>NW_026652292.1:405296-427283 GCF_009828535.3 Hylobates moloch
GGGAGTGGGTCACGGGATGAACGGGGGGTGGGTCACGGGATGAACCGCGGTGGGGGGTGGGTCATGGGATGAACCAGGGGTTTCCGAGGTCGCAGGGCGTCTTCCTGGCCCCGTGACCTATCCCGTACCAAAGGCCGGCGTGAAGACAAGAACACAGGTAGGCAGACGGCAGTGAAAAGCAGCCAGAAATGGAGGGGGTTCAGAGGGGCCGAAGTGGGACGCACCTTCTCCCTCCCGGGGTGCCGGGGCTGTCAGGGAGGGGTGGGCCGAAAGGTGGGGATGGGTACATGGAGGGTCCTGGGCCCTCGGGGTCTGGCTGGTAGCACTGGGAGGAGGTGACAAGCGAGGCTTGTGAGGGCTCAGCTCCCAGAGTTGCAACTCTGCGGACTGCAGCGGGGCCTTGGCTCCACATGCGCTTCTGGCCTCGGCTGGCCTGACAGCCATTGGGCTCCAGGCAGGCCTGGGTGGTGAGGACGGGGCTGCGGCCACCAGATCCATGGCTTCCCTGGAGGATGACGGGTCAGCCAGATGCTGTGGATGAATCAGGGCCTAGGAAACCCCCCACCCCGCCCCATACATGTGAGTATCCCAAGGGGAGAGCCTAAGGAATGCTGAGAGGCAGCGGGAGGGGGAGCGGAAAAGTGTCGGCTCAGGAGCTACCATCTTTTTTTCTTTTTTTTTTTTTTTTTTACAGAGTCTCGCTCTGTCACCCAGGCTGGAGTGCAGTAGCATGATCTCGGCTCACTGCAAGCTCCACCTCCCAGGTTCACGCCATTCTCCTGCCTCAGCCTCCCCGGAGTAGCTGGGACTACAGGCGCCTGCCACCACGCCTGGCTAAGTTTTCGTATTTTTAATAGACGGGGCTTCATGGTGTTAACCAGATGGTCTTGATTTCCTGACCTCGTGATCTGCCCGCTTCGGCCTCCCAAAGTGCTGGGATTACAGGGATGAGCCACTGCGCCGGCCACAAGCTACCATCTTAATGCAGAGTGTCGAAGTCTCTCTCCTCACTGTGCCCAGCCTGGGGTGCCAGGCCGGGGTCTTGGATTCTGGAGGCTGTGCTGCCCAGGGCAGGACTTCCATATTCCTGGAGCTCGGCCCTTGTGGGCCCGGGGCAGCATGAGCAGGGGTGGCCCTCATGCCCCAGGGCCACCTCTTTCTCCCCTCGGTGAAGACAGGGTCTGTGCCACCCCGGGCCTCCGGCGTCCCCGCCAAGGAGCAGGCATAGCCCCGTGGGACCCAAGGAGCTGCCGTTCCCCTCTGTGCCTCTCTGCTGTGGACTCTGACCTTCTACCTTATTTCTGATTAAGTCTAAAAAAAGACAGGAAAAACCAACACGAGCACATCACGTCACCGAGATACAGGGCAGCGGTCAGGGCTGTGAAGTCCTCGGCTCTGCAGAATCCAATGGGGAGAGCAGTGGTGAGGGTGGCCCTGTGTGCGGAGGTGGCCGCCTGCCCCTGCCGCCCAGCAACCCCCAGCCCAGCCAAGGTCAAGGCCAGTGGGAGGAGCGGCGGGTTTCTGGACAACACCCAGCAATCAAGGCCCCACTGAGGTCGCTCAAACCACACCCTCGGATCCTCCAGCCACACTCAACAGCACTGCCAGGAAAATGGACGGAGCTTGATGTCTCTGCCAGCACCTTTACCTCTGCCCCAGACGATACACTGTTCAGATCACTCACGCTGCCAGGCTCACCACCCTACCAGGACCAACACCCTACGCAGACCACCACACTGCCCGGACCACCACACTGGACCACTCACAGTGCCCAGACCACCACACTGCCTGGACCACTCACAGTGCCCAGATCACCACACTGCCCTGACCACTCACCACCACTCTACCCGGACCACTCATCATGCCTGGACCACCACACTGCCCAGACCAGCACACTGCCTGTACCACCACACAGCTTGGACAACCCGCATTGCCACCTACAATGCTAAGCGCAGGAGTCCTGAGGGCCCTTTCTGTAGTAAATAGGGGTTGGTTTGAGAGGTCTGTGTGATTTTACCTTCCTTGGGAAAGAATTTCCTCTCCGTCTGGCAGGGAATGGGTTGGGCAGACCCCTAAATCCAGTGATAATCAAACACGGTATGCCCTGAACCTAAGGATCTTGTTTAAATGCAGTCTCTGTCCCAGCAGGGCCAGGTGGGCCTGAGACTCTGCACTTCCCACAGCTCCTGGGACACCGTTGCTGCTGGACCGCAGGGAACACTGAGCCATGAGGCCCAGTCTGGGCAGGATAGAGGTGACCCCCATGGCCTGGGTCCCGGAGAGGGCAGGCCTCTCTGGTCCTCCTGCCACTTTCAGGGTGTGAGTCAGGGACCAAGGACTCAGAGGCCCACGGAGCTGCTGAGTGTTGGGCAGCCTGGATGCAGCTTCACCTCTGGTCTGTTTTCTCCAGCGCCCAGGGCTCTGAGCAGTGCTTTTGCCTTTCCAGCCCCTTTTCTGGTGATCCTCACGGAGGATGGGCTGCCGCCCGGGGCTCTGAGCGGTGCTTTTGCCTTTCCAGCCCCTTTTCTGGTGGTCCTCACGGAGGATGGGCTGCCGCCCGGGGCACTGAGCAGGTGCTTTTGCCTTTCCAGCCCCTTTTCTGGTGGTTCTCACGGAGGTTGGGCCACCACAGCCATCAGCACAATTTAGGAGGGGCTTTGTTTCCTTGGAGGGTGGCAGGTTTTTAATCATGGATCCTGTTCTTCAGTGGTTATAAAACTGTTAGGATTTCACGTCTCCTTGATTGACAGCTTATATTTTGCGAGGAAATTGTTTGTTTTGTGTGTCTGCACACATATATGTGCACCTGTACATGCGTTATGCACACAGGACACGCACACGGAGATACCGAGTTTCTGCTGGGTCCCTTTGCTCCCATTTCTGTTTCCAGCATCAACCATTTGTGTTTCTCCTTTTTCATGCCAGCGTGTCGTGTTGTGTTTCATTATTTCAAAAACCAGCGAGGCTCCACGAGGCTCCACTGATTCTCACCGTCCTGAGGCTCGGGGAGCACAGCAGACAGAGATCTGTTCCTCTGTGGGGCCACCACATGGGGCATTTTAATCGGTAGAATCTTTATTACTACTCAGTGGGTTTGCATTTCCTTTCCTTTGTCTCGCCTTTTTTTTTTTTTTTTTTTTTTTTTTTGACACAGGGTCTCACTCTGTCACCCAGGCTGGAGTGCAGTGGTGAAATCTCAGCTCACTGCAGCCTCAACCACCCTGAGCTCAAGCCATCGTCCCACCTCAGCCTCCCCAGTAGCTGGGACCACAGGCACATGCCACTGCACCTGGCTAATTCTGCTTATTATTTATTTTGTAGAGACAGGGTTTTGCCATGTTGCTCAGGCTGGTCTTAAACTCCTGGCCTCAAACGATCCTCCCACCTTGGCCTCCTAAGGTGCTGGGATTCCAGGTGTGAGCCATCATGCTTGGCCTTGTCCAGCTTCTTTTTTGTTGTTGAGACAGTGTCTCACTCTGTCACCCAGTCTGCAGTGCAATGGCGCGATCTCGGCTCACTGCAACCTCTGCCTCCCAGGTTCAAGCGATTCTCCTGTCTCGGCCTCCTGCGTAGCTGGGACTACAGGTGTGTGCCACCATACCCAGCTAATTTTTGTATTTTTAGTACAGACGGGGTTTCACCGTGTTGGCCAGGATGGTCTCAATCTCCTGACCTCTTGATCCTCTCACCTTGGCCACCCAAAGTGCTGGGATTACAGGCCTGAGCCACCGCACCTGGCCTGTCCAGCTTCTTAAGCTGCCTTTTTTGCTTATTAACATGGCCTTCTCATTTTCTCATGCAGTTATTAAGACTGAACATCCTTGAAGGGTCACTGGGCTCTCACAGATAATATCTATAGTCTCCCTGGGAGGCAGTGCCCATGGTGGGGTCTGCCCCACAAGGCCTCGCCCACAGCTGCCTGCCATCTGCATCCAGCCATCTCTCTCTGTCCCCACCTTTCTGTCAATCATCTATCATCTGTCACCTGTCTGTATCCATTTGTCCGTGTCTGTCATCTGTCTGTTTCCCTCCGAGTATCGACCATCTAGCTATCTGATCATCTCCCAACCAATTTCCCTCCTGTCTATCTATCATCTATTCATCTGTCCATTTACCCATCCGTCTATCATCCGTCTCAATTTCTATATCCATGAATCACCTGTATCTTCATCTTTACCTATATCTACCTCTCTCTCTCTTTCTGTATCACTATGTCTCCCCATCTGTATGTTTATCTATCATCCATGTACCTCACTGGCTGTATAATCTTCTGAGGCAGGAACGTTCCGGAAGGCACTGGGCTTATTTAGCCATTCCTCCATCCTTGGCTGACCTGTCAGCTGTCCGGGTTTCCACTGTGGCATGAGCTGCTGCTTGGGTTGATGTTCGGGTCTTTTGGCCTCTGCCTGCAGCCCTGCACCTTCCTGTGGTGGAAACTCGAGATCTGTGTGGAACGGCCCCCGGCTGGCCCTGCAGCACCTGCAGCCTAGAGAGGAGTCGTGTGGCCCGGGCAAACGGCGATGTGTTGTCTTCCATAAACCCTGGACGTGGAAGGTGTGTTTCCTTCTTGCCCAAACTTCTGTTTAAGGGATATTAATCCATTTTTGTTTTCACCAGGCTCTTTTAAAAAGGTACAACAATAATTCTTCGAAAAAAATGTATTCTCCGCTCAACTGTGAGGTTCTGGAACGGGGAGAAAGCCATCCCAGCTGTAGGTCCAGGGTCTCTGAGTGACCCTGGAAGAAAGGCAGCATGAGCATAGGTCCCCAGAGGGGGGTCCCCAAACCCGGGGATGGAAGCCCTGTTCTTGAACCCCAGTTCTTCCTCTCCAGGGTCTGGGGGAGCGGACTCAGGGCCTCAGTTTCCCCATCAGCAAGATGGTGGTCCTTGGCGTCCCTTCTAGCATTACGGCTGTGGCTGTGCCGTTTGCCTTTAGCCAGTTTAAAGGGAAAGACAGCAGGGAAGCAAACACTTGCGCTCAGTGTTCTGGCACGTGAAGAAAATGTACCAGCTGCTCAGAGGCCCTGAAGACCAGTCCCCGGGACGGAGTCCTCTCCCAGATGAAGGAGAGCCCGGGTGTGCGGGATCTTGAGAGGCGAGAACACCAGGCAGGCGGGGCAGGCTGGAGATGCCCCGGCCGCTGGTGCCAGGCTGCACTATGCATGGCTGGTGGGCGCCAGATCCCTCCCCACACGGATGACGGGACGGCGCCAACACAGGCCCCCCGCAGAGGGGCACAGCTGACGGGACGGCGCCAACACAGGCCCCCCGCAGAGGGGCACAGCCGCATTTCTATGTGGCCCCAGCAGCCCTGGGCTGGGTTGGAGGACTCAAGACTCTTGTGTGCCTGCCCCGTACAAGAACAACAACCCCAGGGGGCGCCCTGTGTGCAGGGCTGGGCTCCCAGGGTGCCACGTACACTTGCCTGCAGCATGCCCGGTGAAGCAGGTGCTGCTCCTGCACTATTTTACAGGTGAGGGGACAGCCCTGGGCCATCTCTGTCACTAGAGTCACAGAGGTGCAGTGTGTGACTGGAGGGTCCTCTCTGTCCCTGATAACAAGACACTGAGCTCTTACTCTGGGCAGGGCTGGTCCAGGGGCCTTTAAGCAACAAGGCGACTCCTCCCAGGATGAGGCGTTATTTCACGTACTTTAAAGATTATCCAATAGCTTATAATTCACTGACTAAAAGCATAAAAGTTTGCTAAGACAATAACTAAATATCACCCATGTAGTCTCCAGGGGAGGAGGAATAGCTGAAAAATATCATCAACAAAAAGTTAAAAACTGAAAGGACAGGTCCAGCAGTGAAATAGTTTCCAGTTTTCAACACTTCTCTTCAAGAAAGCGTACTGTAAAAATGAGAGAGAAGAAGATCTTGACTAGAAGGTATTTGCCACTCATAAAACTTACAAAAAATTGTATCCAGAAAAACAAAATTCTGTAAATCAATATGAAAAAGACAAGCAACCCGCATTTTTTGTTTGAAGAAGGATATAAGGTTGTTTGCCCATTCCTGAACCAATGTAACACTGTCTTAATAAATGGTTGATAATAAATCCTGGTATCTGGTGTGATCTTCACCACACTCATCCTGGACATTCTTGATCATTTACACCTCCTTGTAAAATTCAGGACCAGCCTGTTCATTTCTATTTTAAAAAATCCTATTGGGATTCTGATTGGAATTGTATTACATTTATAAGTAACTTTTGGAACTTATCTTCAAAGAAGCAACAAAGGATTCACAGCTGACTTTCAATGAAACCATGGGAGCCAGAAGAAGATCGAACGGCATCTCAGCAGTGGTGAAAGGAGAGAAAGCTGCCAGCCCCGAGTCTGTGCTCACAGAAGCACCCCAGACAGGAAGGAGAAGTAAAGCCAGCCCACAGTCCTGTGCTCACAGAAGCACCCCAGACTCTAAGGGAAAGTGAAGGCATTTTCGGATAAGCCAAGGCAGATCTGCACTACAAGACATAGCCAGGGCATTCTTAGGCTGAAGGAAACAGCCCCGGGTGAAAGCACAGAGAAGAGCCTGCCGAGGGGCCGGAAAGTGGGTAACGTCATGCGATAAAGCAGCGCCTCAGTCCATGGGGACATGAGACAGGCGTCCCCACCACTGTCACAGCCAGTGGCACAAAACAGGGAGGGGGAGAGACTAGAGACAATGGGGAAAGCAGAACGGGCCTGGAGATCCCAATGGGAAGTGAGGGGCCTTCGGGCTCACAATCTTATTCTCTCTGGTTTCGGTGTCTAACGGAAAACCCCATAATAAACTGCAAAACTCACTTAATGAGCCACCACTTCAGACTCATCATATTGGAAAACATTTTAAAATCTAAAAAGACTAAAACATGGGCAAGAATATGAATAAAAGGGGCTGATGGGGGGTGAACAGGCACGGCTGGTTGGAGGAGGGCCTGGCAATCTCACCGCAGCTGAAGGGCATGCCTCCCAACAAAGTACCACAGGCCGGGTGCTTGACACCGTGGAAGTTTATTTCCTCCCAATTCTGGGGGCTGGAGTACGAGACCAAGGCGCAACAGGGCTGGTTCCTCCTGAGCCTCTCCTGGGCTTGCAGACAGTGTCTTCTCCCTGCGTCCTCACAGGGCCGTCCCTCTTTGTGTGCCTGTGTCCTCATCTCCTCTTCTCATAAGGACATGGGTTGGACTGGATTAGGGCCCACCGTCATGTAACTTAGTTATATCTGCAAAGACCCTATCTCCAAATATAGTCACATTCTGTGAGGTTCTGGGGGTTAGGATTCCAACACAGGAATTTTGGGGGGACATGATTTAGCCCATAACAATGTCCAAGAATTGGATGCACATACATGTACAATTTCCACGCATGTACAATATCCATGCATATATAATGTGCATGAATATACAATTCCTCCGCATGTACAATACCTAAGCCTGTACAATATCCATGCACATACAACACCCATGTGCACAATGTGATATTTACAAACCTCATGCAGCATTGTCTGTAATAACCAAATATTGAGAACAGCTTAAATGTTAACTAACAGGACAGTAAGTAGTGTAGAGTTCACACAATGGAATCCACGTAGGGATTAGTGGGAAGCAATTAGTGGAATTTTAAAAGGCTGCATCCAACAAACAGGGTTGAGTCCAGAAGGAAAACTGAAGAAAATACATTCAGCACATCATTGAAAAAGTGTTTTAAATCACACAAGAACAGCACCACGTGTTGCTCAGGAATTTATTCAAAAGTGTGGAAAAGACGAAAGTGATGAACAGCCAGTTCAGCAGAGGGTGTGGGCACGGGGACCCTAACAGTTTCAGCTGCCTGTGGGGTGCAGCTGCTGGGCTCCCTCAGGCATCTTGCCCCTGGGCAGGCCTGGGGACCCCCTCACGACCAGGCTCAGAGGGGGCCCAGCGTGCTGGGAGCGTTGGGTGAGCTGCAGGCCCAGGGCCGTCCCATGTCGGGGGCTACAGTGGAGCCGTGCCTGGATCTCTAAGGACGTGAGGGGTCCTAGGGCAACGGCATCCAGCGCAGGCTGTGACCCGTCAGGGACTGGGTGGGAGCAATTGTTGTGATAAGATCTCATAGTTAGCTGATAAAAAAAAAAAAAAGCTAGAGAAAGTCTTCTTAAGAAAGTTTTCGAAATTTTAAGTTCTTTGTCAGTATTGTGGGAGGTCTTAATAACACTATTAAGGAAGAAAACGTTTTCTCGCTAACTGCTATGGTTCAAGTGTTCGTGTCCTTCCAAAATTCATCCACAAAGCCTGATTTTTAAAAAGGGCTTAAAATGTGTTTAATCAGGAGTTAGGCTAGAGCTAGTTCTAGCTGAGGTTATAGTTACATTTTAGTCTGTGAAGCAGCCACAAATCATTGTGGGATTTTTATTTAAAACCTTGTTGTGAATCAGTACAAATACAATCTTGCCTTTGGGGCTAGATAGAATTTATTTATAAATACACAGGTAAGGGTTTGTGAGCCAAACATTCACATATTTGAAAAGAACAGTCCTGGAAATGTGGATGGGGTGGCTTGGAGGGTCGGGGGCCCACTGGACTGAGCATAGAACATTGAGGCCTGTGTGTCCCTTCGCAGCCCCCAGAGGACACCACAGCAGAGGGTCCATCCGTCGTCAAGGAGACCAGATGCCCATCACACCTTGCTCTGTGAGCCATCAACAAAGCGGCTGAGTGTTGGGGATGAAGGTGACGTGCAGCTGGGCAATGCCCCCGCCAGGGCTGACCTGGCACTGCTGCTGCTGAGTGTCCACCCGGTCACGCAGAGGCTCAGCCCGAGCCTCCGAAGGGTCCCACTGCCTGTGAGGAACGAGAGTTGCCCGGTGCCGGCTGATCAGCCGTGAGCCCTCCCCTTACAGCAAGGGCTGTGCTTTGCCCTCAAAATGAGGACAGACGGCACGTTCCTGGGTTGGGAGACGCAATCCTGTAAAAATGCAATCCCAACCAAAATCCCAACAATTTTTTTGCAAACTCATCCCGGACCTGATGCAGACAGACCTGCAAACTCATCCCGGACCTGATGCAGACAGGCCTTTAAACTCATCCCGGACCTGATGCAGACAGACCTGCAAACTCATCCCGGACCTGATGCAGACAGGCCTTTAAACTCATCCCGGACCTGATGCAGACAGACTGACGAGCCTGAACCGCCCCAAACATCCTGATAGACAGGGAGGCAGGGGAGTGTGGGCTGCCTGGCACCGCGCCTTGTAAAACCACGGTGTGGAGACCGTCCCATGCTGGCATAAGGTTAGATGGGTCGAGAATTGAAGAGAACAGAGAGCCCTCCAGGAGGCCCACGGGCGTGTGGACACAGGATTTGTAACAAAGGCTCGTCTCAGAGTCCTGGGGAAGGCCCGTCTTTTCAAACAGAGGGTGCTGGCACCACTGAGTATCTATGCAGGAAAAAGGATCAGGCACCCAGGTAGAAAGATTTCTCAAATAGGACACAAAATACATTAACCACAAAGGAAAAGGTTGATGAATTTGGTTACGTTAAAAGTAAGAAGCCCTGTTTAATCAAAAAACATGATTTTAAGGGAGTGAAAGTTGAGCAAGAGTCAGGGAAGGCACATGACTGGGCCATGACACTGGAGGGCAATGAATGCCCAGGCCACACAGAGAATGCCCAGAACAAGAGAGAGCGAGCAGTGGATGGAAGACTCAGGCGGGCAAGTCACAGGAGCGTCCATAAAGACGAGAATGGGTTCATTAGTGTTGGGAAGATGCAAATTAAAACCTAAAACCCACGAGACACCGTAGAATGCCCACAATTCATCCCTGCTGGCACCAACAGCAGTGTGCAGCATGGTGTGGAGGTTCCCACACTGGGGATGGGAATCGGCGATGCCCCTCGAGCTGGGCAGGATCTACTCAGGTCCAAGTCTCACACCCCCAGCGTCCAGCGACCCCAGCTGCTAGTGACCCTCGCACACACAACAGGCCATAAACAGGAACCCACAGCCGCTAGGAGGAGGCAGGACATGGCTCCATGGCTCAGGGAAGCCAGGAGACAGCACCAGTGCCTGCCCAGCCTACCTGCCCTCCAGCTGCCGCCCGTGTGGGCCTGCACCCCCGCAAAGCTCGCCTGTGGCTGAGGGGCTGCCTCCCTGAGAGGCCTGGGAGCGAGGTTGCTGCAGCTATCTTCCGCCAGCAGCCAGGAGGCCTCTGCAACCCTGCTGGACCCCTGGAGAGTCCATCCCAGAGAGAGCATGGCTTCAGGCAGACCCCTGCGCTCCTCTCCTGTGGTTGCTGTTGTCTGAATGGCCGCACCCGTAGCAATGGTTCAGGGGTTCCTGGGGCCTTTTCCCCCGGGTCTTCTGCCTGTCATACGGGGTCAAGGAGAGGGCTGTACTTGGGCAAGGGTGCGCCCCACCATCCTCCACTCACAGCAGAGCCCTGGGGCCTCCTATCTGCACCCAGCCCTGAAGCCGTTGTCTCTGGCTGCAGCCCTCCTGGAAGCCACAGCCTTTCCCCCTTTCCCTATCCTGAAGCTCTTCCACCACTTCCAGGCCACCCTCCCTTCCTCTTTCCTAAACCCTAGGTCATCGTGATGCCGCCCCTGCGTCCCCGTGACAGGGTACCCCCTCCTCTCTCTAGGGTTTCAGCTCCTGGCTCAAAGCAGCTCTCCACATTGACCTTTGTCTCAATTACTGGCAATTTCAAAATGTGCACAGAAACTCCCCTTGAACTTGGCTTCTCAGGTCCCTGAGCCCCTCCAGGGGTCCTGTCCTTCACCTTCCCAGACCCTTGCCCCATATTCACACCCCAGACACATCGCAGCAGCTCCCGCACCCCCCTCACCTTGGGGGGCCTTCTGCTCCCTGAGTGCCATGAGCTGGCCCTACCACTGCTGGCCCCTGGCCCTCCTGGTGCCTCCTGCACCTGCAGCTCTCCCATTTGTCCTCTCCGTCATCTCAGCAGCCCTTTTGCAAACAGACACTTGGTCTGTTGGGGCCCCTCAGGCATGGCACAGGCTCACCTGTGGGTGTCTTTGCAATGGCAAAGCACCCACCTCCATTTCCACACCCACCCCTCCCACTGACCCACATTCCCGGTCGACCCACTGCTGCCTGAGGGTCAGCGGTCCTAACATTTAGAAAGGCCACGTGGCGCCCGGTGTCCAGGTGGGGCTGGAGCCAGGTCCTCAGCCCCCAGACCCCTTCCTCCTCCCACCCTGGCCCCGGGCTGACCAGTCCTGAGTGCAGACGCCGGTGCCACAGGGACATCCCGGCTGGGCGAATTCTTTTTGTAAAGAGGAGGTCCGCAGAATCAGCTCTATCATGCCCTCCCTGTTTATCTTCATCTTAGTCAGAGCCCTTGCTGGGTGGTCAGTTCTTTGTTAAGGTTGATACTAAGCCCCAAATCTGATTTGCCCCGAGAGAAGAATGATTTTCTCTGCAGTTACTGGGCGGCTTTCGTAGGACTAGAGAATGGCGAGTGGTTGACATTAATCTGCGCAAACTCAAAATAAAAATGGAAACAAATGTACAAAGAGCTGCAAGGCAATGGCTGACCCGCCCCCCACACGGGATCACAACCTCTGGTGGCCATCTGTGCACAGCCTGGTGGGGCCAGGCCCCGGGGCCCTCTCTGATGGCAGCCAATGGGCTCCCTTGGGCCTGCGCAGTGCAGCCTGGACGGCGTGGGCTTAGGTGGCCATTTCACCACAAAGTCCCTTCAAAGGCTCAACAGGTTTTGAGGCACAGCCTCCCTTCTCCAGACGCCGCTGGCCGGCCATATGGACTGAGAGCTGAGGGCGTCTGGTCTCTCAGGGGCATCGGGGAGGGAAGCCCAGCGATGGTCTTGGTGATCTATTTGCCACAAGAGGACCAGCGCTTACTCGAAGAAGATTTAAAGCACACAAGGAACCATGAAACCAAACCAGAAAAGCCCTGCTGACCCAGCCGCCCCTTCTAGAGGCCAAACAGGCACGAAAGCCCCGAGCCGACATAGGCACTTACCCAGCAGAGAGGAGAGGGCCACCAGGGTCCACATGGCCACAAAGAAGGGGGTGCGCACGGGTAGCCACTGCAGGCTGACCACTGGGAACCCACTGCTGTTCCGGGCAATGGGGGGCTCTGGCCCCGGGCCCCGGCTGACGAGTGCGCAGGGATGGGCCGTGCCCCCCAGCAAGGCCAGCAGCATGAAGGCACAGAGTCCAGACCCCTGGGGCCACATGCTGGGGGGCGCGTGCCACCGACAAGGTGCTGCGTATCCACCTGGCTCTTCTCAACTTTTGGGGACCTGGTCTCTGCAGGGAGCCACCTCGTTGGTCCCTGGTGACCCCTAGAGCTGTGCCAGCTCTTCCTGCCTCACCCCAGTGCCTTCCCTCTGCCGACCGCAGCCCAGCCTTGTCCTGGGCAGCCTGTGGCCTCCAGGCCGTCAGCAGATAAGCGCTCCTTGTGGCCATAGGGCCTTCCTGGGAGCTGGACCTCCCCAGCGGGAGTTCAAAGCCCTTGCCCGTTTTCCTGGGCTGGGAACAGAAGTGGCCCGCCCATCCCCTCTATGAGATTAGGTTTTGCCTGTCAAGTAAAATAAAAGCTGATGAAGAAACAGGGTTTAATTGGTTTCTTATCAGGTGTTTCGTCCTTGTTTGGAATTCTGCGTGGATGGGGGAGCCAAGGGATTACACCCAATAAAGTCACCTGCAGATCAGCAGTGCAGCCCCCGTGGGGTCTGCACCCAGGCGTGTGCTCACCTGCAGATCAGCAGTGCGGCCCCCGTGGGGTCTGCACCCAGGCGTGTGCTCCGAAAAGCCCCCTCTGGCTTCAGGGCAGCACTGGGTCCTTTGCCCCGGGCCTCCTGCTGTTCCCACGTCTCCTCTGGCTCCTGGGCCTCACCTCCGCTGGCTCCTGAGAGGCTCTTCCTCCCGTGCACCTGTGCCCAGGTGGTCTTGCCCACTGCAGGTGCAGAGCCCCTACCTTAGCATCGGAGACCCCAAGGCTGGTGGGGGTGGGGTGTCCTGCGTAGTCAGCCCCAGCCTGGGGCAGGAGGCCAGGGCCTGACGTGGCCTTGCGGGGAATCAGAGGCCTTGCCAGCAAGGGCTGTCCACACAGCAGGGGAGCCGAGCCCAGGTCAGATGGGTAGGGCGTCTCCAGCTGGGGATGGTCCCCTAAGGGGATTGATCCAAGATGCAAATGTGTCAGAGGCCTTGGGAGCTGGTTTTACTGTCAGAGTTTCATATTTTGAAAAGAGAAAACTGTCACAAACTCTGACTTGGATTCGGTTTGGAGGCATCTGTGTGAATTTAGGGTTTGCAAAATGAATAGGTGTGTATAGAAATAAATACAGCCTGCCTCCACATCTCCAGGTTCCACATCGCAGATTCAACTGAGGATCAAAGATACTTGGAAAAGAATAAAAAATAACAATGCAGAAAAAATATAAATAAAAATAACAACACAGTGTAACAACTATTTACATAGCATTCCCATTGTATTTGGTACAATGAATAATCCAGGGATGATTTAAAGTACCGGGAGGATGTGTGCAGGTGACTTGCAAATCTGACACCATTGTACATCAGGAACTTGAGCTCCTGCAGGTAGGTTAACCTCAGAGGTCCTGGAACCCATCCCTTGAGGACTGCAAAAGACAAGCGTATAGGTGTCAATGACAGTCCCAAATCATAGCCCCTGGAATAAAAATGGAACCCACGAGCCCATCCTTACATGATAAAGATGTGGGAGACTTTAGGGGTCTTTTGCAGCCTCTCAAGGTGCCTCATGACTGTGCTGGAGTAGACCAGTAACTGTACTGTGAAAATGCTTGACAGCAGCAGCTGACTCCACGTGGACGTGGAGCCGTGGCTGCGAGCAAGGGCACCTGCGCACGGAGGTGTGCAGCACGGGAGAGGCTGAGCCGTGCCTCGGGTGCTCCTGCCACAGGCTCATAGCTTGGTCCTGTCTCGAGGAAATGCCTGACACACCCCAGAATGAGGGTCTTCACCCAATAAGTGCCCCGCAAGCATCTTGGGAGAAAAAGAGGCCAAGCCGCAGAGGACCATGCTTGGTTTCGATGGGACAGCTGGATTCGCTCCGAGGGCTCTGAGGTCAGCAGGTGACCACCAGTCACGCCGATGTCCTGACCTGGCAGTACACAGGACAAGGACGCACTGAGTCAGCAACAGACCCCCAGATGGTCAGAGACACATTCCTGTGCTACTCTTGACACCTGTCTGTAAAAGAAAAAATTTAAATGATACGTTACTTAAATAAAAGTTTATATTAAAAAAATACACACAACTTCTGCTTCCAGCTACAATGTAGAAAGTCTCAAGAGGCTATTTTCACCGACAACGTAAACAAGCCACATAAGCTATAAATTCACAATTTAAAAAAAAAAAACCCACCAGAAAGCTGAGGATACACAGACACCCGACTGAATTAAGCCACCAGAAGTGAGGAGGCCCCAGGGGAAGGGCATGGCTGATCACTGCCCCGCCAACTGGTGTCAAGAGAAGATTCTAAAGGCAACCAAGGAAAAAAGACACAGGGTCACTGACAGTGTTGGAGGTCACGGCCCGGAGACAATGGGGTCTGAAAACGAAAAGGCGGCTTCTGCAAGCTGACGAAACCAGACACCACCAATAAACAAGCCCAGATCCGCAAACCCAGAATTTTATACAGAACAAAAACGTCCTTCAAACATGAAGGGTAAATACAGATATTGTCAAGACGATAAAAAGCATTTGTTGCCAGCAGAATTCAAGTGTGGAAATCATAAAGGAAAATGTTCAGCTGAAGGAGAATGACCTTGGGCTGGGAACAGGGAAGGGCTGAGTCCTTATGCAGCAAATTCAGTGCTGGCAATTACTGACTGGCTGAAGCAAGCTTGTCCTCCTCTTGACTCGTGGGCCACTTGTGGCCCAGGATGGCTTTGAGTGCAGCCCAAGACATATTTGTAAACTTTCCTTAAAACATAATGAGCTGCCGGGCGCGGTGGCTCAAGCCTGTAATCCCAGCACTTTGGGAGGCTGAGGTGGGCGGATCACGAGGTCAGGAGATCGAGACCATCCTGGCTAACACGGTGAAACCCCGTCTCTACTAAAAACACAAAAAATTAGCCGGGCGTGTTGGCGGGCGCCTGTATTCCCAGCTACTCGGGAGGCTGAGGCAGGAGAATGGCGTGAACCCAGGAGGTGGAGGTTGCGGTGAGCCGAGATCGCGCCACTGCACTCCAGCCTGGGGGACAGAGAAAGACTCCGTCTCAAAAAAAAAAAAAACAACAACAACAACAAAAAAAAACCATAATGAGATTTTTTTTTGTGATTTCTTTTTCTTTTAGCTCATCAGCTATCATGTTAGTGTGTTTTATGTGTGGCCCAAGACAATTCTTCTTCTTCCAATGTGACCAAGGGAAGCCAAAAGATTGGACCCCCCTGGGCTAAAGGAACTTCAGTGACAGTGCTGGGTTGTCATGTGGCATTTGTACGATGCCAACAGCAAAATGGTAGAAGGGTGAATGGGCGTGAGCCATCCTCTCTGGCACGGCCAGTCTTCCCTGACACCGTAACGCTGGTGAGGAATCGCTAGGATAACTAAAGACTTCAAATCTACATGAAGGAAACTTTAAAATGCGACTGAGAGGGCCAGAAATATGTGACCAAATCCAAGGGTATAGAACATCTGGACAGAAAGACTTTCTTCAGAAAGATCAACTTACAGCTAACTCATTCTATGGATTTAAGGTCCCAATAAATGGTCCAAAAGAATATTTTTAAACTATACCAACTCTTTTTCACGTTTAAATAGGCAAAACAAAGGAGTTTCTGGCTAAACAGATCATAGACAGGGCGCCTCCGGAAGAGAAGCAGCTGTCGGGGGTCCGCCTTGTCTCACTCAGGCCTGTTATGGAAACAAGTGCCTCCTTGGCTCAGGCTGCAGAGGGGAATGAACGTCTAGAAAAAGACCCCAAAACACCAAGACCTTGGGCTATGACCAAGGCATTGTTTCAAGTTAGTTGAGAAGACGTGGTGGGAGACAGGGTTTGTTCTGTTCGTATAAAACAAAGAGAAATCGTGTGTACCCCTGACAGCTCTGGAAGGGCCTGTGTCGACCCCAGGACCGACTGTTCTGGGAGGGAGCTGTATGGCCAGGAGACCCATTCATGTCTCCTTTCTATCACATGCGAGTGTCGTTACACGTTAAAAAACAAACAAAAAACCCAAAACAACAACAAAAAACAAGTGCAACATGACTTTTTAAAGCTGGGCCTGAGAGCCCCGGGGAGAGCTGGGCCTGGGTTCCTGGTGGGACCCTGAGCTACAGCCGCAGAGCCGGCCAGTGGCTGGGGGACCGTTCTCCCTCCCGGGCCCTGTGCACCCTCCACAGCAGGAGCCTCCCTACTTTCTCCTGCAGCTTCTAATCCTGGCACCTGGCGTGGAAATCATCCAGCGACAGGAGGGGCCCCTGCTGCTGCTGGTGAGATGGTGTTTACAATGCTGTTGAAACGCCCAGATCCTGGCCAGGATCTGAGAGGTCAGAGGCCCCTCCCCATCTCCCGGGGTCTCCCCAGGTGGGAAGGGAGCAGAGGGGGCTGGCGTGGAGCCACATGCAGCCCGGTGGAGTTTGACCCTGAGTGCTGAGATCCTTCACGAGTCTGGGCTCCACTTCCATCAGAGGGCACCGTCCTCCAAAAGAGCTCCCTGACACGAGGCTTTATGGAGGGTCTACAAAGGTGACCCCTGTTGCTCGTCAAGGACTTCTTTTTCTTTGTTTTGTTTTGCTCCTAGCATATTCCCGGTGTGTGCATCTGTCACCACAATGCATTTTAGAACATTTCATGCCCCCCACCCCCCGCCTCAGCGTTCACCTCCTCCCACCTCCCCAGCCTCTGGCTGATTTGAACTCATTGCTGATGGGTGTGTACTTAGGAGTCAATTTTGTACAATCTATTGATGACTTCCATTCTTCAAGATGCATTTATTCTCCTCAACCACTTAAAAGAAATTTCCTCTTCCCATAACGTTGTTTCACATAAAAGGAGTGAGATACTAATTCAGCCTTAAGTGGCCTTTATTTATCCCTTCAAGATGAGCAGTTATTCCTATTAGGCTAGAAAACAGTGACCAGAAATATTAGGCCAACTGCATTCTAAATAGTGTATTTTTGGTCTTAGGAACAGATAGGATATCCCCTTAAGAGGCCTGGCTTTTGCCTAATAACATTGAAAAAAGGAGACCCTGGCATCTGCATGGTGATCAGACTGACAGCCAGCTTCTCACCCACAACAACAGAGGTCAGGAAGCAATGCAACAGCAGCCTCCACGTGCGAAGGGCAGGTGACACCAACGCCGGACTCTCGGTGTGAAGGGCAGGTGACACCAACACCGGACTCTCGGTGCGGAGGGCAGGTGACACCAATGCCAGACTCTCGGTGTGGAGGGCAGGTGACACCAACGCCGGACTCTCAGTGGGAGGGCAGGTGACACCAACACCGGACTCTCGGTGTGGAGGGCAGGTGACACCAACATTGGACTCTCGGGGCAGAGGGCAGGTGACACCAATGCCGGACTCTCGGTGCAGACGGCAGGTGACACCAACGCTGGACTCTCAGTGCAGAGGGCAGGTGACACCAACACCAGACTCTCGGTGCGAGGGGCCAGTGACATCAACACCAGACTGTCAGTGAAAGCATCATTCCAGGGTGCAGTAAAATAAAGGCACTTGGGACACATACGGACCAAAAAGGAGACCCAAAACTCACAGACCATCCCTGAAATAAGTACCAGACATGCCCTTCCCCAAGGAAAGAGACCCCAGGAGGATGGCATGGAACAAAAGGAGCAAAGACATGCAGAGAAAACCCAGCAAGCCGATCAGCAAACATAAACAGCCATTGGTTATTTTATGAAGAAAACTTGGGGCACAGGAAAACAGCATGGCAGGTTTTCCTCTCAAAATGGCAGGATGGCTCGTATCAGAACAACCCTCCTGTGAACAATAATTATAAGCTCTGGAAAAACTATATAACAGTATTGGAAGCTAGTGGAGAGCAAACAGAGATGGCAGAGACTCAGTGCAGCAGCCTTTGAAAGCAGGAACTGCAATGGGTGAGCTTCACGCACAGCTCACACCTGAGGGTGCACCCTGGTCACCTAGCTGGGGGTGTTGTCAGCAGAGCACTGCAGTCTCACTGGCTGGACACGTAGGAGGCCAGAGAAGGAAGGTTGGAACCCCAAAAGGAGGGAGCCACAGATGACAGGGCCCTCAGCACTGTGTGTATATTGCATCTCAATCCTGTCCTGGACTGAGCACCCTGGGGGAGATGCTGAGGGTCCCTGCAGAGAGGTGACAGCTACTGCCACAAGGGTAGGTGGGACATGGCCACAGTGCACAGGCACGTGGCCTACGAGGGCAAGAGTGACATCTTCCAGCACAGAAAACGTAAGCCAGAGTCTCTGTGTCATATTGACAACAACAGTCATATACTGTGGCTGACAAAAAAAGCATCCAGACATGAAAATAAACAGGAAAATGTGACCTACATCTGAAAGAAATAGCAGTCAACAGAAATGTGCCTCAAGATAATGAAAGATGATAAAATTAGAAGACAGACTCTTTAATATGTTCAGGGAATTAAAGGAAAATATAGTCACAATGAATGAACAGAGAATCTCAGTAGAGAGATGGCAGTCATCTTTTAAAAGAACCCATGAGAGGAAAATAGAATCTCAGGACCCCAAACTCATGGTGCTCAAGGAAAAGTAAAGCTTGGGAGTGGATTCTCATGGAAACCACTGTCCTTTTGGTCCTAGAGAGACAGCGGTGATTTCCCATGCTCTCTTTATCTCACGTAAAACTCAGACTCTCTGG
Source organism: Hylobates moloch (assembly GCF_009828535.3). Classification (NCBI taxonomy): domain Eukaryota; kingdom Metazoa; phylum Chordata; class Mammalia; order Primates; family Hylobatidae; genus Hylobates; species Hylobates moloch. The sequence continues at coordinate 424,120 of NW_026652292.1, forward strand.
GCACTGATCAGTCTCTCACAGAACAGAGCCATGTGCCTCACTACCCACCCCCCTCTTTTTTTCTTTCTGTCCTGTCTGCTCTTTCCCTTTCAATACCCAAATCCTCTTCATAAACATCACAGGACACAGACCCCAGAGGGACTCATGTTCTTTTTCCTGGGCGTGTCCTCAACCTTGCTAAATAAACCTCTAATTGATTGGGACCTGTCTCAGGCAGGTTTCCCAAACCAAAAGGAAATTCTGGAACTGGAAAGCACTATAGACAATACAATGGGTCATAAGATAAATCTCAAATGTTTCCAATAATTGAAATTATAGAGAGGACATTCTCTGATCACAATGGAGTTAAAAGAGAAATCAATAATAATCATACATCTGGGAAAAACACAAATATTTGCAAATTAAAGAAAACATCTAAATAACCTATGGGTCAAAAGAACCACAGGGAAATTTGAAAATATTTCAAACAAATGATAGTGAGCACAAAACATATAAAAATCTGTAAGATTGTGTCCAGAGTTGGTTCTTTCTGGTGGGGTCTTGGTCTCACTGACTTTAAGAATGAAGCTGGGGACCTTCGCAGTGAGTGTTACTGCTCTTAAAGATGGTTTGTCAGAGTTTGTTCCTTCAGATGCATCTGGAGTTTCTTCCTTCTGGTGGCTTCATGGTCTCGCTGATTTCAATAAGGAAGCTGCGGACCTTTGCGGGGAGTGTTACAGCCCTTAAAGATGGTGCAGACCCAGTGAGTGAGCAGCACCAAGACTTATTGTGAAGAGCAAAAGAACAAAGCTTCTGCAGTGTGGAAGGGGACCCAAACGAGTTGCCACTGCTGGCTGGGGTGGCCAGCTTTTATTCCCTTATTTGTCCCTGCCCACGTCCTGCTGATTGGTCCATGTTACAGAGTGCTGATTGGTCCATTTTACAGAGTGCTGATTGGTCCATTTTACAGAGTGTTGATTGGTGCATTTACAATCCTTTAGCTACACCCACAGTGCTGATTGGTGCATTTTTACACAGTGCTGATTGGTGCATTTACAATCCTTTAGCTAGACACAATGCTGATAGGTGTGTTTTTACAGAGTGCTGATTGGTCCATTTTACAGAGTGTTGATTGGTGCATTTACAATCCTTTAGCTAGACCCACAGTGCTGATTGGTGCATTTTTACAGAGTGCTGATTGGTGCATTTACAATCCTTTAGCTAGACACAACGCTAATAGGTGCGTTTTTACAGAGGGCTGATTGCTGCATTTACAACCCTTTAGCTATATACAGAGTGCTGATTGGTGGATTTTTATAGAGTGCTGATTGGTGCATTTTCAATCCTTTAGCTAGACACAGAGCACTGATTTGGTGTTTTTTTACAATCCTCTAGCTAGACAGAAAAGTTCTCCAAGTCCCTACTCGACCCAGGAAGTCCAGCTGCTTCTCCTCTCAAGATGAGCTAAAAATAAGTTTAGAGGGGAGATAATAGCTCTAAATGCTCACATTAGAAAGAAGATTTTCAAAGAAATGATCTAAGATTCCACTTTAAGAAGTTTTAAAAAGATGAGCAAATTAAATCCAAAATAAGAGGGGACTAGAAGGAAAAAAATTATAAAGAATGAGATACTAATGAATTATAAAACAAATAGAAAAGTCAATAAAGACAAAAGTTATTTTTTGAAAAGTTTAATAAAATTGATAAAACTCTGACAAGACTGATCAAAGGAAAACTGCAATAATCAATTACCAATGCCAGGAGAAAAGAGACGACATCATTACAGACCGTACAGATGTTAATAGGAAATATCATAACATAACAAATGATCTTCTGCTGATAAATTTGAGAGCTTATGTGATAAATTCTTCTGAAAATAAAACTTACCAAAATTGACACAAAGTGGAATAGAAAACTTGAATATTCCCATATCTATTCAATAAATGAACTTGTTATTGAAAACTTTTCCAGAAAGAAAACTCCAGAGCTAGATGATTTCAATGATGAATTTTGTCAAATAGTTGATGAAACAACATAATGCCAATATTTAATAAAACATTTCAAAACTTAAGAGAAGGAAAGAGAAGAGAACCTTTCCTAGCTTTTTTATGAGGCCAGCTTAACTCTGATGTCAAAACCTGGCAAAGACATTATAAGATATGAAAATTACAGATCAGCATCCCTCATAAAGATAGATCCAAAAAATTGTAAACAAATTACTAGCAAACTGAATCCACAAACTTATAAAAAAAGATAATACATCATGACAAAGTAGGGTTTTTCCAGGAATGCAAGATGAGTTTGGCATCTGAAAACCAAACCAATGTAACTCACCAAATTGATGGAATAAAGGAGTAACCATATGAAACATCAATAGGAGCAGAAAGAGCTTCTAATGAAATTCAAAATTCATGTGAGATAGAAGCTCTTGGCAATCAAAGGCATCACATAAAACCTACACCCACATCATACGCAATGGTAAGACGCCAGGCACTTCTCCCCTAAGACCAGGGACAAGGCAAGGAAGTGTACTCCATCTCCACAACACCTCTTACTCCAGGTTGTAGCTGGACAACAAAGGAAGGGAGAAAGAAGAGAAAGAAAGATTGGTGGGAAAAAAGTAAAATTATCTCTAATCACAGATGATGCAATTATTTACAAGGAAAATTTTAAGCAGTCTTCAGAACTACGGAAATGAATGTGAGATTCACAGGGTCTCAGAACATAAGATCAGTACACAAAAATCAGTTATGTATCTATATACTAGCAGCAAATAATCTGAAAATAAAAATTTAAATTATTCAGTTTATAATACCATCAAAACCATAAAATACTTATGACTAAATTTAGCAAAAGACATCATCTATAAAATGTTGCTGAAAGAAATTAAAGACCTGAATAAATGGAGAGACAGACTTCACGGATTAAAACACTCATTACTGTTATGATGTCAAATTCTTCCCAGATTCAACTACAGTTTCCACGCAATCCCAAATCCGATCCCAGCAGGTCTGAGATGAAGCCGGGGTGAGGGTGAGCAGAAAATCACAAGCATTCTTGTACACCAATCACAGACAAACAGAGAGCCAAATCATGAGTGAACTCCCATTCACAATTGCTTCAAAGAGAATAAAATACCTAGGAATCCAACTTACAAGGGATGTGAAGGACCTCTTCAAGGAGAA
>NW_026652292.1:432283-504738 GCF_009828535.3 Hylobates moloch
ATGGGTGGGTGGCTGGATGGGTGGGTGGGTGGATGGGTGGGGGGAAGATGAATGGGTAGGTGTGTGGACAAATAGGAGGCTGGAAGGGTGAGTGGGTGGCTAGATGAGTGGGTGGGTGGATGGATGGGTGGATGGATGGGTGGGTGGATGGATGGGTGGGTGGGTGGGTGGGTGGGTGGGTGGGTGGGTGGGTGGGTGGGTGGGTGGGTGGGTGGGTGGGTGGGTGGGTGGGTGGGTGGGTGGGTGGATGGATGGGTGGGTGAGTGGATGGATGGGTGGGTGAGTGGATGGATGGATGGATAAATGGGTGGGTGGATGGATGGATAAGTGGGTGGATGGATGGATGGGTGGCTGGATGGGTGGGTGGGTGGATGGATGGGTGGGTGGGTGGGTGGATGCATGGATGGATGGATAAGTGGGTGGATGGATGGGTGGCTGGATGGGTGGGTGGTTAGAAGGGTGAGTAGATGGATGGGTGGCTAGAAGGGTGAATGGATGGAGGTGGCTAGAAGGGTGAGTGGATGGCTGGATAGGTCAGGGAGCAGGTGGGTGGGTAGATGAGGGAATGAACAGGTTGAATGGATGGATTCAGGGATGGATGAGAAGGCAGTGAGGCATGAGGAGAGCATGGACTTTGACAACATGCTGATTTGATCCTGGCTCTGTCACTCACTGGCTGTCCCATCTGAGACAGATCTGCAGCTCTTGGGTCTCCATCTCCTCATCTGGAAAATCGAGATAATATTTCTGCCCTGGCAGGACTTGATGTAAAGGTAACAGGGTTATGCAGAGCCTGGCACCCAGCAGGTGACTGAACATGGAGACCATGGCACTCGGAGAGTGCTCTGCTCCAAACGCAGCACTGCGGGGTGGGGCATGGGGGGGAGGTCAGGGTGTGCCCCCGCTCCCCCCAACAGCTTCAAAGACAGGACCCTCAATCACACAGAACCCTAGGGAAAGAGCCTTGGCCGAGGTACCCTCCATCCAGAGGTGCTGAGACTGCCCCCCTGAAGATACACATACTGGAAGTCAATGTTAGAGGTGGTTTAAATCTTATCCTGAAAGAACTCTAGCCAGGCACGGCGGCTCATGCCTGTTATCCCAGCATTTTGGGAGGCTGAGGTGGGTGGATTGCTCGAGCCCAGGAGGTTGAGGCTGCAGTAAGCCAAGACTGCACCACTGCCCTCCTGCCTGGGTGACAGAGTGAGACCCTACCTCAGGGAGAAAGAGAGAAGGAAAGAGAGAGAGAGAGAGAAAGAGAAGGTAGGAAGGGAAAAAAGGAGGGAGGGAGGGAGGGAGGAAGGAAGGAAGGGAGAAAGAGAAAGAGGAAAGAAGAAAGAAAGACAAAAGAATGAAAGAAAGAGAAAGAAAGAGAGAGAGAGAGAGAGAGAAAGCAAGCTCCATGCAGTATCATTAGGAAAAGAAACGGTGAAGCGTAGTTTATTGAATGAAACCTTTTGTTTAAAATGGGAGGAGGGTGATGAACTCGCGCAGGCGTTTACTTGCATTTGCAAAAGTAATTCTGGGAGGCTGAACGTGAAAGCAACAGGCAGAGTCCGGAGGGCGTGAGAGCTGGCAGGGGACGGGGCGACAGTGGGAGTTAGGCTGCTGACTGCATAACTTTTTACTGTTTGATTATCAAGCCACACAAATGCATTGCCTTTTGTTAAAATCAAAGAAAATTAAAACAACGCATCTTCCATTTGAGGGAGCAGTTAGCAGGGGTTGAGCCCACTGAGCCACAGTCCACTGCACTTTCCGCTGAACCCCTGGGATCAGGGCCCTTTCCTGGCTGACCTTCCACCACCCTCTGGGCTTCTGCTGCGAGGTGGTGGGGGTGGGGGGCAGCGTGTGAGGGTGCGGGCAGCTCTGACTTGCTGTTTAGAATCATTTCTCCATCAACACCTGAGCCTGGTGGCCCTCACCTTCTGTGTCTATCCTGATGTCCAGCTGCAGCAGCTGCGTGGGCGCCTGTCCCTTCTCTGCAGCTCCAGCTGGCCCAAGCACCCTCTCTGTGCCTGCCCCACAAGCTGCTGAACCCTTTGGCTCTGCAGGGGCAAACAGAGCCCCATAAATCCTGAGCTGACTGTGGGCTGCACATTTGACAGCGTCTCTTTGCCAAAGATCCTGGTTTCATTGGCCGAGTGTTGCCCAACAGGCCCCCTGGCCCTCCTGGTGGATGGCATTTGTGGTGCAGGTGAGGGCTGAACATCCTCAAGCTGGTGGGGTGCCAGGCCTTGGGGGACAGAGTCCTGCCCACCCCTGCAGAGACCTGATCCCTGGGCAACCAGACCACAGGTGGTGCCCTGGACAGCCTGACTGGGTCAGAGCCCTGGAGACTGGCTGGGCACCGTGCAGAGTCTGTGGCACCTGGGGCTGCTGTGTGGCCTCGGGGTGCTGCAGCTTTGTCACCCCTGAGACCCACAAGGCAATGACATCACTCCATAGGTGTTTTTAGAAAAATTAGTAGACTTTATTTTTAGAGCAGTCTTAGGGTTATGGTGAGCAGGAAGGCAGAGGCTCCCGTGTACCCCTCCCTCCATTATTAAACCTTGCATTTGCGTGGAATGCTGGTTACACGTGATGAGCCAATATTGGTAAATTATTACTAACAGACATTGCACATTATGCAACAACACACACTATTCTGAGCTAATGGGTGCTTTTACTTCCTGGGCCTCCCAAGGCTGCAGCTCCTCAGGGTTGGGTGGGGCCCTCTCAGTACCCACCGTCCTGGAAGAGTGCCTTGAACGTGGAGACACGAGCATTGAGCAGACTCACCTGATCAGGATGCCAAGTGCCCGGCTCCAGCTCTGCCCCCAACTGCTTGTGAACTTGCTCTTCCAGATCCTTCCAGGCCGCCTTGCAGTGCACAGAGCAAGCCCTGACACATGGAGGTGGTGTGTTCCATACGTGGAGGTGGCATGTTCCATACGTGGAGATGGCATGTTCCATGCCAGGAGGTGGTGTGTTCCATAGTGGAGGATCTGTGTTCTATGTGTGGAGGTGGCGTGTTCCATGCATAGAGATGGCGTGTTCCATATGTGGAGGTGGTGTGTTCCATACGTGAAGGTGCTGTTCTATACGTGGAGGTGATGTGTTCCATAAGTGGAGGATCTGTGTTCCATGTGTGGACATGGTGTCTTCCATATGTGGCAGTGTTGTGTTCCATATGTGGAGGATGTGTGTTCCATGCATGGAGGTGGCATATTCCATATGTGGTCTTTCATGCAGAGCTCAGCACAGTTCACACAGAGGCTCAGGTGCATCCCTTGCTGGTTGGCTCATCCAGACAAAGCAGTGAAAACCAGGCCCTGGATTTATTAAGAGGGTGGGAGTCTGGGGTGTGGCACAGACCCCTCCGGTCTCGGCCTGTCTGTCCTTCCAACATTTGTCAGGCAGCAGACACGGCTGTTATGGGAAAGATGGAAGCGTTGTCTTGCAGCCATCGTGTCCAGTAACGACCTCATTCCATCACATCTGGTGGAGAACATGCTCCCGTGAGTTGCCCCAGAGCACAGCAGTGGGTACAGCCAAGATTCTAGCCTGGTTTTACGTCTTTCTCCAGCGGCCAAGCCTCCTAATTGTTATTTTTGTCAATTGTCTTACCTTGTTTTTATGGACACATCATTCACACACGTGTCTTCCTGCAGAACACCTGCCAGTGCTGTGCTGTGTTTCTGTGACATATCAAAATGCCGTGTGGGTGAAAATGAAGTGGTGACAAGGATGTTCTGTTGACATTTCCTGTGAAATCTTTGGGGGAGGGCACAGGTGTGAGGCCTTCTGTGTCTGTCGAGGCATTAGGGTCAGAAATGATGATGATGTTTTCAGTCTATAACCTTGAGATAAAAATGAACGAGGAATCATACCTATCCCCAAATCTACGGAATACCCCAGGCTGCTCCCTGCACAGGTGCAGAGTGGAGCCCAGGCTGTGCCTCATTCTCTGAGCAGCAGCCCTGGGGTGGCAGTGGACCCACAGCCCATCCAGGCTGGAATGCAGAGGGTGTGCGTTATTCTTGGCACCCACCACACCCACAACCGTCAGAACATTGGGGGGTCATCCTGCAGCTCACCAGCTCTGGAATTTTCTGCCCCCGAAAGAGGAAAAGCATAACTCCACACTGTCTGACACTGAAGCCTCCAGGAAGGCATCCTCATAAGTGCCAGGCTTAGCAGGTGCTTTCTCAACCGTGAACTTGAGCCAGGTGTTTTCTCGACTTCAGGACGTTGTGATCTATGCCCTCGTCTTGCAGTGACACCATTGCCTTGCTAAGCCATAAATAATGTGATCGGGAACACATTGTGGCTTTGAAGACAGAAGCTCCCAAACCATCATTCATATGCAAGAGGGAGAGGAAGGCGTCAGCTGCCCACATAGTTCACTCCTCCACGTCGGCTGCACCCTAACCGTCCCATTGAGAAGTGTGTCCATTATCCATGGCTGTGTAATAAATCCCCACAGCTTAGCAGCTTGAGCAACAAGCACTCATCATCTTACAGTTTCTGTGGATGAGGAAGCTGGGAGTGGTGTAGTTGGGTGGTTCTGTCTCAGGGGCTCTCACGTGGCTGCTGTCAAGCTCATGCCTGGGGCTGTGGTAGTTTGAAGGCTCGACTGGGGCTGCAGATCTGCTTTCGAGGTCTCTCAAATGAGTTTGGCAGGAGGTGCTGTTAAAATATTGAAAGTAATAACGAAAACTGCAATTACTTTCGCACCAACCTAATAGTTGCTCTCCTTAAGTATCTCCTAGAGCTAGTGATGTGAGAGTGAGCACTTGGAATGGAGCCGTGGTCTTCCACAGACTGATCTCAGAAGTGACACCCACCACATCTGCCACGGTCATTTGGCATGGGTCCAACCTAGTGTGATGAGAAATGAATACCAGGAGGCATGGTCAGGTTGTGGCACCATGGAGGCTGCTAGCACCAAAGTGGGTGTATTCAAATGCACTTCCTCTTGTAGTGGTTTGTTCTCATGCTGCTATAAAGAACTGCCTGGGACTGGGTAATTTATGAAGGAAAGAGGTTTAATTGACTCACAGTTTCACAAGGCTGGGGAGGCCTCAGGAAACTTACAATCATGGTGGAAGGGGAAGCAAACATGTGCAGATAGAAGGGGGAAGCCCTTTGTAAAACCATCAGATCTTGTGAAAATCATCCACTATCATGAGAACAGCATGAGGGTAACTGTCCTCATGATACAATGACTTCCCACCAGGTCCCTCCCATGACACATGGGGATTATGGGAACTACAGTTCAAGATGAGATTTAGCTGGGGACACAGCCAAACCACATCATTTCTGTTGTAAACATTTACTGGCTGCCTGATGTATTTCTAATGAGTTGAATGCTATAGCAAAAAGTCATGTATCTGACAAGACCTGAACAATTAAACTGTGTAATTTTCCAATTCTGCTGCAGAAGGAACTAGCCTAAATGAGAGGGACAGAGACTTGCCCGCAATACAAGACACAATTAGCTAGTGATAGAGTTGTTATTAGAATTTGTGTCTCTAATTCCCATTTCTATTTTTGTCCACAAAATTCCAAAGGAAAAAGCACAATCCTTGCCTTTAAGAGTCTGAAAATATTCTTGGGATGATAAATGCTTTTTAAATAAGTTAATGAATCATGGTCATAGTATTTTCCATAAAATTCCAGAGTTTCCTGTAACCAAACAAGGGAGTGTTAGGTATAATTAGATATGTTCCCCTAATATCCAAAAAGAATTTTCTTATTAAGAATGTTGATGTGTTGTCATGAATATATTATTTATACTGGAAAATATAGATTACCATTTTAGTCAATAACAGGTTTTCATGAACCCTACATATCAGTCAGGGTACAATCAAGAGACAGAAACCACAGCAATTATTTGAACACAGAAAACTGAAATGAAGGATTGTTAACCAGGCTTGGAGTTTAGCAGGCAACTAAAAGATATCTTGAAGGTAGAGGCTACTAGAGGAAGCTACTATGCCTGTGGCTGGAGGAACAAAGGGGAAATATTGGAACTACTACTATTTTAAAATCAAGACCTCTGAGGAGGGGCACCTGCCAGCTTTAGCTGTTGTCTTGGGGCTCAGAGTGGGGGGGGGCCCATGTCAGGTGGAGGTTACATTTCATCCATGTCTCCATGGGAGGAGACATAAAACTGACCATTTTCTGAAAAGATCGTTTTCTTCCCCCTACTGCTTTGCCAGCATCTTTGTGGTTCTCTCATTTTTGTTTTGTCTTTGTTAAAAAAAATAGCTTTATTTTGACTTTGTTCTTGAATGATATTTTTACTGGGAGTAATATCCTAGGCTGGGCGTTATTTTTTCTTTCTCACACCATTTAAAGATTTTATTGCATTGTCCTCTGGCTTCCATTGTTTTTGCTGAGAAGTTGGATGGATGTCTATCAAATTTTTGCTCCTTCTAAAGTAATCTTACTTTGTATGCTGGTTGCTTTTGTGATGCTTATTTTTATTTTGGTTTTCTGTAGTTCACTATAGTGTGTCTAACGTGTGGATTTCTATTTATGCTACCTATTTCACTGGAGATTTTTCCCTTCAAATCTTGTATCATTTTTTAAAAATTTCGTAAGTTGAACTTCACCTTTCTCTAGTAACTCCTTGATTAGCTTAATAGACCTTTTGAATTCTTTTTCTGGCACTTCAGGGATTTCTTATTGGTTTGGATCCATTGCTGGTGAGCTAGCATGCCCTTTTGGGGTACTAAAGAATGTTGTTTTGTCGTATGACTAGAATTGTTTTTCTGGTTCCTTCTCATTTGGTAGACTATGTCAGAGGGAAGATCTGCGGCTCAAGGGCTGCTGTTCAGATTCTTTTGTCCCACAGCATGTTCCCTTGAGATGGTGCTCTCCCCCTTCCTTTAGTGATGGGGCTTCCTGAGGGCCGAACTGCAGTGATTGTTTTGCTCTTCTTGGTCTAGCCACCCAGTGGAGCTACTGGGCTCCAGGCTGGTACAGGGGAGTGTCTGCACAGAGTCTTGTGACATGATCTGTCTTCAGGTAGTGTTGTTAAGTGCGCTGGTTTGGTATAGGTTGGCCTCCAGCCAGGAGGTGGTGCTTTCAAGAGTGCATCAGCCGCGGTTTTATAGAGAAGATAGAAGCTTGTCCTAGAGCCCCCAGGAGATTATGTCCTTTGTCTTCAGCTACCAGGCCAGGTAGAGAAAGATCACCAGGTCGGGGCAGGGTTAGGCATGTCCGAACTCAGCCTCTCCTTGGATGGGGCTTGCTGCAGCTGCTGTAGGAGATGGGGTGTGGTTCCCTGGTCAGTGGAGTTATGTTCCCAGAGGGATTATGGCTGCCTCTGCTGTGTCATACAGGTCGCCAGGGAAGTATGGGGAAGCAGGCAGTTACAGGCCTTACCTTGCTCCCACACAGCCAGCAAGGCCAGTCTCACTCCTGCCATTCACCGCCACCTCCAACAGCACAAAGTCTGTTCCCAGGCAGTGGGTGAACAGGGCTGCAAACCTACCCTAGGCTATATGCTTCCCAGCTGAGAAAGCAAGCAGGGTTTTAAGGCTTCGTGCCTCCCCACCTGGACACACCATTGGTCTGAGAACACTGTAACCCAGGATCAGGGACAGGGGGGTCCTGGAGTTCCCAGATGACTTGGAGTTGGGCTGCAGCCCCTGGCAGGCTGGTTGACCTCAGTTTACCTTTTATCCCCACGAAGAGCTATATAGGTTTTCTTCCCAAGCAGGGGATACAGAGCAGAAACTTTATTCCTCCTGGGTCTTTGTGCCAACACTTGTCCTCCGACCCCAAAGTACTTTCAAAAGGATGGTGCTGATTTTTAGCCACTGCTCCTGGAATTGGCATGGCCCACAGAAGGCATGTCCGCAGATCCCAGGCTCACCCACCTACAGTCACATTTCTCCTGGCTGCCAACCAGGCGTGTCTACACCCAGATCCCAGGATCACCCACCTACAGTCGCATTTCTCCTGGCTGCCGACCAGGCGTGTCTACACTACTTGGTTGGCTTCCAATGCCTTCAAGCAGATATGGTTCTATTTTGTCCAAGTTTTCCAGTTGTCCTTGGCATCTGGGTGGGTATAGATGATTTAGACTTCCATTTTTGGAAGTGGAATTTCCTGGGTTGATTTGTTTTCCAGTTTAATATTTAAAGATGCACTGTGGGCCATGTGCGGTGGCTCACATTTGTAATCCCAGCACTTTGGGAGGCCCATGTAGGTGGATCGCCTGAGGTCAGGAGTTTGAGACCAGCCTGGCCATCATGGTGAAACCCCGTCTCTACTAAAAATACAAAAATTAGCCGGGTGTGGTGGCGTGCACCTGTAATTCCAGCTACTCAGGAGGCTGAATTAGGAGAATCGCTTGAACCAGGTAGGTGGAGTTTGCAGTGAACTGAGATTACACCACTGCACTCCAGCCTGGGTGACAGCGAGACTTTGTCTCAAAAACAACAACAACAAAAAGACACACTGTGCATGTCCCTGGCCCGGGGCAGAAGTCACAGCCCAGCGTGTTGCCGTTAGACACTCTGTTCTGTGATATGTCCCATGAGTCCCACACATTGCCCAGGTCAGATCTTTACTGACCACTGGAGCCACCTTATGGCCTCAGGATGTGGCTTTGCTGACGTTCCTGTGGAAGAGGCAGTGCCCCATCCATGTGCCACCCTGTGCTGTGATGGGGAGCCTGGCCTGCTGCACTCACACTCGGGGTGGAAAGCAAAGCCCGACCCCCCATTTAGCCAGTGGGACTCAGGAGCCGGCCATTCACTCGTTCAATTCTGTCCATACTGAAGAGACGCCTGTCCCCTGGCGAGAGGCTACAGAGCCTCTTGCTTCCCTCAGAACCTCTCCTGGGGACAAGTTCCTGCTGTCCCTAAGTCAGCAATGAGGCTGAACCCAAAAGCAATGTGGCCAGGCCAGGGAAACCTTCTCTTCATGGCCAAGAAGTAGGAACCTGTATCTTTGGCCAAAGCAGGCCTATGGGATTTAAGGACAAAGAGGCTAAATACACAAAGGAAAGGTGTGTGTATGTGTTTTCTAGGACTTCTATGACAAATTATTGAATACTATACGGCTGGAAACACTGGAAGTGTATTCTGTCACTGTTTCAGAGACCAGACATGTAATTCAAGGTGTCCACAGGACCATGCATTCTCCAAAGGCTCCAGGGAGGAATCTTCCTTGCCTCTTTCCCTTTCTGGTGTTGTCCACAATCCTGAGTTGTCCCTCGCTTGTGACAACATCACACTATGCTGGCCTTCCTTCTCTGTGTGTCCAAATTTCTCTCTCTTATAAAGGTGTCATCATTAGGCTCGCTCCAGTCCAGTGTGACCTCATCTTATTTAATGACATCTGCAAAGACCTGATTTCCAAATAAGGCACTGGATGTTGGGATTTGGACATACCTTTTGAGGGGGGACTCAATCGTACCCTCCTCTTTTGGATAAGCTGGGGATGGTTCCCTCTCTCTGGACCTGATACTGCTCTTTCCCCAAAGGCCATTGATTAGTCAACATGCTCCCTGGGGCTCATGTCAGCCAAGGAGGGCAACTGATTTCCAACCACCTGTCAATATCTGCTTTACCCCCTGGGCTGAGAGCTGAGTTTCCCACAGTGACAAGTAGGTGATAAAAGACAGGTGTCCAAATGTTTGCTGGAGAAAAAGCATTGGTTTAACTCATTTAATTAGTTCCAGAGAAGCAGTCAGACAGAAATGACACATCCCCTACAGGGCACAATAATCCAGGCTGCAATTTCTCACCAGATGCTGTGCAGAGCACAATGTGGAAGAACATTGAAAACATGAAACCAAAGGAAGCACCAAGCCAGAGTTGTGCATCTGCAAGAATTTCAGAAATGGAGGGAAAATTGATGCAAGAATACCCTTCGGAAATGAAGGAAAAATCGACGCGAGAACACCCTTCGGAAATGAAGGAAAAATCGACGCGAGAACACCCTTCGGAAATGAAGGAAAAATCGACATGAGAACACCCTTCAGAAATGAAAGAAAAATTGACATTCTCCAGTGAGGATGCACTAAGAGAATCTGTAGCCAGGACACCTGCTTGAAAAGATGCTAAAGCAAGTTCTTCAGCTTGAGGGAAGACACCAGAGGAAAACCCACAACCCCAAGAAGGAAGAAAGGGCAAGACAAGCAGTAAATGTCCAAGGAAACACAGCACACTATTGTTCTCCTCTTTACCCCGAGTGACTTTTCTTGCTCTGAATCTATTTTGTCTAACTTGAATAGAGCTGTTTGAGGATTTTTGTGTAACTGATGTTGGCCTGATAGGTCTTTTCCCATCCTTTTACTGTGAGACAGTCTGTATCATTACATTTAAAATGAATTTCTTGTAGACAGCATGTAGATGAGTCTTTAAAGTACATATGATGGTTGAAAGCAACAATGAACAACATTGCATGGTTGAATTTTCAGTATGTGCAGATGTGATATGATGACTGTGACAAAGGGCACAGTGAAGGGGCCTTGGTGGGGACAAGGTCCCAGCATTCCAGCCAGAAGTGATAAAATATTAATTCTGCATAGACTGGCAAGGTGAGGAAGAGTTAGAATGTATATTGCAATCCTTAGAATGACAATACACAGAGATAGAATTCAAGAGACCATTACATAAATCAAAATGAAATACTAGAAAATATCCCAATAATCCAAAAGAAGGCATGCAAAGGGGAAAAAGGGAAAAAATCAGAGGCACACAACAGAGGACATGCAAGAAATGCTGGACCTAAATTCAGACACATCAGTAATGAATATAAATGTAGATGATCTAAATATACTGATTAAAGGCAGAAATTATCAGACTGGATAAAGGCAAGTCTTATCTACAGGCTGTCTACAAAAACCCTCTTTAAATACAAAATATAGGCAGATTAAACGTAAAAGCATAGAAAAAGATATGCCAAGCAAACACCAATTAAAAAACTGAAGTGACAAAGTAGATTTCAGAGCAAGGAAAATTCCTAAGAGTAAAGAGGGATGTTGCATAATGACAAGGGATCAACTACCCAAGAAGACCTAGTAATCCTAAACACATATGCACCCAACAACAGGGCTTCCAAACACACAAGACAAAGACAATAGACCTGAAAGGGAACAGGCAGCTCCACACTGGAATTGGTGGCCCCAACATTCCCATCTCAGTCGGTTAGGGCTGCCATGTCAAAATACCACAGACCGGGGCCTTAAAGGGCAAAAATTTGTTTTCTCACCATTCTGGAAGCTGGAGGACCAAGATGAAGGCTGTTGGGGTTGACTTCTCAGTGTTCTCACATGGTATTTTTTTGTGCTGGTGTGGAGAGTGAACGATTCCTGGCTTCTTTCCATCTTCTTGTAAGGACACAAGTCCTACTGAATCGGGCCTCCTCATATGACTTCTTGCAACCATAATCACCTCCTCACAGGCCCTGTCTCTAAACACAGTTACATTGGGGGTTAGGGCTTCAACATGTGAATTTTGTGGGACACAATTCAGTCCATAACAACTCCTCTCTCAGTAGCTGACAGAAAAGTGGACAGTAAATTAGCAAGGATATGGAAGAACTGACCAGCTCCAGGAACCAACTGGACTTAACTAACATTTATAAAACGTTCTGCCAAACAACATCTACATACATGTTCTTTTTGGTCATAAAATGCATGTGAACAAATTTAAAATAACAAAAAACCTACAATGGCGTTAAACTAGAAATCAATAACATAAAAATGCCTAGAAAACCTCCAAATAGGTGGAAATTAAACAACACACTCCTTAGACAATGCAAATGTTGAGAATGGCTCAGAAAAACTGGAAATCACTTGAACTGAATGAAAATGAAAAATATAACACAGCAAAATGAAACAGTGCTTAGAGGGAAATTTATAGAACTAAATGCTTATAGCCCTAGAAGCATTTAGTTAGAAAAGAATAAAGAAATGCTAATATTAAAAACAGAAGAAAATTATAAATCAACAATCTAAGCTTCCACCTTAAGAAATTACAAAAATAGGAGCAAATTAAACCGAAAGCAGGCAGAAGGAAGGAAAGAGTAAAGATTAGAGAAACCAATGAAATAGAAAACAGAAAGACAACAAAGAAAAATCAATAAACTAGAGGCTGGTTCTTTGAAAAGATCAGTAAAATTGATAAAGCTTTAACCAGACTGATTAGTGAGGGAGAAAGAGAGAGAAATTACCAGTATCAGTAATGAAAGAGGATATATCACTATTGACCCACAGACATTAAGAGGGCAACGCGCGAACATTATGAGCTACTCCCTGCACATACATCTGGCAACTTTGAAGAAATAAGCCAATTCTTTAAAAGCCACAAACTACCAAAACTCACTCAACAAGAAATAGATGGCCTGAACAGCCCTTTTGTATTAAAGTAATTGAATTCATAGCAGAAAAACTTTCTAAAAATGAAAATTCCAGACACAGATGGTTTCATTAGCAGATTTTATGAACAGGTAATGAAGAAATGTTACCAATTCTGCACAATCTCCTCCAGAAAATAGAAGAGAAATGCTTTCCTACTCATGTTATGAGAACAGCATTACTCCAGTGCCAATGCCAGATAAATGACAGTAAGAGAAACAAAACTACGTACAAATATCTCTCATGAACATAGATGCAAAAGTAAGTAATATAGAAGAACCAGCATAAATTGTGACAGTAGCATGCAAGTCTGGCTAAACATTTGAAATTCAATCAGCACTCTCCACTGCATTGACAGACCAAAGAAGAAAACACACATGATCATCTCAAATGACGCAAAAAACAATGACGAAATTCAAGAATCATTCATGGAAAAAGTCTCAGCAAACTAGGAGCAGTGAGGAACTTCCTTAACCAGATGGAATGTATCCATTAAAAACCCGCAGATGACATTGCTCATAGTGGTGAAAAACTGGATACTTCCTCCCTAAAATCTGGAATGAGGATAGGCGGTCCCCACTCCCATCCTTGCCAACATCATCCTGAAAGTCCTAGCTAGTGCAATAAAGCAAGAGAAGGAAACAAAAGGCATTCAGACAAGAAAGGAAGAAATAAAACCATCTCTATTTACAGAGAGCATAATTGTTTACGTAGAATATTCCGAGGAATTTACCAAAAAGGACACAAAAACCTCACGTATAACTAGTCCATGAGTTCAGCAGTGTCACAGGATACAAGATCAGCACACACGTGTCAACAGCGTTTTTATCTGATAACAGTGGACACGTGGGAATTGAAGTTTTTAAGTCTCAGTCCCACTGACAGCCCTGCCACGAGAATGAAACACAAACACACTAACACAACGCAAGTAGATGAATAATGGGCAAAAGAGGGAAGAACTCATTCACCAAAGACATTTGGATGGCAGATAAGAACATGAGATGCTCGACATCATCAGCCACGAGGGAATAAAAATGTACACCACTGATGCGTGGAACCACCACACACCTGTGAGAACAGCGCAAGGAAAAAGGAAACACGTGGTCACACCCAGCGCTGGCGAGGACGCGGAGCCCTGGCTCTCCCGCGCCGCTGCTGGGGGCGTGACGTGCGGCAGCTGCTCCAGACGACAAGGTGGCAGTGTATTTTAACATTACGACTACGCTTACCTTGGGATCCAGCAATCCCCTGCCTGGACACGCATGCTGGAGAAATGAAAGTTTATTTCACAGGAAAATCTACACATGACTGTTTGTAGCGGCTTCACTCCAGGAATTGGAAAATGAACCACTTACCTGAATCCAATGAATATTCACCAAAAACAACCAACCAACTGACAAATGTGTAAACAACAACATTGAGACCTACTAAAAACAACAAATACCTGCTTACATATGTTAATTGTTTGCCCATTTTGCGTCTGTGGACTTCCATTCCAATTCTTTATTTATTCTTCCAATACCTACGACTGTTTCTATTTAAGGTGTTAAAGGAAACGTTTGACTGATTAAATAACTGATATGACATTTATCTTACTTTACTTTTAAAATTTCAACTTTTATTTTAGATTTAGGGGGCACACATGCAGATTTGTTACATGAGAATATTGCGTGATGCTGAGCTTTGGAGGACGGGTGCCATCACCCAGATGGCGAGCATCATACCTGAAGGAAGTTCTTTAATCCTCCATCCCCAACCCTCCAGGAGGCCCCAGTGACTTTTGTTCCCATATTTTTGTCCACGTGTCCTCAATGTTTAGCTCCCACTTGTAAGTGAGAACATGCGGTATTTGGTTTTCTGTTCCTGCGTTAATTTGCTTAGGAGAATGGTCTCCAGCTGCATCCATGTTGCTGCAAAGGACACGATTCCATTCTTTTTATGGCTATGTAGTATTCCACAGTGTGTATGTACCACATTTTCTTTATGTATTCTACCACTGACGGGCACCTGGGTTGGCTCCATGTCTTGCTATTGTGAATAACGCTGTGACGAACGTATGTGTCCTTTTGGTAGAATCCTTTATTTTCTTTTGGGTATATACCCGGTAATGGGATTGCTAGGTTGAACGGTAGCTGTGTTTTAAAATCTTTGAGGAATCTCCAGAGTGCTCTCCACGGGCCTGGGCTAATTTGTGTTCCCACTAGCAGTGTGTGAGCATCACCTTTTTCCTTTGGCTTCACCATCATCTGTTGTTTTTTGATTTTGTAATAATCGCCATTCCGACTGCTGAGCTGGCATCTCATTGTGGTGTTGATTTGCATTTCTCTGATATGAAGAATTTTTTCTTGTTGGTCACTTGTATGTCTTCTTTTGAGAAGTATCTGTTCCTGTCCTTTACCCATTTTTTAATGGGGTTGTTTTTTGCTTGTTGATTTGTTTAAGCGTCCTATAGATGCTGGATATTAGGCCTTTGTCAGATGCGTAGTTTGCAGACATTTTCTCCCATTCTGTAAGGTGTCTGTTTCCTCCATTGGCAGTTTCTTCTACGGAGCAGAAGCTCTTTAGTTTAATTAGGTCTCACTTGTCCATTTTTGTTTTTGTTGCAATTGCTTTTGGGGACTTAGCCAGAGTTATTTGCCAACACCAACGTCAAGAAGACGTTGTCTTCCAGGATGTTTATAGTTTGACGTCTTGCATTTGAGTCTTTAATCCATCTAGAGTTGATTTTCGTCTATGCGGAAGGGTAAGAGTCCAGTTTCCTGCTTTTGCCTGTGACTGAGCTGCTTATCCCAGCACCATCTATTGGAGGGGGAGTCCTTTCCCCGCGGCTTGTTTTTGTTGGTCTTGTCAAAGATCAGATAGGTGCAGGTGTGCAGCTTCATGTCTGAGTTTTCTATTCTGTTGTATATGATAATGAAACCAAATCAACGTCTCTGCTCAGACACCTTCTGACAAGGTCTGTGGCACCCACCACCATGTTAGGGCCGCAGCCTCCTGCCCCATGTGACAGGTCCGGCTCTGCCCAGCTCCCTGCAGCTGCACCAGTGTGTGCTGTGACTCGTGCTCCTAGTTTGTCATCTGCCCCCCTCAGTAGACACCACGGCCTTCAAGCTTTCTCCGCTCCATGACCAGCACCTGGGATGGGACCAGCAGTGCATGCGGCTCTGGATTCATGTTTGTTGAATGACTGACTGAACGGAGGCTCCCTTACAGAAGTGAACGGTGCAGCCCTCCCTGAGTCCCAGCCTCGCTCTGGATACCAAGGAGCGAGGTGGTCAGGGGTCGGGGGCCGAGGCTGAGATGCTGGAGCGGGGAGATTGCCTGGGAGGGGGCTGGAGGGTGTGGTGGAACTGCAGGTTCTCTCCTTGACATGCCTGTGGGGGAGCCTTTCCCCGCCCTCTCTCCGCTGGTTTTCACCCTTTCTCCCGTGCATGCCACACTGGGCATCCCACCCCAGGGATCCAGGAAGGGGGCGTGTCGGCCGAGTGAGAGCCCGTTTCTGAACACCCTGTGAAGTTGGTGAGAATTCAGGTGCCTATCGGCCGGGCTCCACCTGTGCACCAGGTGTGGCCACCTCACTGTGACTTCAAAGGTCCCCGGGGAGGAAGGAGGCTCCCAGCTGCACACAGGTGAGTCAGTCCCATTGTTCCGTGTGTCTGAAAAATCAATCGGGTCCAAAGTAAAAATATTTATTTAATGAGCAGAAATGTATGGCCGATCGGTTTTTAAAGGATATTGCTTCCTGCTCCTTGATACTGAAAAGGGGCGTTTGAAAAAATTCATTTGCAGGGATTGAGTTCTGGAAATGGCCATTCTAGGTGAAATAAGGACAGAAAATAGCACAGCACCCACCAAAGACAGCTCATTCTCTTCCTTGGGGTGCTGGGACACGGACGCCCCTCGCGGGCAGGAGGATCCCAGCGGGAGGACACTGGGCACTGTGTGAAGTCTCTGGGAGCCCCAGAGAGGGGCAGGTGATAGCCCTGAGTGTCCCTGGGTCTCCTAAACGCACGCCTGGGCTTCCCTGGGAGGAGGACTCCACCCTGCAGAAGAGAAGGGTCTGGGTCAGAACCCAGTGAGTCCGATGGGCACGGAGAATGAGTCCCTCCGTGGACGCCTGTGGTTCTCCGCCGAGATCGCACCCTCATGGCGCCTGCCAGGGACATGCCTGCTGGCCACCGCCCAGCTCCTGCAGCTGCGGTCTCTGGAGAGCACCGCGGCGATCCCCACAGCTGGAGAACCCGCGGTGCGTTTTGTAGGGTCAGTATTTGGGTACTGGGTCCCTTCCTCGCACGGCTCCCCGTTCAGCTCCCTGCAGGCGTCGGGACCTTGCTGCACGGCTCCTCTTCCAAAACCCACGAGGTTCTGAGTTCCTGGGGCTTTGTCCCCCAAGTCTGTGGCCGCCGCAGGGCCTCCTCCTGGACCAGCCCGAAGGACACATGAGGATGGCGCCTCGGGGCTCGGGTAGCGAAGGCCGCACAGATGTCCCGAGGACCCTGGGAGCGGCCGTGTCCTGCCTCTTGGTCCCTGAGGACCCTGAGTCTTCCTGGCAGTGGAAGCTGATGTCTCTCACTCTGTCCAGGTGCAGGTCGGTGCACAGCTCCAGAGGGAAGCAAGGACCCAGGACTCCCTGACGGTTCTGGACAAGGCTCTGCAGGCGCCAGGCCTCAGGTCAGAACAGGACTCAGCTAAATGCCTTCAGAGCTCCGGGTGAGATGTGCAGCACCCGCCACCGTCAGTCTTCGTGTGTTGGGGTGTGATGGGGATGGTGTCTCAGTCCTGTGTTCTCCTGCTGCTGTGTTTAGGACATGTCAGTTTCCCATGACTGCTGGAACAAGTTACCCCAGCCTTAGGGGCTCAGAACAACACACAGGACTCTCACGCTTCTGGAACACGGTCCCCACTCCCTCCGGAGGCTCCGGACCAGCATCCTCCCATTGCCTCCAGCTTCTGCTGTCTCTCTCCATGGCCGGCTCCTCTGTGTCTCTTCTCTCTGTGTCTCTCTTCTGTCTCTTAGAAGGACACGCGTGATTGCATTTAGACCCCCCACCCCCACCCCCGCATAACCCAGGAAAAGCACCTCTCAAGATCCCTACGTTTATCACAGCTTTTGCCTCAGAGGTGACATTCGAAGCGCTGGGGTTTTGCACAGATTTTGAGGGAGGTCTTAATCAGCTCAGGTGGCTGTAGCAGAAAATCACACACAGGCAGCCTGAGCAGCAGACACAGGAAGCTCCCACTGCTCTGGGGTGGAAGCCGGAGATCCTGGCACCAGCTGACTGGCCTCCTGGTGAGGGCCCTTCCTGGTTTCTTGGTGCGACAGAGAAAGGGGAGGGCAACCCTCTCCTATGAGTGCACTGATCCCACTGGGAGGACCCCATTCCACACGCCACAGCACTGGGGATGGGGTTCCACCCGTGACTCCTGCAGGAGGGCAAACATGCAACCAATAGGCCGCGTGCCTCTGGGCAGCAAAGGTCCCCTCTCACCTGCACTTCATTCTCCCGGTGCTGCCTCTAAGGACAAGGCTGGCTCCAGCGGGCTCAGTGCTGACTGCCAGGATGCAGGGGGCCTGCTTGCTCGACATAGCTGCGAAGCCGGCTGATTACATTTCAGGCTTTTGTTTATTCCCCATCCCGACCCACTCCTTCATCCACACAGACTGCTTGGACCTGGACTCAGGCCAGGCTGGACACGAGGCAGACAGAGGGACGTCCCCAGCAGCCAGCTCCCTCTGTCCCAACAGATGGAGGGACGTCCCCAGCAGCTGGCTCCCTCTGTCTGAGCCCTGAGAAGGTGGGGTCCTCAAGAGCTCCCCTCCGCAGCCCCAGCCGCTCCCATGCTGCAGCTCCTGCCCCCTCCCGGGGCTCTATCTCCCCACGGAGAAAGGGGGTCCCTCCACTGGGCAGGCACAGCCTCCTTCCAGGCCTTGTTACGGGCACCTGCACACGTGCCTGGGCCACCTATGCCGTGCCCACCACCTCGGCAGATGCCAGGGTCCACAGAAAGGCATTGGGTGCAACAGTCACTCAGCTGTTGTGTTTTCTTTCTCTTAGCCACAATCTGGTCCTAGCAGCAGTGTCCGTGGTTTGGAGCCCAGGTTGGGCACCCCACTGATGCCAATTTTCTTTGCCCTTATCATCCCAAGGCGGCTGCTGCAGTTTCAGACACCACCACTTTGTTCAGTGCAAAGGAGAAGGGGGACAGGGTGTGTGCCAGTTACACGTTTCTTCTTCTGGAGAATCTAAACCTTACCCGAAAATGCCACCGTAGCCTCATGCTTGCTTGTCACCAATCCGAGCTGTGAGAATGGCTCCATCCTCTACACCAGAAATGGGCAAGGCCCAAGAGGGCTGGGAACTGCCAGTCCCCTTGAGGGCCCTCTTATTTTTATTTTTTAGAGATGAGAAAACTGGAGTTCGGAGATGGGCTTGTTCACAGCCACACAGCCAGGGAGCCTGCTCACCCCAGTGTGTGCCCAGCCAGAAACCTGCGTCTGGGCCCCCAGAGGCTGGGATCTTCACAGTGGGGACCCACCATGTCCACTGCCTGCAGGAACCGACAGAGAGGCTGTGATGCTGAGCCCCCGCCTCATGAGACAAGGCTTTGCCCGATGGAATGCACCCAGCGGCAGTGGACAGCGGTGCTGGAGCCTGCGGGGTTGAGGCGGTGGAGCTTGGTCAGCGCGGGGGGCAGGGGGCAGGAGGGGGGATGTGGCCAGGGGCCAGGGAGCAGTCAGGGCTGGTCGGCTGACCAGAGGCTCAAGGAGAAGGTGAGCTTTGAGTGATGGTCACTGGGCCATATGGGGTGGGGCGGCTCTGGCTCTGAGCGAACTCCTGCTTGGAGGAGGCCTTGGGCTTCCTGAGGCTGGTGGCCCCCAGGCCACACTCTGCCCTGGCCCTAGGGGACTCTGAGCTCTGGGCTCCTGAAGCCTCAGAGATGAGGAGCAAGCAGCTGCAGGTCCCCAAGCCATAGTGGGGTAAGCCTGGGACTTTGCAGGGGATGCCAGGTTATATCTGATGCTGGCCCCGATCCTGATCAGCCTGCTTTTAACAGCAGATGGTGGAAAGAGAGGCAGAGGTGGTGTACTAGGCCATTCTTGCATTGCTATAAGGAAAACCTGAGACTGGGTAATTTATAAAGAAAAGAGGTTTAATTGGCTCATGGTTTTGTAGGCCGTACATGAAGTGTAGTGCCAGGATCTGCTTCTGATGAGGCCTCAGGAAGCTTCCAGTTGTGGTGGAAGGTAAAGGGGGAGCAGATGCATGGCATTGTAAGAGGGGGGCAAGTCAGAGGGAGGAGGCATCTCACATTGTGAGAGGCAGAGCAAGTCAGAGCGGGGAGGTGCCTCATTGTGAGAGGAGAGCAAGTCGGGGGGGTAGGCGCCTCACATTGTGAGAGGGGAGCTGTGAGGGGGGCAAGTCAGAGGGGGAGGCACCTCACATTGTGAGAGGGGGGCTGTGAGAGGGGGGCAAGTCAGAGCGGGGAGGTGCCTCACATTTTTTTTTTTAAATTGAGACGGAGTCTCACTCTGTCGCCCAGGCTGGAGTGCAGTGGCGTAATTTCAGCTCACTGCAACCTCTGTCTCCCAGGTTCAAGCAATTCTCCTGCCGCAGCCTCCCAAGTAGCTGGGATAACAGGTGCATACCACCACACCCAGCTAATTATTTTTGTGTTTTCAGTAGAGACAGGGTTTCACCATGTTGGCCAGGGTGGTCTTGAACTCCTGACCTCAAGTGATCCACCCGCCTCAGTTGCCCAAAGTGCTGGGATTATAGGTGTGAGCCACTGCGCCCAGCCACCACACACTTTTAAACTACCAGATCTACCAGAGTGAGAACTCACTCATCACCAACAGGATGACCCACGCCATTCATGAAGGACCCATTCCTGTGATCCAAACACTTCCTACCAGCCCCCACCTCCAGCACTGGTGATTACATTTCAACATGAGATTTGTGGGGACAAACATCTAAACCATATCGAGTGGGCTCAGGAGGCAGCAGCCCTGGAAGATGCCAAGTGCCTGGGAGGAGAGAGGAAGACGCCGGCGTTCACGGGTGCCATGTGCAGGCGCAGCTCCTGCCAGGCGGCTGAAGATGCAGCTCCAGGTGGTGGCAGTGCCCCAGCCCCACCAGTCCTTCCTGGGGAGAGGGTCATGGCTCAGTGGCTGAGGGGCTGGGGGGCTTGTCTGAGAGGGGTGCATGCCTGCCTATCAGGCACTTTCGGGAAAAGCTGGAAAACAAGATTTCCCTGAGAAGTCCTGGGCTTTCTGGTGTTGGAAACTGTAGGAAACAGCCGGCCTCTGCTTCCCCTCCAGGGTCCAGGAGAGAATTTGTTTTGGACAAACCTTGTAGGCCACATGCTTGGGGCACCTCTGACCTCACCCAGTGCCATGCCCCCCAGCTGAGGCCCGGCCCCTGCTTTGGAGTGGTTCAGGGATGTGAGGCCTAGCACTGGTCCGCAGGCCTGTGGGAGCCCTCTGGGCCCCTTGCAGAGTGGGGCAGCACTTGGCCAAGGACTGCGAGGGCTGAGCGTCCTGACCCCGTGGGATAGCAGAGCCGCCCACCCTGCCTCGGGGCTCCTGGGCGTCTCCTGCAGCCACACCACTTGTAGCTGGGTTCTGTCCTGGGACAGCAGAGACACCCAGCCTGCCTCGGGGCTCCAGGGCGTCTCCTGCAGCCACACCACTTGTAGCTGGCTCTGTGCATGTTGTCAGTGCAGCCCCAGCAGCTCAGAGCGGTTCACAAGCTCCCAGACCAACAGTACCTGCTCCAGGGAAACTCCTATGAGGGCACTGAAACTTCCCATCGTTACAGGGCTCCGGCCCATAGCCATGGGGATGCCCCTTCCCATACCAGCTCCTGCAACTGGAAGGCTGCGGGCCATTCACTCTGAAGCCTCCCCTTTCCAGACACAAGGGCAGGAGTCAAGGGCAGTGGCAGCATCCCCCAAAGATGTCGATGGATGGTGTTTCAACCTAAACCGGACAGCCGCACTCCCTCCCTGGCCACACAGTGGGACAGAGACCAGGACACAGTGGCCCACCCGCTGCCCTCACACTCCCCTCCTCCACGGTGTGAACTAAACCACATACATGGCCTGTTACTCGGACGAAGTGGGAAGGTGTGGCCCCACCCCCTCCTAAGACATTACAACGCGGAGAACCCCCAAGCCCGCCCTCAATTGTGTTCACTGGAAACAGCCCAGCAAGGGCTACGTGTGCCATCCGGTTTCACTTTTGGGAAGGTTAGTGGGTAAAATGCGGTATTGACAGTTCTCAAATATTGATGTTGATCTTAACTGCTAGAGATACCGTGAGGGAAAAGAGCGCTTTTGTTCAACGTTTATGAATGGATAAAGGAGGAACTGAAACCAGCAAAGGGGCGGCTGGCCCTGGACCAGACGTGGCTTCACCGAGGAGCTGTGGGCAGGGTGGGCTGGCACCTCCTTTCCTCTCGAGAAGGATGTGGGGAGCAGGTGGCTCGTGCCACCCGCCTCCCCGGCCCTCATCCATGCCTCTGCACTGCCCGCTGGGCTCCTGCCGCCCGTGGATGTGGGGAAAGGCCTTGGAGTAGGATGGAGGTCCACGCGTGGGTGTTTGACAGATACCGGTGGATGGAGGTCCACGCGTGGGTGTTTGACAGATACCGGTGGATGGAGGTCCACGTGTGGGTGTGTGGCAGATACCAGTGGATGGAGGTCCATGTGTGGGTGTGCAACTGGGTGTGAGACTGTGTGTGGGTGAGCGTGTACATGAGTGTGCATGTGCACGTACACCTGTGTGTGTATGCTGTGTGAGCAGGTGTGTGAACTGTATGCTGTGGCTGTGAGCGTGTGCACACGTGAACTGAGCATGACAGTGCAAATGTGTGTGCCGCGAGTTCCACTGGCCACATGAATGCAGGCGAAGCCGCTCCGCTAGGCTGTGGATTTCCAGCCCGGCCACGCTGGTTGCCTGTGTCTTCTTCTTGACACAGGATGGAGAAAGAACGATGCAGGATGCATCTCCGAGCCTGGCTCAGGCACCCAGAGGGAGCTGGGTTTGGGCGCAGCTGCTCTGCATAGTCCTGGCTTGGATGCTGCGAGCCAGGTGGGCCTGGGATAAGTGCCCGTCCCTGGGGTGGGTGGAGGCCCCCATTTCCCTCTCAAGTCCCCTCACTGCACATCACAGCCTCCTCCCACCCGTGCTCTGTTTAGAGAAAGCCCAGAGGCCCCTCAGACCACACCTCCAGCCCTCTTCTCTGACCATGTGGGTCTCCCTGTTTCCTTCCGCTGGCCTGGTCTCTGTAGGGCTCACTGAGCCTGCAGTCTGGGACCCACAGGCTTGAGGATTGAGGCTCGGGGCCTGGGAGCCTCCCTGGAATGTTCTAGAAAGCTATGGATGGGGCACCTATCAGGGAGACAGCATACAGAGAGCATCTCCCACCTGGGTCCTGCCATAGCGGCTTGGGCCTGTGGGCCTAAAGAGCCGCTCCAGAATTTAACTGGGCCTGAGGGCTGGTGCCCTGTGAGGAACCCGGGATAGAACCTGGGGACAGAGGCCTCCATTAGTCCTTGGGAGCGGCAGATAGCCCATGGGGTCATTGTGATCATGGTGCATTGTGGGAGCGTGCGCTGGGATGGGGAGGGGTCATGATCATGGTGCATTGTGGGAGTGTGGGGAGGGAGTGTGGGGATGGGGAGGGGTCGTGATCATGGTGCGTCGTGGGAGTGTGTGCTGGGATGGGGAGGGGTCATCGTGATCACGGTGCATTGTGGGATCACGCGCTGGGATGGGGAGGGGTCACTGTGATCACGGTGCGTTGTGGGAGCGTGTGCTGGGATGGGGAGGGGTCACTGTGATCACGGTGCGTTGTGGGAGTGTGCGCTGGGATGGAAAGGGGGTCATCGTGGGAGCGTGTGCTGAGATGAGGAGGGGTCATCGTGATGATGGCACAGCGCACTCTCCTCTGGTCTAGGTTTAGGGATGCCAGTGAGACCCGCTGAAGCGTTGGGGCCCTACCCAAGGTGAGGCGTGCCCAGGTCTGGGGACTCCTGTCTTGGGGCCCCTCCCGGGAGAACCACCCCCCTCCTCTGGCAGAAAACCCCCAAAGCCGTGGAGGAGCCCTGGGCCCACAGACAGCATCCCTGCTGCTGGGGACCCCAGGCTTGTGCGGGTGCCGCTGCCATGGGGCTGATGGGGCCCAGCCCAGGCGCCTCAGCCCCTGCTTTTGCTTTCCCAGCTTCTCTGCGGCTCTGTGCTTTCGTGGCCCCACTCCAGGCCGGAAGGCTCCCACGTCTCTGTGGATCTTCACGATGTGGCCAACCAGAGTGAGCACCGTGGGGAAGTGGAGACAGACACAACGTTCAGCAGCAGAAGACAGGATGATAAAGTTGGGTTTGGTTTATGATGTAACGTGACCATTAAAAGTGTTTAATAAACAATGTTAAAGGCTACTTAGTGGCAGATACATATGGCAATGCTTAGCATAACCTCATGACTGTCAATACGCACAGGCTTGAGAAACACCTGCAGGATACATGAGGGCATGTTAGCATGGGTTATCTCAGCAGGGTGGCATATCAAATCTCGGTGGCCTTCTGTAGTGTCTATATTTTCGACAGTGAAGCTGGGATACTTTGGTGAGCAGAGGCATTGTTTTCAAAGTTCCCATTGGTACTTCCATCACATCCCTGTGTGGTTCTGTCCTGGACCGGCTGCCCACTGAGGTCCCACTCGCCCTGCCCTGCCCTGTCTGGCCAGCTGGGTACCTGCCCAGAAGGAAGAGGCTCAGTGTGTGAGGCCTGTGTTATGCCCTGAAAAGCCACTTCTGTTGGGTGAGGGCCCATGAGGCCTTCAGTTTGCCGTCGTTGTGTGCTTCTGAAGAACAGGGATGCTGTCCACTGTTCTCTGTCTCCTGGCTGGACAGAATTCCACTCTGCATATCAGGGGCAGTGATGGGGCTGCGGGTGTGAGGGCTCAGCTGTGCCTGAACTCCTTCACGGTCTTGCAGGAGGGGTCATGGAAAGTTACGGGACAATCTGCACTCAGGAATGCTGAGTGTTTGGCAGGCCCCATGAACAGTGATCAAATATGATCAAATATGACGCTGTGTGTCCTACAGCCTAAGGGCTGTGGCAGAGACCAGAAGGGCCATCAGCTCCCACAGCTCTCGAGTCCAACTCAGGGCTCCCCCTTGCTGACCTCCCTGGGTTGTCAGTGGAGACAGCCACCCTCCCACAGAGCAACTGCCTGAGATGGGCCAGGCCACCCCCGTGCCCTGGCTCTTGCTGCACATGCTGAGGTCAGCACAGAGGCGCCCTCAGACACCAGCACGCCCTCGGGTTTGCAGCTTGTCAAATATCCGATGAAGGCAATCTGGCCAAATGTGCTCTAACACCACTGGACCAAGGGAACGTCTTGGGCTGAACAGATGTAGCCTTGCATCCACCGCCTGCCACCACCCTCTGTGTATACCCCCTGCACACACCTCTGCACATACTCCCCCTGCACACTGTTGCACACATCCCCTGCACATAGCTTCTGCACACAGCCTGTGTACACTCCCTGCACAGATCCCCTGCACACACCTCCCACACACATCCTCTGCACAAACCCTGTGTATACCCCCTGCACACACCTCTACACACACCTCCTGCACACACCTTGTGTACACCCCCTGCACACTGTTGCACATACCTCCTGCACATAGCCCCTGCACACGCCTCTGCACACACCCCCTGTACACACTATTGCACACGCCCCCACACATAGCCCCTGCACATACCTCTGCACACACCTCCTGCACACACTGTTGCACACACCCCCACACAGCCCCTGCACACACCTCTGCACACACCCCCTGCACACACTATTGCACACACCCCCACACATAGCCCCTGCACACACCTCTGCACACACCTCCTGCACACACTGTTGCACACACCCACACACAGCCCCTGCACACACCTCTGCACACACCTCCTGCACACACTGTTGCACACACCCCCACACATAGCCCCTGCACACACCCTCTGCACACACCCCTTGCACATACACCCTGTATATACCCCTGCATACTCCTTATGTACACCACTGCACATACTCCCTGCACAGACCCTGTGTGCATCCTCTGCACACACTCCTTGTGTATACTGTCTGCACACACCCCCTACATGTACACCCTCTGCACACTCCTCCTGCATACACCCCATGTACACCTTCTGCACACACTCCCTGCACACATTCTGAGTACACCTCCTGCACACGCATACAACCTCTGCACACACCCCCTACAACATCCACACACACTCCCTGCACACAGCCCCTGTATACAGCCCCTGCACACACTCCCTGCACACACTCCCCGTGTACACCCTCTGTCTGTGTATACCCTTGTCTACTACCACCATACGTACCCTCCACTACCCTGCCTTGTGTATCACCCCCCAAGCTGTGACATACCAGGGATGTTGCCAACGAGCTGGTCTAACCTGGGGTGAGGGTTTCTGGGTGCCCCTAGACACCAGGAGAAAGGCCGGGAGGGGACACCCCTGGGGCTCTGCACTCACTCCACCAGGTGCTGGGCCACAGTAGTATGGTGACACAGTAGGTGTCTTGAGCGGGATTAATGTCTTCCCAATAAGCAGGCTGAACTCTGTCTTCCTTGAAAGCTCTCTAGAAGGACCTCACTGGGATAAACACAGGGGGACCCTCCAGGGCGCCGTCAGCCATGAGCCACAGTGCTGGGCCTGTGACATCTCTGGAGGTTCTGGGGTGGAGAAGGACCGGCCGTGGGGAGCCACTGGCTGGGGAGAAGCTCAGCTCCCGCCCACCTCTGGGAGGCCCGGGGCTGGACGGGAGGCGCAGCAGACAAGGCTCCGGGCGGGTGCTGGGGGGTCTGGAGGAGTACCCGCGTGGGGGTCGGGTCGGGGGGGAGTCTAGGTGAGTCGGGGGTCCCCGGGGGCGCTGGGTTCAGGGTGGGAGCGGAGTGTGGATGGGGCAGGGTCCCCACGCCCACCACCAGCCGCGATTCCACCGCGCCTACTCGAGATTTCCCCGGGAGGACACGGCGTGTGTCAAGGACCCGGGCCTAGAAGGCGGCCGCGCCCAGTGATGCCTTGACAGGGCGCTATCTGGGGCGGGGGCTGGGGTCGCGTGGCCAGTACCTGGGAGAACCGCCATTCAGGAGACACCCCCGCCAGGCTCTTGGTTCCGCCCACGCAGGCCCCGCCCCCTCCCCCCGCCCGCCGCGCAGGCGCCGTCCGAGGGCTCCGTTTGAAACATGGCGCGGGCTGGGCCTCGGCTGCTGCTGAGCGAGGAGGCAGTTCGGGCGAAGAGCGGCCTAGGGCCTCACCGCGACCTGGGTGCGCCGGAGGGCGGGCGGGGGTGCAAGCGTGAGGGTGGCGGGGGGTGGGTGCCGAGCTTCTCGGGGCGGCGGCGGACCGTGGGCAGGCGGGACCCCTCTGCGCGGCGCCGCGGGCGTCCAGAACGGTCGCGGGCGGGCGGGGCGCGCGTGCCCAGGTGAGCGACCCACCCCCCGTGCCCAGGTGCGGCCCCTCCCCGCGTTCGGGTTCCCGCGTCCCGGCCCCTGCCTGTCTAGCGGGCCACTGTGGTTCCGTGACTGGGGGGTTACATCCGCTGAGAAGAGGGAGGCAGCCCTGCTGCCCAGGAGCGCAGCCCGCCCTCCCGCTGGGGACCCCCTCCCTGGTTCTCCTGGGCCCACTCTGTGGAGGATGTTGGTGGCCGGTTTCCTTCTTGTTGGCTTATTTTTGTCTGGTTTTGGCGTCAGGGTGAAGCCGAGCTCATAAACTGTTGAGAAGTGTTGTCTTCTCTTTTATTTAGAAGAGGTTCTGTAGAGTTTGTGCTCATTGTTTGAATGTTTCCTGGAATTTTCCAGTGAAACCATATGGACGTGTCAATTTCTGTTTTTGAAGGTTTTAAATGACAAATTCTGTATCTCTGGTTGTTAGAGAACCGTTCATACTAGTTTACCGCGAGCCGGCTGTGTGGGGTTTTGTGGAGTTGGCTTATTTGAACTAACTTGTGGAGTGTGTGTAGAGTTGTTCCTGGTGTTCTGTTGTTAGCCTGTTAATGTCTGTGTGTGGTCTGCAGGTGTTACTGGACCAACAGGTTCAGTCAGGTGCTGTGGGGGCCACAGGCCGATACACTGAGACAGCGGGGTTTGCAGCAGAGAAGGAGTTTAATGCTGGCAGGAGCCCAGCAGGGAGGTGGAAGGAGGGCTCAATCCATCTCCCCAAGGAGATCTGAGCGTTTTTTTTTTTTTTTTTTTAGACGGAGTCTCACTCTGTCGTCCAGGTTGGAGTGCAGTGGCACAATCTCAGCTCACTGCAACCTCCACCTCCCAGGTTCAGGTGATTCACTCAGCCTCCTGAGTAGCTGGGATTACAAGCGCGTGCCACCATGCCCAGCTAATTTTTTATATTTTTAGTAGAGACAGGGTTTCACCATATTAGCCAGACTGGTCTTGAACTCCTGATCTCAGGTGATCCACCTGCCTTGGCCCCCCAAAGTGCTGGGATTACAGGCATGAGCCACCACACCCAGCCTGAGCTGGGATTTTTAAAGGAACAGGATTGTAAGGGGCTGGAAAATTGGTGTTGTCAATTGGTCAAGGTAAGGGCCATGGAATTATCAGGGTGTGGAAACTGCATTCTTTGGTGAATCCGCTTGTGGGGTCCTTTAGACCAGCTGGCATCAGTCCCCAGGTCCTGAAAGAATATCTCAAATGGAAAACTTAACGGTTTATAATGTCCAAGTTATTATCTGTAGAGTAGTTAAGGGGAACTGTAACCTCGTGACAAAGTCCACGTGATCCTGAGGCAGTAGGCAGCAGGTGGCTCTGAGGAAGCAGGTGAGAGGGCAGCTGACCTCGGGACACACCGAGTCCTCCCTTCTTCCCTGATTAGTGCTACAAGGTTTACCGGGATATCCCTTTTCCCGATATTGATAATCTGTGTATTCTTTCTTTTTTAGTCTTTCTAGAGGCTTGCGAATGTTATCGATAGTTTCAAAGAACCGACTTTGGGTTTGATTTTTCTCCAGTGTTTTTCTAGTTTCAAATTTCATTGATTTCTGCTTTTTTTTTATTTCCTTCTTTCTGCTTGCTTTGCATTTATTTTATACTTTTTCTAGATTCTTGAGGCAAAACTGTAGATTATTGATTTGAGACTTTCTTATTTTCTATTATAAATAGTGCCACAAGTTTCCCTCTAAGCACTACTTTGGCTGTATCCACAAATTTTGTTATGTTGTATTTTAATTTTCATCCAGTTCAGCATATTTTAAGAATTTTCCTCGATACTTCCTGTTTGACCTGTGAATTTTTTGTTTGTTTGTTTTGTTTTTGAGGTGGAGTCTCGCTCTGTCACCCAGGCTGGAGTGCAGTGGCACGATCTTGGCTCATTGAAAGCTCTGCCTCCTGGGTTCATGCCGTTCTCCTGCCTCAGCCTCCCGAGTAGCTGGGACTACAGGCACCCGCCACCACGCCCAGCAAATTTTTTTTTTTTTTTTTTTGTATTTTTTAGTAGAGCCCGGGTTTCACCGTGTTAGCCAGGATGGTCTCCATCTCCTGACATCGTGATCCACCCACCTCGGCCTCCCAAAGTGCTGGGATTACAGGCATGAGCCACTGCGCCTGGCCTGACCTGTGGAATTTTAGGAGTATGTTTTTAACGTTCCACGTGTGACTATTTTCCTGTTATTTTTCTGTGTGATTCCATTATGGCCAGAATATAATCTGTATGATTTTAATTCTTTTAAATTTGTCAAGGTTTGTTTTATGATCCAGCATCTGGTCTATGTTGTTGAATGTTCCAGGTGCACTTGAATGTGTGTGTATTCTGTTGTTGAGTGGAGTGTTATGTAAATACGTAAATATCAATTGGATCCTGTTGGTTAATGGTATTGTTCAGTTCTTCTGTATCCTTGCTGATTTTCTGTCTAGTGACTCTATTAATGACTGAGAGAGGGGTGTGGAACCCTTAACTATAATTGTGGATTTGTCTATTTCTTTTTTCACTTTCTATGTTTTGAAGCTCTGTTTGTTGAATTACATAGCTAGGATTTTTATACCTTCTTAGTGGACTGACCCTTTTAGTATATGTAGTCGCCCTCTTTTTTTTTTGAGACAGAGTTTCCTTCTTGTCCCCCAGGCTGGAGTGCAGTGGCACGATCTTGGGTCACTGCAACCTCCGTCTCCCAGGTTCACATGATTCCTCTGCTTCAGCTTCCCGAGTAGCTGGGTTTACAGGCACCTGTCACCACGCCTGCCTAATTTTTGTATGTTTAGTAGAGACGGGGTTTCTCCGTGTTGGCTAGGCTAGTCTCGAACTCCTGACCTCAGGTGATCTCTGCCGGGCTCCCAAAATGCTGGGATTACGAGCGTGAGCCACCGTGCCTGGACCTTCTTCCTCTTTTTTCCTGGTAATTTTCTTTGTTGAGACATCTGTCTTATTTGATATTACTGTTGTTACTGTAGCTTCTTTTGATTGGTTTTTGCATGGCGTATCTTTTCCTATCCATTTGCTTTGAACTTTTAACTTACCTGTATCTTTATATTTGAAATTAGTTTCTTGGTTCATTATTTTTATTCACTCTGCTAATCTCTGTCTTGTAGTAGTGTTTTAGGCCATTTACATTTAATCTAATTGTTAAATATTAGAACTTAAGTGTACCATTTTATTGTTTTTTGATCGTTTCCTGTGTTTTTTCTTCTGTTACCCTTTTTCCTGCCTCCTGTGACTTACTGGAATATTCTTAGTGTCTCATTTTGATTTATCTGTTATGTTTTGGTGTATATCTCCTTGTATCGTTTTCATAGTGGTGGCTATACAAATTACAATGTATTTATGTCATTCAACACAGTTTACTTGTACAGATATTTTACCACTTCTAAGTGAAATACAGAAACTTTATCACCATTTAGGTCTCTATCCTCTCCCCTTTACAATTTAGTTGTCTTAAGTATTTCCTCTGCATACCTTGAGAACCATATTAATATTACGATTTTTTTAAATACCTAGCCTTTTCAATAACTCAGGAGGAAACATATTTATTTGCATGTTTATCTGTTCCGTTATTTTTTCTATATTCCACAATGCTCTAGGTTTCTTTCTTTTGTTTTTCCTTTATATTTGAAAAAATTTCTTCAGCAATTGTCTTAGGGCAGGTCTGCTTGTGACAAGTTCTCTTAGTTTTTCTCTACAGTTTTACAGTTTTCATCTGTCATCTCCATTTTGCTATTAAACTGCTCTTGTGATTTTTTTGTTACTGTATTTTTCTTTGAAATTTCTATTTGTTTCTTGTTTATATCTTCTGTTTCTTTGCTAAGGCTATTTTTCCTTTGTCTCAAGGGTTTGTAATTGTTCATTGAAGCATTTTTTATGACAGTCACTTTAAAATCCTTGTTAGACCTGACTTCTGTGTTCTCTCTTGGTGGTATCTGTTGTTTGACTGTGTTTTCTCATTCAAATTGCCATTTTTCTGGTTCTTGGTCATTTTTTATCGTATTGTGGACATGCTGGGTATGATGTCATGAGACTGCTTCCTGTTTAAATCCTCTTACTTGAGAAGACTCCTCACTCGAGCCTGCTGGGTGCCACCTTGTTGCCGGGACAGTCGTGGAGCTCCTGTCTCACCCACGGCCTCTGGCAGACCCTACTGGCTGGGAGGGTGAAGGGCACCACCTCGTTCTAGCCAGGCCAGGACAGCAGTCAGGATCCATTCTCACACCCCAGTGCTGGCTGCTGCGCAAGGCCAGGTGTACGAGGGGCATGTGTGTGTGTGTGTGTGTGTGTGGTGGGGGTTTGCTTGCAGGAGGGCTGATGATGTGAACAGTGTGTGTGGTTGCAGGAGGGCTGGTGATGTGCAGACAGTCTGTCCTGCCAGGCCCCTCCTGGGCCTTTGGCCGTCGAGAGCAGGCTTATGGTTTTTGGTCTTTTGGTGTTTCTGGGCTGCTGGCTTCTGTAGCACCCGGAGTGGGATGTGTAGTAGATAAGCAGAAACAAAACCCCAGAGTCAAGCCAGGGACTCAGCGCTGGGTTCTCGCTCGAGTGCCGAGGCCCCTGGCTGGTTGGCTTCTGTTCCTTTCAGTCCCCCAGTGCTTGTTCTGTATGTTTTCCTCCAGGGTGGTGGGTCTAATGTGCGGGAGGAGCAGGTGAAATGTGTCCCTTCCATGTTGCCTGGAACTGGAGGAGCTCAAACCAAATTTTAAACTTAATCAAAACATATTCTGGTTGGGCGTGGTGGCTCATGCCTGTAGTCCCAGCACTTTGGGAGGCTGAGGTGGATGGATCACTTGAGGTCAGGAGTTCGAGACCAGCCTGGCCAACATGGTCAGGAAACCACAAGACTGTCACGGAAACCCTTTTCTTTTAGGAACATGAGCCAAAGGTGACTGCACCTTGTCCCCTCCTGACCCTGTACCGGTGGCAGGGTATGGGGGACAATGAGCTGCTTGTCCTGTGTGCCTCCAAGTGGGGCAAAACCAGGCAGCGTCCTTCTGTTTAGCTGCACCTGAGATGCCTGAGAGCTATCTGAGGAAACAGGGAAACGTGGGGTTTTAGTAGAAACGCCGTCTCTACCAAAAATACAAAAATTAGCCGGATGTGGTGGCGCGTCCCTGTAATCCCAGCTACTCAGGAGACTGAGGCGGGAGACTCACTTGAACCCAGGAGGTGGAGGTTGCAGTGAGCCGAGATCGCACCATGGTACTCCAGCCTGGGCGACAGAGTAAGACTCCATCTCAAAACAAACAAAAAAACCAAAACATATTCTAAAACATAAATGTTCCCAGGAAAGGATTGACGTATTCAGATCTAAACTGCCTTTTTGGTTATGGAAACTTTCATCTTGTAGTTAACGTTGATGTAATGACTGCTTATGGGGTGCTCGGAGCTTGCACAGCCCAACCACAGTTGTAACAGGAGGACAGCAGAGAGGTTACTCGACTAGTGGGTTTCAGATGGTGATGGCTGCAAGGAGTGACAGAATTGAGCAGCCAGAAGTGGAGGCGGGAGATGGTTTAGAAGGTGTTCCTGGGGAGAGACGGTTCTGGAGGGAGAGGCAGTAAAGGTGGGAAGAAGCGTGTGGGATTGGAGGTATTGTAGAGATAAACATAAGCTGAAACTTAAGGTACGTTCCTTGCTTGTCAGTGCTGATATTCCACCTCCAAAGGAATTGCACTGGGTTCTAGGTGCCTCTTTCAGATTATGAGGGTACATATCTCTCCAAGAAAAGCTGAAAATACAGAAATGTGTAAGGGGGAAAATAAAGGGATTTATTCCACAATAGGACACTTGTGTTAACATTTGTCTTTCAATCTTTTTACATATACCGTTAGAGGAAGAAATGTTTTGAATGACCCTGTCAGGCATGGTGAGGAAGGCTTTATTCAGAACCATCGAGGTGGGCCTGGGGCCACTGCGCTGGGATTTTGCAGTGGGGGAGAGAGATGGAGCTCAACTCCAAGTACAGCAGGGGCCTGGGGGTAGTTTATAGCCGAGGATCAGGGCAGGGGCAGTGGATGGAAAATGACTGAGAGGACACGTGAGGAATAAGGGGATTTGGGCTAAACCGACCGAACAAGATTATTGCGTAAGAGAGGCCAGGGTGACCAGACACCACCTGTGG
Source organism: Hylobates moloch (assembly GCF_009828535.3). Lineage (NCBI taxonomy): Eukaryota > Metazoa > Chordata > Mammalia > Primates > Hylobatidae > Hylobates > Hylobates moloch. The sequence goes on from NW_026652292.1 coordinate 465,286, forward strand.
GATCTGGGGATGAGGAACCTGGGCAGCTACTGAGGGTGGGGGTCTTGGCTGCACTAAACTGGACTTTACAAGGAAGGGCACAGATGGCCGAGAAGACTCAGGAGCCTGAGTGAAGTTGAATTAAACCAAGAATCTGTGTCAGTTTCTACTCTATGTCCAAACACCAAGAACTTGACTGTTATTATAATAATTGTTTGCAAAATAAAAGATTAAAATCTCATAATTTTTTTTATTCTTAGCTGAGCTTCGGTCATTGTCTATTCCTGGAACTTACCAAGAGAAGATTACCCACCTGGGGCATTCCCTGATGAGTTTAACGGGTCTGAAATCTTTGGATCTCTCGCGCAACTCTTTGGTTAGTCTGGAGGTAAGTTTTAGGTCTCTTTCTTAAAAGAAAATTTATTGCTATCAACATCAGTGGAAAGTCCATTCACAGCAGAAACGGAGTCTGTTTTGTAACCCTCTGCTTACATCTGTAAACGGCACACTTTGTGTTGTGTTTTTTTGTGTTTACCGTGGGCTACGTTTCATACACATCACGTTACGTTGTGTTGTAGCACTCTGATGACGATGGTTATATCTTTAAAGGAAATGAAATGAGACCCCTGAGACTTAGTGAGTGGCAGCGCAGTGGGCCTGGGGCTGCCTCCTGGGCTCCTGGCGGGGTCACCCTGGAGGGAGATGCCTAGGTGGTGGTGAGGGGAGCTGTGCACACCTGCCATGGCCTGATTGGTGGGACTAGAACCGTGGGATACGCCTGCCCCGGGCGTGGTGCCTGAGCATTAGGGAGGCCGCGTCTGACACCAGCTGGGGAGTCTGCTCCAAGTCAGACGCGGACCCAGCCCAGGCTGCACCCAGTGCTGCCTCATCTTTCCCCTTCCCAGGCCTCAGCTTTCTTATCTGTGAAGGGCGGGGGGAGGGCCTCCCTGATGGTTCTCACCTGTAGGGTGACGTGTGGATTAAATGAAATTGTGCGTGTAAATCACTCAGCTTGGTGCTCACTGAGGCGGCCTCAGTAGATACCAGCTGTGCTTAGTTGCATTACGCTGTGGCACATGTGGGTTCCATAAACGATCATCTCACGATGTGGGCCGCCCTGATGGTTCTCACCCTGTAGGGCGGCATCTGGATTAAATGAAATTGTGCGTGCAAATCACTCAGCTTGCTGCACACCGAGGCCTCAGTAGATATTAGCTGTGCTTAGTTGCATTACGCCGTGGCACATGTGGGTTCCATAAACGATCATCTCACCACGTGGGGCCCAGAGAACTTCACAGATGAGAACGTGTTTCATTTTTCTACTTTTGCTGGTTAATGACATGTATTTATTGCAAATGCATTAAGTTCGTTGGTCAGTGTGTGTTGCTGGCTTATTTCACTGTGTATTTCTTTTTTAAAGTGTGAACAAATTCACTGTTTTCCTGTTGACAGGGCATTCAGTACCTGACTGCGTTGGAGAGTCTCAATCTCTACTACAACTGCATCTCCTCGTTGGCAGAAGTGTTTCGGCTCCACGCCTTAACCGAGCTCATGGACGTGGACTTCCGGCTGAACCCTGTGGCGAAGGTTGAGCCTGACTACCGCCTTTTTGTTGTGCACCTGCTCCCCAAGCTCCGGCAGCTGGGTAGGCGTCAGGCAGGGCCATGCTCACGCTTTTGTCCCCGCGGGGTATGGGAGTCGTGGTGGGTATCTGTGTGCTCAGCGTCACATGCTTGATTCCTTCTGGAACAGGGAGTTGGTTTTCTACACTGATGGCTTGAGTTCCTGCAGACACACAGCTCTAGCAGCCCTGTGTCTGGACAGGACAGGGCTGGAAGGAGAGCACCCTGGGAGGGCGCAGGGCTGGGGCCGTGGGAGCACAGCCCTGGACCAGGCTGCCCTGTCCTGTTCCGGCGCTCTGCGTCATGGCTGCTGGACTTGGGCACGTTCCTGAACATCTCCTGTCCTGTTTCCTCGCATAGCACCCGGGCGTCGTCTCAGGTGTAGCTAAACAGGACACTGCCTGGTTTTGCCCCACTTGGAAGCACACAGGACAAGCAGATCATTGTCCCCCACGCCCCGCCATTGGGACAGAGTCGGGAGGGGACGTGCAGTGACCTTTGGATCATGCTCCTGAAGGAAAAGGGTTTCCATGACAGTCTTGTAGGCAGAACTTCCAGGGCCCCCACAGCGATGCCCAGTAGGGAGGGTCCCTGGGTTGGGGCAGCCACAGGTCACCTTCCCGTCTGCCTCCTGCCTCCCCGGAGGTATTGTTGCTGTTGCCGTTGCTGTGAGCGCCTGGTGGTGCCTCTGCTGACTCTACCCCAAGTCACAGATCCAGGAGAGAGCTGGGGCCTCAGCCCAGGGGCACACTGACCAGAGTCCATGGGGGAAGAAGAGGGTGCAGGGCCTCTTACCTCAGTCCTCCTGTGTGAAGTGGGGGGATAAGAATGCCGTGTTGACATGTCGTGGTGGGGAGACCTGAGTTAATATCTGTAAGCTCCCAGACTGCCCGGCATGGCCAGGGGCCTATAAACGTTCACTGGTTATTTCTGTTGTTAGGGTCAGACCTACCATGCACCGCTGTTCAACACCTGCCCATCCTACTAAGAACCTAGGACCTTATCAAAAACAAAAGAATCACAGAGTCCCGACTATCTTGTTAGAACAAAAGACCAACAGAATCACAGAGGACAGAACACTTTCTCCCACTGCGAGTGCCCTGAACAGGCTGTTTTCCACGGCTGTGGGAGCATTCAGGTTCTTTTAGAGAACTGAGATTTGTATGTCAATTTCAAGTAAACAGCAGCTGAAGGAGGCCCCGCAGCTGAAGCACGTTGGTGGGTGATGTGCCCAGCCCCTGGGTAATGTCTGTTGTGGGCGTCGGGACTGAGGGCCAGCTGGGGTTTTGCCACCCACCAGATGAACACCCGGCAGCCGTCACCCTGTCAGCCCCGTGAAGTTCATGTGCAAAGCTGCACACAGGAGGTGGGAAAACGGGTGGAGGAGCGCCTGGGCGCCTCAGCAAGTAGACTGGGCAGGCTGTCTGGGGCCATCGTGGAGCCGTGCAGGGCCATGTCACCTCATCACAGGGAGGACTGGCCTGTGGTGTCTTGACGGCGATGTGATCACACATGTTTGTAAATGGAATTCTCACATTTTATTTAATTTTTGGGACATAGTCTCGCTTCGTCGCCCAGGCTGGAGTGCAGTGGCGTGATCTCAGCTCACTGCAACCTCCGCCTCCCGGGTTCAAGCAATACTCCTGCCTCAGCCTCCCAAGTAGCTGGGATTACAGGTGCGTGCCAGCATGCCCTGCTAATTTGTGTCTTTTTAGTAGAGATGGGGTTTTGCCATGTTGGCCAGGCTGGTTTCAAACTCCTGGCCTCCCAAAGTGCTGGGAATACAGGCGTGGGCCACTGAGCCTGGCCAAATTCTAACATTTTAAACTGCACTGCTTTGCTACTTGGAGAAGCTTCTGGAGATGCTGGAAAGAGCTGTCTGTCAGCATGCAGCACACACAGCCTCTGTTTGGTGATAGTGTAGGTTAGTGGTATGGATTGAAATGTTTAAAGGAGTCCTCTTGTGAGAATGCCCCAGTCTGCCACAGTTTGACCATTTTTTAGTAACTAACGATCAAAACAATTTTTCTCTGACCTTCTAAAAGTGACTTGAGAAGCTGACAGTATCCCTGGGTCCTGGTGGACTTTGCTTCTGCAGGAGTTCAGCTAGCCTGGGCACTGGGGGCCGGCAGTTGGCAGTGGCAGGAGCATCGGATGGGAGGGAAGCGACTGGGGGTGCATTTGCTGCTCTGCAAGGGCTGGGAGGCGCTCAGGGCGTCTGTGTGGCCAAAGCTAGACCTAGCTCCCAACATCACTGTCAGGGAAGACCCGGGCTCACCCGCTCATGTGGCAAGTGCTGGGCCCTGGACAGGCCCTGCTGCTGGCCTTCCAGAGCCTGAGCAGTGTGGATAGAGCTCTGTGCTGCAGCTCTTGGCAGCAAGGAGCGCCTCCTTGGGAGCATGCGGCGTGCATGCGTGGTGCTGGCCACCTGAGAGCCTGGCTGCACTGCCTGACACTCTATCCCCTGGGATGGGGCCGTGGGTATTAACAGTGGACCCCCCCCAAGACACACTGTCTGTTTCCAAACCCAATTAGGATTTTGCTGTTTAATTGTAAGAGGTTTGGGAGGAATAAGCACCTGGTTTGTAGCGTTTATTTGGCTGATTAACCAAGTAACTCATAAACAGTTGAGTTTGGCTGTTTCAGGAGCTACAGTCCTTATTCTGGATAATTTTTGGAATCTTCAGTTCTAAATCATTGCCTCTGTCATCCAAGTTTTAGATTCAGAATCTTAGTGTTTCTACAGAGAAGGAACACAACAGTCTTGCCGCACGTGACAGATGCTTCCAGCAGTGGCACCGGCAGTCAGAGGCACTGCGGGAACCACGGAGGCACTGGGCCCCGGGACAGCCTGCTGCCCCGCGTGGTGCCTCCCGGAGGGGCTCGGTCCTGGGCTCCGCCAGGGTCATGGAGAGGCCCTGGTGGTGGAGGAGGCAGATAGCAAGGGTCTGCGTGTGGGGTGGAGGCGGTGTCTGGGGAGACTGCGCCAGCAGGAGAGGGTGGGCTTGGGGTGAAGGTGGGTTTGCAGTCGGCTTCGGACGTGCTGTGTTAGAATTTACACAACAATCGAGAGAAATGTTCTTGGAGTGCGGGATTTGGAACTGACTCAGCAGTGAGGCAAAGTCTCGGTGGGCAGAGAGCTACGCGTTGTTAGTGCAGGGCGGGTGAAGGCCGGGGTGGAAAGGTTGCGGGATGGTGGGGTCGGGGGGCAGGTCTCCTGGCGCGCGTGTCTCCTGGGGACATCCTGTGTGCTGGGTGGAGAGCGCCCCAGGTTGCAGAGGCCTCTGACTCAGCATCTTTGTGTGATTATCAGAATTCCTCCGTTTTTCTGCTTTGAACATTATATTGCGCTATTACTCACTCATTTCTTACTGTGATTCTGTGGTTTTCAGGGCGTGCTGTAGGCTAAATGGAGGCAGCATGGGAACTTGTCACAGAATTCACGTTACAAATGGGGGTTAAGATGTGTTGCAAGTTCCAAAGCGCCAAGGTTGGAGGCCTGGGGACCTTCTTATCTTCGGGGATTTACATGAGGAAGCTCCAGGAGTTCTTGGGTGGGGAGCCTGGTGGCCCCAGGTACGCACGTCCCTGAGGCCCAGCCCTAAGCACAGACCCAAAAGGCCTCCTGGAAGTTGCAGCCTCTCGGGCCGGGCAGGCTCCCTCCGTGGAGGCTTCTCTGGGTTACCCGAGTGTGACTTGAGAATCCCACCCCGCACCCGGTGTGCACTTTAGAGAAAGGGTGTGCGTGTGTGTGTGTGGCTGCTCCTGTGTGCAGCAGTGAGCTCTGAGGGACAGGCGGCCTCAGCACCACGCTGGGCATCTCCGGGAAGCTGTGGGACCACCAGAGCCCAGCATTCCGGTGCTAGGTCAGCGGGAGCAGGGCTGGCCCTGAGGGGATGGACACCCTGCCCTGTGTAGATGCCCCAGGGTGGATGCAGCCGCCCGCCGCTTGCCACCTGCGCAGTCTTCTGTGGCCTTTTCTTCTAGACGATCGCCCCGTGAGAGAGAGCGAGCGGAAGGCTTCCCGACTGCATTTTGCATCAGAGGACTCACTCGACTCAAAAGAGAGCATCCCAGCTTCTTTGAAAGAGGGCAGGTATGAACGGAAGTGCTACGGATGCCCAGAGTGTTTCTGACTGGCCTGCCATTAGGAGGATTAACTGAACGTCATTCGCTGTGTGCCAGTCACTCTCCAGGGGCGGACACCAGGAGGGAGGAAGGCAGAGCCCGGCCAGCGGGGACTCAGTGGACGGTGGGATGGGGCTGCTCTCCTGTTCTCCACATTCCTAGGAGTTATTTCTAATATGGAAACTGTTGATTAAGGTAATATGTGTAAAATCAACTCAGCAAAGGGCTTGTCATGTCCCTCTTCCCAGGGCTGGCAGCTCTCACGTCTGTGGTTGCCTCTGCTTCTAGCTCTCGCTTCAGTTACTTTCTTAGCTGCCCATCCAACCAAATCCCATTTCTGGCCGTGAGCACATTCAGCAGGACCCGCCTGCCTGGATGGAGAAGGACTCCTTCCTCCCCTGCCCTTTGTGTGACGGTGCCGGGATGCGCCCTCCTGTCTCCCTCCCCGTGGCTGGTGCTGGTGAGGCGGCCTCCGGAGACCGTGGGTGTGTGTGTGAGCCGGGCCTGCTTCCCCTTGCAGCCCCAGCCCTGCTGCCGGCATTTCTATGTTCGGCTGATAGTATCTGCGTGTATCCCAAAACCCTAGAGAGACTTCGTGCTTTGTTTATGGGTTGATTCAAGGGGCAGAAGTCAGTGGACTCTGTCTGCATAGCCGTGGGAAGTGGTCGGATTGTACACTTTCTTGAGTACCCGTTTGTCTTGTCTGAGGCTTTTAATCAAATCTTTTTTTTCTTGTGTGAGGTTCCTCTACTCATTTTAAACTCCTAGTGCACGGGTCAGTCAGCTTTTTTGTGTGATCGTTTTGGGCCCTGGAGGCTGCGTGACCTGTCCCATCTTCTTAGCTCTGCCTTTGCAGGGCAGAGGCAGCCAGTGGCAGTACAGAAGCCAGGACGGTGTGCCCGTAAGATGCCCGCCCACAGCGCAGGCAGGGGCCCCATTTGGGCCGTTTTTTGCTGACTTCTGTTCCAGTGTCTCCGAAATGGCTCTGCGTCCTTGGGATCGCCTCTTCCCTCAGATACCGGCCCTGCAGCCCCCCGCCCGCCACCCCATTTCAAACCAGACTACTTGCTGCGTGGACAGCAGCGCTCTAGTACCTGCACCTTCTGCTCATGTGAGCCGTGCGGGAGAAGCTGTTCCGTGCCCCTCCTGGCTGCTGGTGGTCTATGCAGCCGCTGGTATTGTCTCGGAGGGCCTCCCTCCAGCCCTGCTCTCACAGGCCGTCTTCCCCTGTGTCTCTTCACAGAATCTCTCCTCTGTGCCTGTCTCTACGGGGCCAGGTTTCCCCTTCTTAGAAGGACACCAGTGATCATGGATCAGGGCCCACCTTAATGGCCTCATGGTAATTCGATTGCCTCTGTAAGATGCTGTTTCCAAGAAAGGTTGCATTCCCAGGCACTGGGTTAAGGACTTCAACATATCTTTTGGGCGGGAGGTGGGGGCACAGCGCCACTCCTGACTCCTGGAATCCTGCACCCTGGCTGTCATTGGCGGAGGGTGGCACAGCGCCACTCCTGACTCCTGGAATCCTGCACCCTGGCTGTCATCACTTGTTAGTTTCATGAGGTTTTCTTGTGGATTCTTTGTCGTTTTTTATGAGAAAATCATGTCATCTGTGAACAGTTTTATTCCTTCCGGATCGGTATACCTTTTATTTCCTTTTCTCATCTCACTGCCTTATCTGGGGCTTCCAGCATGACGTTGGGAAGTCTGGCAAGAGGGAGCATCTTGCCTCATCTCCTGTCTTGGTAGGAGAGCATCTGGTTTCCAGTGCAGCCTTGCGCCTGCTGACCATGGATGATAGGTGTTGTCTTCACGCGGAGAAGGCTGTCTTCTACTCCCAGTTTGCTGAAAGGAATCATGAAGGAGTGTTACATTTTGTCAAATGCTTTTTCTGCATCTATGATGTGATCTTGTGATTTTCTCCTTCAGCCTGTTGCTTTGAAGGATTTTCAGGCATTGAACCGGGCCAGGCACAGTGGCTCACACCTGGAATCTCAGTGCTTTGGGAGGCCAAGGTGGGAGGACTGCTTGAGGCCAAGAGTTGGAGACCAGGCTGGACAACATAGTGAGACTCTGTCTGTAAGAAAACTTTTTTTTTTAATTAACTGGGTATGGTGGTGTGTGCCTATAGTCCCAGCTACTCGGGAGGCAGGAAGACCCCTGAGCCTGGGAGCTGGAGGCTGTGGTGAGCTATGACCGCACCACTGCACTCTAACCTGGGTGACAGAGTGAGACCCTGTCTGTAAGAGAAATAGAAGTCAATGTTGAGCCAGCCGTGCATACCTAGAATAAATCCTGCCTGATCGTGGTATGGAATTCTGTTGGATTGTTGGATTCAGTTTGCTGATTTTTTTATTGAGGACTTTTGTGTCTATTCATAAGAGATACTGGCCTGTGGTTTTCTTGTATTGTCTTTGTCTGGTTTTGGTTTTAGGGTCATGCTGACCGCATAGAATGAGTTAGGAAGTCGTGTCTCTGCTTCCATCTTCTGGCAGATACTGTAGAGAATTGATATACTTTATTCTGTACAGTGAGCCCATCTGGCCTGGTACTTTCTGTTTTGGAAGGTTATTAACTATTGACTTGATTTCTTTAATAGAGATCTCTACAGTTTGTTTTGGCAGATGGTTTCTTTCAAGGAACTGGTCGTCTCATCTGAGTTGTCACGTTGGTGGGTCTAGATAGATGTTCACCACATTCTTTTCTTTTGTTTCCCTTTTAACGTCTCTGGGATCTGTGGTGATAACCCCTCTTTCATGTCGGTTATTCATGTTTTCTTTTTTCTTAGTTAACATTTCCTTTGCGTGTTATGGATTTTGAACTTTTGGATTAGGGCTGCTAAACCTGTACCTGGAACTCAGGCTGGCACTTCCACAGCTACCCTTGAGCTGGGAGAGGGGAGCGGACTCGGCGGGTTAGAGTGTCACAGTCACGGTCTGTACTGAAAACTGGCTGTTTTCCTGCACAGTTGCTAGCTGGGTTCTGAGTTCCAAAAAAGCTCATTCTGATACCTTTTCTTGTTTTTTATATAGTTGTTTTTTATGGAGGGCTAGAATTTGGAGCTCTTTTCTTTGCCATTTTTTGCTGACACCACTCCAAATACGTTTTTATTCTGATTACGAGATTGTTTCAAATTTTTTCTCTTTTGTTATAATACATACAGGAATAAAGGAAGCACATATTCCGTGTGGTTGGAAATGCTGTATTCTAGTCAAAAAATAGTATTTTACTTGGCTTCACATTTACTTATATTAAAACTTCACAGTAGTATTTGATTGGTGTAAAAGTCACAAACATCACAGAAACCAATGAAAAGAAAGGGAATAAAAGTCTTCACCTGCCATTCACGCTGCTGACCGTGACCAGCGCAACGTGTGGATGCACTTTCCTGCTTTCTCAGGGTGAGTGCAGACCCGGAGCGCCACTCAGGGTGCGCGCAGACACGGAGCGCCACTGCACGTAAGATTACTCTTTATACCACACGCGACTTTTAACCTCTAGGTGATGAGAACAGAATATGCTTCATACCGAGGTGGCACAGACACGAGGGTTAGTGATTGACACACCCGCCGGGTCGTCTTTGTGGACGTTCAGAATCATTGTGTCCCGGTGTGGAAGCTTCAGTCATGGATTCTCTCACTTGAGATTGTCCACAGTTCCCGTCTGTGTATTATCACGGAGATGAGAGTGTAAGATGACATGGGTCAATGTCCGTATGGCACAGAGGAGGTGGGGGATGCCCACAGAACTGTGCTCAGTGTCAGGCTTCAGGGAGGTCCCGGCCCCAGGACCCAGCCCCCTTCTTTGTGCAGCGTTCCGGAGAACTCAGGTCGCAGGCCCCGGGGAGTGGGACGGGCCTTGGGTGGACCAGGTGTCGTATCATGAGCCACTCACAAAAGCAGCGTTCCTGCTCACTGCCCTTGGGTTTGTCTTGTGTACATATCTCTTAACTGCCTTTGTTAGAAACAAGGTCCCCTTTGAGCACATTCTTCTCTGTATAGAGGGTCACCATGCCAAGGTGGGTCCTATTCTGACACACCTCTGATTTCAGCCATTATGGAAACATTCTCCCTGAATGTGAAAGTGGACAATTGGAACACTTAACTTTCTTGATCACATGTATCTCCTTGTGGATGTGCTAGGAAAAGTGTAATTTGAATTTTAACCTGCATAGCAGGTTAAAGACATAGCAGAACAGAACCTTCCAGAACTTTAATTTTTGAACCAATCCTAGTGGGGTTCTGTCCAGTGCCGGGATTTGGCCCAGTCCTGGTGGGGTTCTGTCCAGTGCTGGGATTTGACCCAGTCCTGGTGGGGTTCTGTCCAGTGCTGGGATGCTGTCATGGTATCGTGTAACCTGGCTGTTGCTCACCGATTGTCCTTGGTGAGTCCCTCTTTAGCATCGCTGTAGTGGAAACAAGACCCACTGCCCCACATTTGCAGTACACTGCTTCCCTCAGGGACCGTGCAGGAATTTTCCTTCTCGAGGTCTGCGTGGGCCGGAGCATACGGCTGGCTTGAGTGATGCTGATGAGTGCTTTTCCTTACAGACCACGCCACCCCGGAGCCAAGTGCACCGAGGCCTCGGCCAAGCAGAGCCTGGTCGTGGACGCGGATGACAAGGCAGTCCTGAACCTCATTGCAGAGTGCGAGTGGGATCTCGGCAGGCCTCCTGGGAGCACGAGCTCCAGCCAGAAGGAGCGTGAGGCCGACTCTCGTGGTTCCCAAGGTGCGCTGCTCATCTGCCGGGACACCAGTGGGGCTGCTGGCTCTGGGGTATATATAGTCGTCACTGGCCTCGGAGTCCACAGTTGCACTTTTTGTGGGACTTACCTTGAAGGGTAGGATCTTCATGATGTGTCTTTGTGTGCTTTCGAATCCAGCCATTTGGACTACAGAGTTACAAAAGGAGAAAGTTAACGTATTTGAGTATAGTCATACTGCATGATGGTTTAAATTGTATCCTTCTGAGATCACGGGAAAAGGCAAACTGTCTAAAATAGACAAGAAGCCTAGTGTCCTGTGGGAAGTGGGGCTGACATCTGAGGCAGCTGCAGGGGGGGCATAGTCACTGAGCTTGTGGGAAACCCTGAGCTCAGGCCGCCACTTGTAGACCTTTAGATCCCAACACGGGTGTCATGGAGACTCCATTGCCCGGTGGCACCGCCCTCCACTGGGATGTGCTGATAGGCTTTAGCTTCATTTATTCCACCTCCATTGTGAGTTTCTGAGAACTTTTCATGGAAACAACAGGTGGAGACCTGAGTTTGGGCTGAAGTCTTAGGTTCATCTGTGCAAGGACCTCTGTCCCGCGGCAGCGGTGCCCGAGCCGTGTCCTTGCCAGCACTGGGCGCTGAGTCCTTTAATCTTAGCTGCTCTGTCAGGGGGTTGTGGTCCCTGTTTATGGCTTTAATTTGCATCCCGCTGCTGTTGAAATACTGGCCGCGCCTGTCTCTTCTCTTCTCTCCAAGTTTGCCCACCTTTGTTCTGGGGTTGCTTCTCTTAGTATTGAGTCTTAAGAGATCTTGGTTTTGACACAAGCTCTTTCTCAGGCACAAGCGCTGCCCATTTCCTCCCTTCTGTGGCTGGCCTTTTCATTTTCTGAACAGTGCTTTGAAGAGCACAAGTTTTAATTTGAGTACAGTCCAGTTTGTGAAGGACACAAGTTTGTTTTGTTTTTTTGTTTTGTTTATTTTGAGATGGAGTTTTGCTCTGCTGCCCAGGCTGGAGGGCAGTGGCGCAATCTTGGCTCACTGCAGCCTTCGCCTCTCAGGTTCAAGTGATTCTCCTGCCTCAGCCTCCCGAGTAGCTGGGACTACAGGCGCCCGCCACCACGCCCAGCTAGTTTTGTATTTTCAGTAGAGACAGGGTTTCACCATGTTGGCCAGGCTGGTTTCAAACTCCTGACCTCGTGATCCACCCACCTCAGCCTCCCAAAGTGCTGGGATTACAGGGTGAGCCACCGCGTCCGGCTGAAGGGCACAAGTTTTAATTTCACTCTAGTCCAGTTTATGAGTACTTTCCTTTGATGGTTTGGGCTTTTGTGTGCCCTGTAAAGGAATCTTTGTCCACCGCATGATCATGAAGATTTTCTCCCATGTTTCCTTACACACGTCCCATAGTCTTAGTGTCTAGGTGTACAGTTCACTTGTTGGAGCTTTTGTGTGTTTTGTGAGTTAACGGGTCAAGACATCACCCCTACATGTACAGTTGTCTCTGTATCCACTGGTTTTGAATCTCTGGAGTCAACCAACCATGGATTGAAACTATTTGGAAAAAAACAAAAAAATTACAATACAGCAATTAAAAAGTAATACAGTACAACTATTTACACAACGTTTATTTATTTTGTATTTTTGTAGAGATGGAGTCTTGCTATGTTGCCCAGGCTGGATTCAAACTCCTGGCTCTGGCAATCCTCCTGCCTCAGCCTCCTCAGCATCCTCGACCGCAGGCGTGTGCCGCTGTGGCCAGCTACAGTAGCATTTACATTGTGTTATGTATCCTAAGTAGGCAAGAGATGACTAAAGTATACGGGAGGATGCATGCAGATTATACACAGATACGCCATTTCACCTAAGAGAGTTGCATGTCCTTGAATCTTGCCAGTCCTGGGGGTTGCCTGGAACCAGTCCTCTGTGGAGACTGAGGAATGACTGTACGTCCAGTTGTTCTGTTGCCTGTTGTTGACAGAAGTACATCCAGTTGTTCTGATGCCTTTTGTTGAAAAGACTCTTTTTCCTCGTTTAGTTACTTGACACCTTTGACCTGAGACTGTCTGGACTCTCTCTTCTGTTTTGTGCATCAATTTGTCTGACTTTGCTCCACTTCATGCAGCTTAATTCTTGCAGCCTTGTCCTGAGTCTTGCAGGCGAGTGGCGCCAGTTTCCAGTTCCAAGCTCTCCTGCTGTTAGAAGTCACTGTGGATTCACTCTGGTATCACCTGGCACGTGATTAACCCCTCAGTCTAACAGATACCATACACTATTCAGAAGCTTAAAATGTAATTTTTAATGAAATAAAACTTTTACAATATTTTATGAAATATTTTATTTACAATATTTTAATAAAATAGAATCCAGACATCTGTTGAGCCCGCAGTTGGTACAGTACCAGTATGGGGACTCCAGGAAGCAGGGCCGTGAGACGGGGAGGAGCAGCTGCAGAGGGTGCTGTCTGGAGAAGGTGCCTTGGAGCCGGCTCTGTAGAGAGCTCCCACCACCATCCGGAGCGGAGCCGGAGGCCTCCCGTGCTCCCGGGCCACACGCGTACTTCACCCCACTCCCAGGTACTTACGCGTGTCTTAGTCTGTTTTCTGCTGCTGTAACACAAAACCACAGACTGAGGAATTGATAAAGAACAGAAGCTTATGTGGCTCATGGTTCTGGAGGCTGGGAAGTCCAAGAGCACAGTGCCGGCAACCGGTGCTGGTTTCCTGTGGCACATGGTGCAGGCAGAAGCAAGCTCAAGACAGAGAAATGGAGCCAGACTCATCCTGTATCAGGAACCCAGCCCTGCGATACAGCATTCCTGCGTCCCTGAGGGCTGGCCCTGTGACCTGTTCACCTCTTAAAGGCCCCCCCCCCCACCCAGCTTAATACTGTTACAATAGCAATAAGTTTCCAGCTTAGGAACTCTGGGGGATTCCTTCAAACCACAACAACATGAAATCCCTGTCAGCTTTTACTCCCTTCAGTTCCTTTTTAAGTAGTTAAATATTTTTCACAACATTTGCTTTTACTATGAAATTTCTCCTGTTCTCTTTGTATTTATTTGTTTGTGGAACTCTCCAAAATGTCTTTGGAAAGAATGCAGCACATTGAAATTTATAATCCATTCATGGTTTAGATTCATGGTTGGTAAATAGGTGCTTTTTCTCTGCACGTGTGTGTGCACACCCTCACCCTCTCACTAACGCGCACACACTTTCTTTTAAGTGTAGGGCCCAGGTTATGGCAGTAGCTACGTTTTGAAAATCAAAGGCGAGAAAAGTTAACCAAGAGCATCATGTGATACGATGTGATGGCCACCTATGTGGCTAAGTATCAGAAAACCTCCTGCTGCGAGCAGGCCGGACACGGTGGCTCACGCCTGTAATCCCAACATTTTGGGAGGCCGAGGCCGGCGGATCATTTGAGGTCAGGAGTTTAAGACCAGCCTGGCCAACATGGTGAAACCAGGTCTCTACTAAATATACAAAAATAGCTGGGCATGGTGGTGGGCGCCTATAGTCCCAGCTACTCAGGAGGCTGAGGCATGAGAATGGCTTGAACCTGGGAGGTGGAGGTTGCAGTGAGCCTAGATGACATCACTACACACTCCAGCCTGGGCAACAGAACAAGACTCCAACTCAAAAAAAAATTAAAAAGAAAAGAAAAAGAAAGAGAAACCTTGTATTGAGTGACCCTGGCACCTCCTGGAAGCTTGCTCATGCCCAACTGGTGAGAGGGCAGGGGACCTAGCCAGGTTGTCTGTCAGCCGCTGAAGGACGTGGTGGGTCATCTTGAGTTGTGCAGGCTGTGGTGGAGGCCAGGGCTGTGCCCATTTTGTGCCTTCTCCTGCCTTCATTGTCCTTCCACAGACAAGTTCACCCTCCCCTGGGTCTTGTGTGTCCTGGGGGCTTATGGTTGGTACAGTGCACAGGACCCACCACTTTATGGACCATCAGTCTGTCACTTCACCTGTCTTCAGAGATGGATGTGTGCTTAGACGTTTGGAACGCTTTGTTGAAGCGTATTGCACGTCGGTCATCACGGGGTGAACATGCTAAGCTGGGCGGTCCATGTCTGCTTCATCCAGACTCCCCCAGAGTTTGCGTGTTAGCACGTGTGCCCTGGTATGCCCCTTTCCTCCCTCGGCACCCTCCTTCTGCGTGTGTCTTTGTGCAGGTGTACGGATGTATGTATGCATGTGGATAGGTATGCGTGTACATATGGAAGTGTGTGTGTCCGTGTGCGTATGTACATGGGCACACACATGCCTTTTAAAAGTTACAGTGGTGAACACTGCGCCCAGAGAACTTGGCCTGACGTGGGTCCCGTCCTCTCTGTATTGCAGACTCCGTGGATACCGAGGACTCGGCCTCTTCTCAGAAGTTGGATTTGTCAGCAGAAATGTTGCCTGGTACCCTGCCAGCCCCCGGAAAGTGCAGGAAGCGAAGAATGCCTGGTGGAAGATTCCAGGCGTTTTCAGATCAGGAGGGTCTGGGCTGCCTGGAGAGAACTCATGGGTCGTCCATGCCCGAGGAGAGCCTGAGTAGACAGAACAGCTCAGAAAGCAGGACCGGGAGGACCTTGTCTCAGCCTGAGGCCTCGGAGACTGAGGAGCAGAGGTCTCGGAGCGTGACTGACACCAGAGAGGTGAGAGAAGGGCTGGGGGGCAGCAGGCCCACGGCGCCCCCTTCCTAATGCGGGGCTCTTACGGCTTTGGCAATGCCGTGATTACGCCTACGGCACTGATCGTGTCCCTTCCTGTTGCGGGGCTGTTACGGCTTTGGCGATGCTGTAATTACGCCTACGGCACTGACCGTGTCCCTTCCTAATGTGGGGCTGTTTACGGCTTTGGCAATGCTGTGATTACACCTACGGCACTGACCGTGTCCCAGGATAAAGAGAACCATTACACTTAGGTTTCCAGGGTGCTTGCTGCTGCGTTTTGTTGGACGCGTGCCTCTGTGCCACACGCTGCTCCTGCGGTGCTGTTCTGAGTGGAAGCCCCAAGGTGGGGAGAGGGGACTCTGCCTTACAGTGTACAGGGCGTTTGTCTCCAAAGTTGGAATCGGGCATCTTGGCCGGCTGAGCCATTGATGACCCTGTCGTGAGGGGAGGATCCTGGAGGTCGTTGTGAGGAGAGACCGAGTCGCTCCACCCTCAGGGTGACCTAGAGGCCAGGGGGACAACTGGCAGAGGCCCAGTCAGAGGCGTTGAGACACGCCTGCTGTAGACATGAGCGCAGACCACCCAGAGGGGAACAGGCAGGGGCTGTTCACTTGGTACTTGCCACAACGAGGGCTTCAGATTCCAGGCAGACAGAGGAGCGTGAAGGTGCAGAATTGTGGGACGGGAAGGGAGGCATGGCGGGAGCTAGAGGCGGCTCCCTAGCAGCACGGGGTCGGGGGGGCCCAGAGCTGGGTGGGGTGTGTTTGACGTCCCCGGCAGGTCCTGAGCTGGAAGGAGGCAGAGGTGGGGAGGTGGGCGGTCTGTTTCAGGGTTATTGTTTGACTCCGGGCCGTTGCTGGGGACAGCGTCTGGCACCCTCTACCAGCCTGACTGTGGGCGCAGGCTGCTTCCTGGGCAGCTCCCTTTGAACACAGGCCCTGACCACGGCCTGGGCGTGTCTTCCGCTTCCCTGTCTGGGTTGAGGGAAGGAGTCTGGGGCCTGCTTGAGTTGGGAATGTGTGGGCCCCGTCCTGTCCTGTCATCAAGACCTCACTCGTCCAGGACCGGTGCACCTGGCTAAGCCTCACTGGGCAGACACTGCTGAGCCGCCCCCCACAGGCTCAGGGCTGGGGCCTTACGGCACCTGCCCTCCCCTCCGTGGTGCGAGGGCATCCCAGGGTGCGCTTGGGGCACTTGCTGGCATTCAGGACCTCAGTTACTGACTCACTGGCCTCATGATTTTGTTTCCATCACAGCCGTCTCCTGGGTCACACTCGGCTCTATCCGAGAAGAAGATGGCCCTGCAGGCGGCGCTCCTGGAGGCACTCTTGGACCTGGTGGACAGGAGCTGGGGCGGCTGCAGGTCCCTGCACAGCAATGAGGCATTCCTCGGTGAGTCAGGGCGGCTGCTGCTCTTGCCCTCCAGGCAGCGTCTGTGTGGGTTCCAGGGTCCTCTGTGTGTGGTGACCTGGGAGTCATCTCAGCCCCAGGTGTCCTGCATCCCCTCGCACGAGCGTGTGGTGGTTCCACGCCTGGGCCCTCCCTGGCAGTCTCCGCCTCTCACAGCGGCCAGGGCTCTTGGGAGGCACCACGTGGTCCTGGGCCTGTGGGTCCCCCGCTGTGCTCTGGGGTGTTGGGGGGCTGTCACCTCATTTTGCTCAAAATGTTGTCCAAAGGGGCTTGGTTCTGATGGCTGTGTTCACGTGGGGATTTGGAGTTTGGAAGCTGCTCAGCATCTTCTCCCCCGACCCAGACATGTAGCCTGTGCCGGGCCTGGATTGCAGAGCTTTTGGTTGTCGTGGGGCCCAGGAGGGTGGTCCCTCCCCAGAGAGGACTTGGGTCTGTTTGATTCTGCCAGGCAACCTGTACATGAGCACACTGGGGCCTCCCTCATCTGGGGTCACACTGGGAGACCAGGAGATGCTGTGTCCCCGGTGGCACCTTCTCTTTGTCCTGCAGCCTGGGGTGTGGCCGTGTGTGTCCCTCAGGAGCCTAGCCAGTGTGCTCCTCCCGGCAGACCCTGGGCACGGCTCTGAGCTGTCTGAGTGCCCCTCGCAGTGTTATAGCCCCTCAACTCCTAGAATGAGGACGCCCTGCAGTCACAGCCCACCCAGACCCCAGCCCCATAAACCTCCCCTCTCCCTAGGCTGGTGTCCTGCGGGAGCCTCCTGAGCTTGTCATCGTCAGTGGCGGGGGCACTGTCCCAGGCCCAGGCCACTGTCCCAGTGTGGAGTTGCCAGCTGTTGTCTGCACGGCAGTTTCCACACAGGGCAGTCGGTGCTTGTGGAAGGTGCAGCGAGTTGTGGCGGCACCATTGAAACCTTGAGACGTGGCGGCCCCTGGTTGCCCCTTTTCTTGGAGGTCACCTCTTCTCTTTCTGCAGTTCCCACCCTGCCCGTGTGTGGACGCACAGAGGCTGAGGTGGTTTTGTGGCGCCAACACCCCTTTCCCCCCTCCCTGCCTGCCGTCTTTTTGAGGCATCGTCTGTGTGATTCAAAACATACTGAGCCGATTTTGTTTATATTTCATCCTTTAAGCCTAAGTGCTAACGTAATATTTGATTTTCACTCCTAGCTCAGGCAAGACACATGTTGTCATCTGTTGAAGAATTCATAGCAGCTCAGGACGGCTCTGCGATGGTGGGTGAAGATGTCGGCTCCCTGGCTCTGGAGAGTAAGTCCCTGCAAAGCCACCTTGCTGAGCAGCAGCAGCGGCACGCCCGGGAGATGAGCGAGGTGACGGCGGAGCTGCACCGCACACACAAGGAGCTGGTGAGCCTGCCCTGGTGCTGTGTCTGTGTCCATGTGACTGGGGGAAACGCGGCTCTGACTTCAGGAATGAGGGCAGTTTCTCGATGCCACACTGTCCCAACCGCCATCTCTGCAGCCCCAGGTCTCCCCTCCCTGCCCGGGACCCAGCCACCCCCAGGAACGCGGCCTGCCCTGTCTCACAACAGGCCTGGAGCACTTTGGAGACAGCAGTGGCGCTGGCCACCTTCTCTCCCCGGGCCCCAGGGACCCTCCACCATTGGGCGGTGCCGGGCGCTGCGACAGCCAGGCCTGGACATGACTTTGTCTTGCTGACCCGTCTCAGGGCCTCAAACTGGAGACAGCTGAGGCCACTCTCCTTTTATGAAGGAGATGACGGCCAGTGTCCCATGGTGAGCTGGGGCTACAGGGCAAGTTACCCCAAAATGAGCAGCTGAAAACCCACATTTATCACCTTGGATTTCTGTGTGTTGGGCCTCAGGCTCAGCTCTGCCAGGCGCGTACGGCTCCGTCTCAGCCGTGGGCCGGCACCGCCGTCTCATCTGAGGTCTCATGGGACGGGATCCTCCCAGGCTCCCTCCACGCTGCAAGGGCCTCCCCACGGGCTGCTAGCATCCTTAGGACACAGAGCTGGTGGTCAGAGAGCCACACCCAGACAGAAGCCGCCCTCCGGGAGTCCTGGTGTGAGGGCAGAGCCACGTGAGGATGTGCACACCCAGGGGGCCTTGTCAGCGTCTGTAAAATGGGAGTGAAGTTGGCCCAGGATGGCTTCAAAAACTGCCTCTGAACTTGTCTGACAAGTACATACTGTCTGTTTCGTGGGACCCTACATCTCAGAGATCCCACACAACGCTTCCTCTTTAGAGAAGAAAAAACACAGATGGCAAAACAACACAGGCAGCCTTTGTTTAAATGCACGTGCCCCCCCACCCCCCACCGTCTGGAAGCCTCTGCATGTGGCCTTCATCTGGAAGCCTCTGTATTTAAACACACGTGGGTCCCCTTCTCCCGTCCAGAAGTCTCTGCATTTAAATACACAGGCCCCCCCCCATTCCAGAAGGGCCCCCCCTTCCCCCGTCCAGAAGCCTCTGCATTTAAACCAACGTGGCCCCTCCTCTGGAAGCCTCTGGATTTAAACACGTGTGGCCCCCCGTCTGGAAGCCTTTGTACTTAAACACACGTGACCCGCTGTCTGGAAAGTGAGCTGGGCGCCATCACTGATGATGTCTTTTCTGTGGGACGCAGCCGGGCACACCCCTTGCCCTTCTGAGCCTGGGACCAGACGGAGCCAACAGGCGGAGCCCGAAGGTGTGCGGAGTGCCAGTGCTACTGGTGGTGGGAGTCGTGCAGCTATGGCCACCGTGGACGCCTGCTTTTTCGCCCTCTGCAGTTTGCCTAACCCCATCCCTCGGGGCAGTCCTGGGCCACGGGACAGAACAGCCCCGGTTCCCTGTCAGGGTGAGTGATCCGGAAGAATCTGGCAGCCCGAGCCCCGCGGGTAAGGAGCAGTCAGCACGGTCAGGAACCTGGTGGAGGGAGCAGCCGGGCAGGCTGGTGGGCACTGCCTTCCAGGGAGGCGCACATCTGTCACTCCAGAAGCACCCAAGTTCACTCTGCCACGTGAGGACGCTCATCCCTCGGTCACATGATCCTAGACCTTGCTTCCTTTGGAAGCTGCAGTCAGGTGTCCTGAGGCAAGGTGGCCCCACTCCCAGCTGCTGTGCCTGGCACGGCCTCCGAGGCAGATAGGCTGTGCTCAGCCTGGGTGCAGTCGGTCCTCTGTTCCCTGCGCCTGCCGTGGCCTCGACACCAAAAAATAAAAAATAAAAAATTAGCCAGGCGCGGTGGCGTACTCCCGTCATCCCGGCTATTTTGGGAGGTAGAGGCAGGAGGCTCAGGCATTGGGGGCTGCAGTGAGCTGTGATTGCTCCACTGCGCTCTAGTTTGGACGACAGAGCGAGACTTTGCCTCAAAGAAACAAAAAGAGCTGGGAGCTCACAGCCCTGCCTTAAGAGCTCACCGCGTCCTTGGGAGGCAAAATCATGAGACGTGGCTCTGCCAGGAGCTTTCTGGACGACCCAAAGCACCACGCAGAGGGTAGGTCTTGCTGGTTGGCGCCACTGCAACAGACACCTTGAGGAGAAGGCCGCGAAATGAAGAACTGGCCAAGATAAGCCTGAGGGGAACGGTCTCAGACCCAGCGATCAGCTTTCACTGTGGGCGTCGGGGGCCTGGCCGGCGCATGCATGCTGAGGGGGCTGTCGGCGGGTGGGCTCGCGGAGCAGAGAAGGACGAAGCAGCGATACCTGCAGCACGAGGCTTCTGCTGCACAGACTCGGGCGCTCCCTCCCCTGGTGGCAGTGAGCTGGGGCCTGCTCAGCACCCCCGGCCCCAGGATGTGCCTGCTGATGCCTGAGAGAGCAGCAGCCAGGTGAGATGGGATCTCTGGGGACCCTGGCCGCAGCTGCTGGCGGCTTGGATGGCTCCCACCTCACCAGGCACCCTGGGGCCGGGGAGGGGCAGAGGCTGCCATGTGGCTGCAGGCGTGGCCCTTTCCCCTCCTCGATGACAGCTCGTCCGTGCTCCGGGTCTTCTCCATACTTTGAGGATATGAAAGGAGCCAGAACAGAAGGGGGTTCCTGCAGGGCCACTGGTGCCTCACACTGGCACCAAGGCCTGGGACCTGCAGTGTCTGTGAGGGCGTCCTGGAAGAGGCAGGGTTCCCCCAGCCGCCAGCGGCTGCCCTGCCCAGCATCAGGCCTGCAGGTCCCGCTGCAGCACATGTCTCAGGGAGACTCAGGAGTGGGATTCTCACAGGGCTGGGGTGCTCCTTTCCATCCCTCACTGCCCCCTCCCCTGAGGGTGCTGCAGGGCTGGCAGGGCGGGCTGGGAGCAAGGAGATGCACCGTGAAACCGAATTAGTGCCCTTCACGTCATGACTCCAAGTATGCAGAAGGAACCCTCTGGGGATTCTCAGGGTTCAGTTTTCTTTTCTATACGCATTTTACTGAATTTGACTTGTGCATTTAAGTGTATTTTCTGTGTCCCCAGGATGATTTGAGACAACATTTAGATAAATCTTTGGAAGAGAACAGTAGCTTAAAATCAGTTTTGTTGAGTATGAAAAAGGAAGTGAAGAATGCAGACACTGCAGCCACGTTAAATTTGCAGATCGCTGGTAAGTTGATTGTGTATTTGGTCACTTTGTAAACTTTAAGTGTTCAAATGTGCCTACGTAGACTTTGTTTTAAATTCTTCACTGAGGGAAGTGAGCAGCAGCAGACGCAGTTGGTAAGTGGGGAGCCGAGCCCCTGCCTCGCTGGCTGGCGTGGAGGCTGCCTCGGCCGGAGTTTGTGGCACACGCGCGTGTCTGGGGCAGTCCTGGCGTGGATGTGGGAGGCAAAGCCACCCCTGTCCTCACCCTGCCCGGCCGTCCTCCCCTCAGCACAGGGTGTCGGGGCTGCAGTTGCTGGAGTGGCCTGGTCGCTGTGGGGTTCGCTGCTCCTGTCTGGCGTCCTCCCACGGTTATGCTGCCATCGAATTTGGTGAATGAGCCTGTTGCCCAGCGTCTCAGCGTTCCAGATTCAGGTTGCATTTCTGGTGAACCGTGTCTCTCTCCCGAGCAGGCCTGCTGTGGTCACTGTTTCGTCCAGATCCAGATCTTTCTCATTTCCCTGTCTTCACTTTTTTTGTTCTATTTTGCGGTTTTTACAAAAGTGTATTCAGTATTTCAAGTTTAGATACCTGGATTTTAAATAAGGAAATGCTGATGGAGTCTGCTGTCCGTGGTAATCTTCTCGGTGTGGCGTGGAGTCTCTTGGAAGTTTTAACTAATACTTCCCTGAGGTTGGCAAGTGGAGCATCTTTTCCTGGTCTCAGGGGCTCACGCACTTTTTCTCAAAGGCCAGGTAGTAACCGTTTCAGGGCGTGTGGGTCTCACGGTGTCTGTCCCAACCAGCCGTGGCCTTTGCGGCAGGGAGGCGGCCGCGGATGAGGCCTGTGGCTGCTCTGTCTCCTCTGGGGCAGCGTCTCCTCGGACCTTTCGCCCGTTGGTTTTTATTGGGTTGTTTTATCGAGCGGTAAGAGTTCCTTAGAGTCTCCTTTTTTATTTATAAATTTTGCTTTTCTATCTTCTGTTTCTTTAAGATATTGTTATATTTACAACGGCTCCTTGAATAACCCTGTCCATTCAACATCATTTCGTCGTAAAGGTGATGAGAAAAAAAAAATCAGTTCTCTGCCCGGGAGAACTGTGTGTGTGGTTTGCTCTCCCGGCTGTGTGGGCTTTCTCTGGGTGCGCTGGTTTCCCCCCGTGCCCCAAAGCTGTGCACGCCAGGGCGTTGGCGTGTCTGACCTGTCCCGTCCCGAGTGAGCGCAGGCACGAGCCGCCCTGCCGTGCGATGGCATCTGATCAGGGCTGGTTCCCGCTCCACGCCCTGAGCTGCTGGGATAGGCTGCAGCCACCTCTGCCCCTGAACTGGGACAACAGAGTAAATAATGGTCTAACTTGTTTTTATTACTCGGTCTTAAATGTATGCATAGCTCCCATTTATTTTCATGTTTAATGTTAGAGGTATTTTGGTCTTTGTTTGGTGGTTTGGTGATGTTCTTGTGACTAGAAATTGCTGTGGGAGCGTCACTCCTACTCCCGTCAGCAGCCTGTGTGGACGGTGAATTCGCCTTCATTACACTGTGTGAGCGTCACTCTTGCTCCCGTCGGCGGCCTGTGTGGACGGTGACTTCGGCTTCGTTCCACGGCAGTCGCTTTGCTTCGTGGCCGTTTCTGGAACTTATCAGCGTGAAGCAAGGACTTTCTGGACTTTCTGTTAGACTCCTTCTTAGCCTTCACTTCCAGTGTGAATTTTTTCTTTTATTGGGAATTCTTCCCTGAGTTCAGAACCCTCTTTTCTGACATTTCTGATTATGACTTACGTTGTTTTTTCGTTTCTTCTGTCATTTCCTTTTTGTCTCGTAGGGATATTCTTGCGCCCTAACCCTTTGCCTTACAGAAACTGAGATTTGGCTTCAATACTTTCTGCTGCTTTTTACGTGAAAATTATGCTTCTGAATTTCAAGGAGGAGGCAGGGTCAGGGCAGCTTTTCTGACCTCACGCATCAAGGATAGGGCAGCCTCCTTTTGGGGATTCTCAGGCCCTGTTCTCTCCTCCACCCTTCTCTGATGCCGTCATCCTGGTTGACCTTGACCCTGACCCCACACCAGCTGTTCCTCTTGGTGCAGGCTCTGTTCTAGAAGGGACCAGACAGGTCAGCTCTGAGGGATCGCACGGCTGCCTCAGCTTTTCCAGACTGCACGGGGGCCCCTGGCCTCACCCTCATGGGAGGGGCAGGGCCGTGGTTCCCTGGTCAGCCCACTGGGTTTCCCAAGGGAGCAAGGACACTTGGGGGCTGTCCCGTTCTCAGAGCTGACAGCCACCCACTGCTGACGGCTGCCTCACCCCCGCAGAGGTGGACATGATGTGTGACTTGTGGCCTCTGGGGGTTTGTCCCAGCCTCTTGTGTTTGGGGTCCCAAGGCTTCCTTGTCCCTGGGATGCTGTAGTGTTGTCCCCGGGGTTCTGGTTTTGCCGTCTAAGGACTCTTGGTTTGACCACCACGGGGACTGGAAGGTCCTGAAGCTGTGCCGCCCTGCGTTTCCTTCATTCATGCCCTCCGTGAACATGGCCGTCGACATAGACTCCACGTGGCGTGGCCTTCACGCTGGATGCTCTTGCGGCACTGCTGCCTTGTGGGTGAGAAGAGCCTGCCATCGGTGTCACCGTCACCCTTTGCCCACCACCGTCCTCCCCCTGCCCCGGCTTTCTCACTGCCTCTGTCACCGTGTGGTTTTGCAAGAGTGTGTCTTACATGTGGGTTTATTTGTATCCCGTGTTTGGATTTGGGGAACCACTAAATAGTATCCCTCTTCTCCTCTTGCGCTGGAAATCCAGAAACAGGCAGGAGTCTGTAGATGGAAACCAGCCACATATTCCGTCACTGATGGATGCAGAGTCAGAGGGCACTTCAGAGACCTGTGGCCACTGTGGGCTGCTTGGTGCTTTTCCCGAAACCCACAGGCCCTCCCTTCAGGGGCAGAGTGTGCTTCCTCTTGGAGGAGGAACCAGCAGGCAGGCCCAGTGGAGGGACTGCCAGCCAGTGCCACCTCTCCCTGCCCTCACACAGGGATGTGGCTCCGTGGGGGCCTGTGGAGGGCAGACCACACAGCTTCAGCCTGGGGAGGGCCCAGGGTAGAAACAGCACAGGGTGGGGCCATGGCATTCATGCTCGCCCTGTCTTTGAGTCTCATTAAAACTGATCTTTCCCAGCTATATTCTTTTTCTAGTAACCAAGATCCAGTTTAAATATCGAATTGTTTTCATTTTCAAAATGTATGAATGAGTTTTACTCAATAATGGTACTTTTTTTCTTTCTTTCAGGACTTCAAACAAGCGTGAGGAGGCTGTGCGGGGAGATTGTGGAACTGAAGCAGCACCTGGAGCACTACGACAAGATCCAGGAGCTCACGCAGATGCTGCAGGAGAGCCATAGGTGCCGCCCATGAGGCCTGGGTGGGCCCCCGAGGGGAGGAGGACCAGGCACAGGGAGGGTTGGGCCGGACTGGGTCACACCCAGAAGGCACAGAGGAGCAGCTCCTGATGAGCCTTGGCCGATGATATCCAGGACCACTGCTGATTTGAAACTTCCATAAACTTTCCTCTCTGAAAACGGAGGCCCTTCCTGCTGTCGCATGTGTGAGGCATGGATCATGAAGTGTGACCCATGAGGTGTGACTGCAAGGTGTGGATGTGAGGTCTGACCATGAGGTGTGACCATGAGGCATGGACCGTGAGATGGGACTGTCAGGTACGTGACCATGGGGTGTTGGCTGTGAGGTATCAACCCTGAGTGTAAGGTGTGACTGTGGGGTGTGGACCGTGAGGTGTGACTGTGAGGCATGGCTGTGAGGTGTGACTGTGAGGGATGACTATGAAGTGTGAATGTGAAGTATGGACTGTGAGTTGTGACTGAGGTGTGACCATGAGGTGTGACTATGAAGTGTGACTGTGAGGTGTGAATATGAAGTGTGACTGTGAGGTGTGACTGAGGTGTGGCTGTGAGGCGTGACTGAGGCATGACCGTGAGGTGTGACTATGAAGTGTGAATGTGAAGTATGGACTGTGAGTTGTGACTGAGGTGTGAATGTGAGGTGTGACCATGAGGTGTGACTATGAAGTGTGACTGTGAGGTGTGACTGAGGTGTGGCTGTGAGGCGTGACTGTTAGGCGTGATTATGAGGCGTGACTGTGAAGTGTGACTGTGAGTTGTGAATGTGAGGTGGACTATGAGGTATGACCTGTGTGCAGTGTGACCGGGGAGACAGGCGCATGAGAGATGGGCACGGTGGGGCAACCTGGTTCCCCTGCGCCGTAGTCTGGCAGCTGTGCTTCCCGCTTCACTGCAGTTCGTGTTCAGTTGGAAACATGGAGATTTCACCTTTACTCCCTGGCTATAGGGGGATGGTGAGAAGGGGGCTGGGTGTGAGGGGATCTTCAAGGCAGAATCTTAGTTTGTCTTTAAAGAATTGTGTGCCGGGAAGTGGTTGGAGGCTGGGTGCAGAAAGGAAGAGGTGAGCTGCTGGAGGAGGCAAGGACACGTTGCTCTGGGCGGTTTTGTGGGTGCTGTTGTGTGAACCCCTGTTCCTGTGGCCTCAGCAGGGAAGGCTGGTCTGTGGTCAGTTCCTCCCCCTCCCCTCCCATTCCCTCTTCCTTTCCCGCCACCTCCCATTCCCGCTCCCTCCCTCACTCCTCAGGCTGAGGCTGCCACACTTTCCTGGGTTTGACTACAGTCTGTTCATAGGCGTAGCCAGGCTCTGCCCCTTCCAGGATAAAGGCCACAGACCCCCCTGGGGCCCATCACAGGTGTAAGTTACAGTGGGGAAGGGTCCTAAAAGATGAGACTGGGCCAAGAGGAGACGCAGCGGAGCAGAAAGGGGACTGTGGCAGCCGCGGGTGCAGTGCACAGTTGTGGGCAGGGCCATGTCACTCCCTGGAACCTGGTGGGCCTGTCTGTGGCAGGTCCCGGTAGAGTTGGGGGTCATTCTCCTTGAGCACTGTGGCCTGGATGTGGACAAGGCAGGGTGCACAGCTCCCAAACATGGTGGCATCGGGCTTCTGCCCCCAGGATTCATGCTGGCTCCATCCAGTCCTGGCCTGCGGCTCCTTTGCTGTTCAGGCGAACAGGGCCGGGGCCTGCACAGTGGCCCTGCCAGTGGGGTGCCCATCTCTGCTGCTAATGTGGCCGAGGTCAGTGGGCCCTGCCTTGTCTAATACGTGTAATGTCCCGAGTGTCCTCAAGTCATCACTGACTGGGTGATGAGGGCAATTTGGAGGTGACAGAGTTGGTAAAATGCAGTAGCACTTTACTTCTAAAATAAAAATGGTCAACAGCATTAAAGACTAGGACTCTCCTATTACACTATTATGATGTCAAAATTATTGTATTTGACTGGGAATTAGAAATATTTCAGTCCCTGTATCTTTTCTAGAATTAGAACTAGAATAGAATTGCTAGCCATGACATTTATCATCTTCTCATAAAACCATGCGTAGCTGGAATAGCAAAGGCGCCATTCAGTCACTCATTAGCCTGTTCAGCCTATTCATTCATTCCATAGGTGCTGAGCAGCACCTCCAAGGCTGCTCCCAGGGGTCAGGGCAGTGGTTGGGAAGGAGGCAGGTGGGCAGTAGCCAGTGGGACACAGAAGGTGATGGGGCCACAGAGACAGGTCTGTGTGCAGGGCCAGGGCAGCTTCGTGCCCATGCAGGGAGGTGGGCAGGCCCAGCAGATGAGGGCGACACCGCTGGAGAGGACGGAAGTGCCAATCAGCCGCTTCCCTGTCGTTCTGCAGCTCCCTGGTCAGCACCAATGAACACCTGCTGCAGGAGCTGAGCCAGGTGCAGGCGCAGCACAGAGCCGAGGTGGAGCAGATGCACTGGAGCTACCAGGAGCTTAAGAAGACCATGGCCCTGTTTCCACACAGCAACGCCAGCCAAGGAGGCTGCCAGGCCTGCTGACTCCTGCCGAGAAGCTGGGCCGCCCCTTAAGCTCCCTGGTAAAGTTACATTGTCTGCACCTTTATACTTCTTAACTGAGTGTACTGGCTGGCAAGAGTTCTCTCTTCTGTTGGTAATTATTTAGGATTTTTGGAATGCATTCAGGGCCTGTAGCTTGGTTTTCTAAAGCACCTCCAAATGATATGATTACTCCAAGCCCTTTGCATGTTTTCAGACAAAAAATCATATTTGGAGACAAACTGACCGTTAATCTTTTATCCAGTATCCTGAGATGAAGTAAATGCAGTGTTTTACTGCCTGATGTGAGAGAGAGCTATGTATGATAATTAAAGAAAATAATTTTCTGTGTAACAAGCAATCTTTATTTAATAAACGAATACATTGTTCTGAAAAGTTAACTTTTTAAGTGGCTGTATACAAATTAGAACTGAGTTTGTCATTGAGTTATTTTATAGAACAAACTGCACCATGATAGGTGAGCGGGAATAATTAAGTTCAAAGACTTAACAAAACTAACACTTATAGAGGTGGGGGAAAAAACCTTAAAAATATTGTCTTATGATATTAACATATCACAGCGGAAACATCTACCCAAGCCCTGGCTCTCTCTCTCATTTGCAGTGTAGTTCTGAAAATTATGTCATAATGGGACACAAAACTAGATTTTTAGTTTGGAAACTTCATATCTTATGTCATACTTGGCTGTGATTGGTAAGATAAGGTCTTTTTTTAAATGACGTTCAACTGATTTGGGAAGAATGAGCAGGCTTAAGAAGAAAATGCGCTGTGCTAGCTCTGTGTGTGTGTGCTCTGTGTGTGTGTGCTGTGTGTGTGTGTGTGTGTGTATGTGTATATACCAAATTTATTTTCTGTAGGGTTAGGATGGGGTTAATTTGTCATCACGTAATTTATGTATGTAAGAGTGTTAGAAGATGTTACTATTAATCCACTTTAAGCTTATAGATGCTTACCTCGTTTGGGTTTCATTGAGCTTCTTGGACCTGTGAGTTCATATTTTTCATCAGATTTGGCAAAGTTTCAGCCACTATTCATATTTCTTGTCTGACCCCATCTCTCTCTCTCACTTCACCCTCCCTGTCCCCGTCTGGGACTCCAGTTAGCTTTCTGTTAGACTGATACTATCTCACGGGTCACTAAACGTGATGCTTTTTCATCCTTTTTCTCTCATCCTTTCCTTTAGATGGTTTTATTGTCCTGTTGCGAGGCTTACTAATCTTTTCTTCCACTTGCCTAATTTGATGTTAAGCTTGTATAGTGAATTTTTTATATCAGAAATTAGATATATTTTTAGTTCTAAAATTCCATTTGAGGCTGGGCAGGGTGGCTCACACCTGTAATCCCAGCACTTTGGGAGGCTGAGGCAGGAGGATCACTTGAGGCCAAGAGTTTGAGACCAGCCTGGCCAACATGGCGAAACTCCATCTCTGCTAAAAATGAAAATTAGCCGGGCATGGTGGTGGCCACCTGTAGTCCCAGCTTCTTGGGAGGCTGAGGCAGGAGAATCGTTTGAACCTGGGAGGCGGAGGTTGCAGTGAGCCAAGATTGCACCACTGCACTCCAGCCTGGATGACAGAGCAAGACTTGGTCTCAAAAAAAAAACAAAAACAAAAAAACTCCATTTGATTCTTTTCATTAGTTTTATATCCCATTATGTTCACGTTTCCATTAACTCCTTAACCATGTTTTTAACAGGTTTACTAGAAATTCCCAACTGTTCCAAAGTGGTTGTACCAGCAGGCCCGACTGCTAGTTGTGTATGACCACGTCTGCCGGTCCATGTTTTCAGCACCCGTTGCCTGAAGTGTGAGCACCTTCGCTCCGGAGGGCGCGGGGTGGCGGAGGGCGCGGGGTGGCGGAGGCCGCGGGGTAGACCCTCTTTCTGGTTTCATTGGCTTCTCCTTGTTCAGCACCTTCTCACATGTCTGCGGCTCATCGGGATTTCCTGTTTGTAAAGTGCCTATTCAAGTATTTTCCCTGCTTTTCTATTGGCTGGTCTGTCTCATTTATTTGCGGGTGTTATTTATGATTCTGGGTAGTAGTGCTTTGTGAGTTACATTTGCAAATCGCTTTTCTTGTGTTTTTACTTTCATGGTGTCTTTTCAGAGAAAT
Organism: Hylobates moloch; assembly: GCF_009828535.3. Lineage (NCBI taxonomy): Eukaryota > Metazoa > Chordata > Mammalia > Primates > Hylobatidae > Hylobates > Hylobates moloch. The sequence goes on from NW_026652292.1 coordinate 494,360, forward strand.
TTTAAACTTTAATATGGCCCAATGTATCAGTATTTTCTTTCATGGTTAAAGCATTTTGGATCCTAATTTTTAATAATCTTTACTTTTCCTTGATCATAAAGATGCTTTGTTATCTTCCATAAGATTTTATAGTTTTGTATATTTTGGATTTTAGATATAGATTCTACCCAGAATTGATTTTTGTGCCTGTTGTGAAGCTTAAGGATCCAGTTTCATTGTGTTGCAGACATAAGCCCAGTTTTCCCAGCCCCGGCCGCTGAAGATTCCTTTGTCAGGATGATCTGTGTCTGTTTCTGCATCTCCTTGTCTGTCTCTGCCAATACCACACACTCTAGGGCGCGTACCTCCATCTTATGTTAGGGCGTCTTGGCTGTTTTTGACCCTTTGTGTTTCATACATTTTAGAACTGGCCGGTTGAGTTGGGATTTTGTTTGGGATTGTGTTGAACCTGTAGATCAACTTGGGAATCATTGACATACTTGTAATACTGGGTTTTACAAACCCTGAATACGGTGTCTGTCTCTCCAAATGTTAAGGCTTCCTTCGGTGGGTGTTAACACAGCCTGATACTTTTCACAGTGCCTTTTTTTTTTTTTTTGAGACGGAGTCTCGCTCTTTCACCCAGGCTGGAGTGCAGTGGCGCGATCTCGGCTCACTGCAAGCTCCGCCTCCCGGGTTCCCGCCATTCTCCTGCCTCAGCCTCTCCGAGTAACTGGGACTACAGGCGCCCGCCACCTCGCCCGGCTAATTTTTTTGTGTTTTTAGTAGAGACGGGGTTTCATCGTGTTAGCCAGGATGGTCTCGATCTCCTGACCTCGTGATCCGCCCACCTCGGCCTCCCAAAGTGCTGGGATTACAGGCATGAGCCACCGCGCCCGGCCCACAGTGCTCTTGTATGTCTTTTGTTCCATTTAATCCTAGGTCCTTGTTATTTTGTGATGCTGTGTTTAAAAATGTGCTTGGATTTCATTTTCCTAATTATGTGTTGCCATTTCATGGAAATTCAGTTTTTGTGCATTAATTTGTATCCAGCAATCTAGTAACTTTAATCATTTGCCTGTAGCTGTTTTCTGATTTTTAGGCACAGTCATGTTTTCGGTAAGTAATGGGTTTTCTTTCCCATTCCTGTTGTTCTGGATTTTTACTTTATGTTTTTATTTTTGGTTTGTTTTTTGCTTTTCTACACTGGTCGGAACTCCTAGAGCAATGCTGATTAGAGGTGGTAACAGAGTGGGCATCGTTGTCTTCTTCCTCATATTCAAAGGGGTGATAAATTCTCACCATTTATCCTCTCACTTGTAATAGATTGTTTGTTTGTTTTAAACCTTCTTCTATCAATAATTTGCATCAAGAATGGATGAATTTTATCACTTTTTCTGCAACGATTGAGATGACCACATGATTTTTATCATTTAATGTATTGATGTGGTTAACGACCATAATTTGCTGTTGTTAAAAATAAGGCTTGTCAGGAGATCGAGATCATCCTGGCTAATACGGTGAAACTCCGTCTCTACTAAAAGTACAAAAAAATTAGCCAGGTGTGGTGGTGGGCGCCTGTAGTCCTAGCTACTCGGGAGGCTGAGGCAGGAGAATGGTGTGAACCCGGGAAGCGGAGCTGGCAGTGAGCCGAGATCGCGCCACTGCACTCCAGCCTGGGCGACAGAGCGAGACTCCGTTTCAAAATAAATAAATAAATAAACCTTGAATTTCTGAGATAAGTCCAACTTAATAATTATGGATTTTCTTTTACATACATGTTGTTATATTTAGTTTGTTAATATTTTGTTTAGCATTTTGTGGCCCAGCTATACCACCTACCACCTGTGTTTGGGCCCTGATTTCCTCATCTGTAAAATGGGGACATAGTGCCTTCCTCACAGGATTGTTGTGAAGGTGAAATGAGTTACTGTGAATAGGACTCTCGGCAGCATCTGGTGCGTCCTGAGCACGGGGTAGCTGCGTGCTCTAGTGAGGTGGTTAGTGTCTCTCTTCACGGGTGACAGCCACTTAAACGATTTTCCTTTGTAATGCTGCTCTTGAAAGGATTTGCGTCTTTACACCACCGTAAAATGAGCTAGGTTGTGTATTCTTTCTCCATTCTCTAGGAGAATTTACTTAAGATTATAATTATTTCTTCCATGGATGTTTGATGGAACACTGCTCACCTGCGGGGGTTCCCAAGTATTTTTATGAAACATTTTAATCTCACAAAGTATTGATACAGCCCCTGTTAATTTGGAGTTACCGACCTGTTTATTCTCTTTGCTCCACTTGCTTCACAAACCAGACTTGCCATTTGAGATCACCTTTGCTTTCTGCATTTAGAATTTCTTTTAACGTCTGCTGGTGACAAATTCTCTTTTCATTGTCCAAAAATGCCTTTATTGTATCCTCATTTTGGAAAACTGTTTCGCTGGGCTAGTATCTCAGGTTGGCATTTTTTTTTTATAGCAGCCTGTGATGACATCGTCCTGTTTTGGGGGGCTGTGGTGGTGTTCACAGTGTTCATGTCCATTCCCCTTGAATCTAGACCCCACCCAGCGCTACACCAGTGCTAGACCAGGACTCACACCTGACAGATGGCTGGTCTGCCTGCTTCTCCTTCACAGACCTCCTGTCTAGATGAGGAAGCGAGACTCCCTCGGGCAAAGGGGACACAATGCCCTGGGCCCTGTGAGCTTCAGCCCAGTGGAGGCCCTCAGCACACTCCCTACCTGGGGCCCCTCCAGTGTCCGTCCCCTGTTATCACCTGTTACAGACACGTGTGCTCCGAGGAACAGAGAAATCCATGTTTTAACACCTTTATTTGTCACTTTACCAATTTGACACACAATGTTAACGACAGCAGACACAGGGGTAGTGTGCACACAGACACGAGCTGTTTCACTACAGGTTTGCAAGCCAGGCTCAACAGCAAGTCCAACAGGCAACAGCACGCCTCTCACCTGCAGGAGGGACAGCAGGGCCACCCCACCCCGCGGACGTCCCCAGTGAGTGCGGTTTAGACGTCGGCAGAAGTGCCTTTCAGAGTCAGAACAGCCATGACGTGGACGTCACCCGTCACACTGATAAAGTGGTGCGCTCAGTACTCCCTAATGTTAATCACACAGTGTAAAAATATATTGCACATATATATATATATATAAATTTGTTTCCCTTTCTTGAAAAAAACTTAGTACAAACTAGTAGTTACACGATCCCTTTCAAGTTTCTCTTAAGTTGTGCAGATTTCCTTTGTGGTTTGGCTTGGTTTAGTTTTTTAAGAGGTCAAAAGAAAGAAGTAAAGCATCTCGATGTGCCCAGGACTCCCCATCACATGCCTGGGGACAGACGCTGCACCCTGGATCACCAGAGCTCACAAAGTATTCAGTAGTAAGAGGAGGAAAGATGCAGGTTCAGTGTTTGAAGGACATTCTAGCCTATTGATAACATCACGGTCCAGCCTCATCGTCCCCCTGTGCCATCCCCTCGTGGTGTGTGCTGTGGGGTGGGAGGGTGGCCAGTGCATGCGTGATTGCCCACAGGAGGAGATGAGCTAGGCCAGTAGAGGGACAGATAAGTGTCCAGGGCCAAGGCATCTCCATCTCAACTCCTCCCCACTCCAGTTGTACAGCAGAAGGAGCCACAGGCATGTGTGAACACACAGGACAGGCCCTGTGCCAACAAAACACCATTCACAAAAGCAGGCAGCTGCAGCAGCCCAGGACAGGGGCTGGGGTAGGAGGTGACACCCACACAGGGCTGCTGTGGTCGGCCCTGAGCTGGCATCCCTGAGGCCCGGGATGGAGCGGCACCAACAGGCAAGTGGGACAGCCACAGGACATGATGCCAGCCCAACACCACCATCTGCGCCCATACTTGGACAGGATATTAGAAGGTGTAAAAATAGTCCAGTATAAATATATATCTTCTGCTACAATATTTTAAACATATAATTTGAACTTTAATTTTGGTAACGCTAACTGTTATGAACACTACCTGGTTGCTTATCCTATAGCAGTAAATAAAAATAAATAAGTACTCTGGTGCGAACAGTCTTCTCAACGCTCTCCCTCTGCTTTCTCCTTTCCTGATGCTGAGATACGATCAGCGCTGTCCTCCCGACAGAACCTGTCCCTGTGTCGTGGTGTCACCCCCGACAGAACCTCTCCCTCTCTCGTGGTGTCACCCCCCCCCAGAACCTGTCCCTCTCTCCTGGTGTCATCCCCCACAGAACCTGTCCCTGTGTCCTCCTGTCACCCCTACAGAACCTGTCCTTGTGTCCTGGTGTCACCCTGACAGAACCTATCCCTCTCTCGGTGTCACCCCGACAACCTGTCCCTGTGTCCTGGTGTCACCCCCAACAGAACCTGTCCCTGTGTCCTGGTGTCACCCCTGACAGAACCTGTCCCTCTCTCCTGGTTTGCAGGCTGTGCAGTTTGTTATTAACAAATACACATTTATTTTCTGTTGAACCATGGTTAGTAGAAGCTAGTTGGCAGTGCATAAAAACATGCAGAAGAGAACACACACCTGCCTGAATTCACAATATTCAGAAACTGAGGAAGATGCACGGGTCTGTTATGTGCAGTGGGGCTGCCGTCCAAACAAACAATGTTCTGTGTTTGGAGGTGGCACACAGATGCAATTACAGATTCCACAGACAAGTTGTAACTGACAATGGTGACCGCTATGTCCTCGTGACTTTATTTTTGCTACCCCTCCTGGCTAGGTGACAGAGATGGGAGCCGAGTGGGTGTTTTCAAAGATTCGCTTTGGAGCCGAGTGGAGAAGGGTGCTCTCCTGGCTCCCGCATGTCTGAGGAAAGCCTGGGGGCCGTTGGGGGAGGGCGGGACACCGGGGAGGCCGTGCCTCTGACTCGTGGGCACCAACCCTGGAAGCGTGGAGGGAGAGTGGGGGCGTGGGGCCTCTCCCTCCAGGATCCCAGGGTGCTCCAGGCTAGGACGGGCTGGGTGCCACAGCAGCCTCGATCTCATTCACGAAACCCACAGGCATGTCCTAGGATTCGGGATGCATGCCGCGATTTTCCTCAGTGAAGGGAGCACTTCTGTGAAGGAGCTCACCTCCAGGGGCCAAGATGGGAGCCATGAGTCCCGCCGCTCCGGCCACTCCAGCCGGGTCTGGGAAGGGCTGTGGTGAGTCGGTGCTGGCCGCATGGACGAGGTGACCCGTCGGTGACAGGGCCTGCTCCCTGCGAGGTCGGGTGGTGCCCGGGCCGGGCGGAGGTGCTTCTCATGCTCAGGGCCGGTTTCTGGTGTGTTCCCGATGCGCTTGGCTCTTTTCTCGAGGCCGTTCTTGCCTGAGGCCAACCAGGGACCAGGAGGCAGCGTCCTGGTGCCCAGCACCTCTCCTCAGTGTCCCTTGTCCCCACGGACCAGACCAGGGCCCGACGAGCCTCTGTGCCTGCCGTGCGGTGTGAGGACCCGCGGACCCCAACCCGCCTGTCCCTCCGTCCTGACCCGGCGCCAGGCTCAGCTCCAGGGCGAGGTCCTCTGGAGTCACGTTTGTTCTGCGTGGCTTGGCCGTGACTGTGGGGACCGGGCTGCCCACGGACAGAAGAAAAGGAGAAACGCAGCCTGGGACCAGGAGACGCAGCCCAGGGTGGAGCCGCGCTGGGGCCAGGGAGGCCGAGGAGGGCAGGAGTCTGAGGGTGTAAGGTGCTAGGGCCTTCGGGGTCTCAGGCTTCGGGACCTGGGGAGCCACGCTGTTTGGTGAGCACTCGTCCTCGGCCTCTTCAACACAAGGGCTTTGGAGTTGTGATGGGCTGTGATCGGGCGATTCTGCACTGCACATTCAGAGTTGTTTTCAAATGTTTCCGCACGTTCTGCCTTTCACACGCGGTCCACCCAGGTTCAGCGGGGGCACAGGGCTGGGCTTGGGCACCCCCCGCCTTCCCCAGGCCGGTGAGGTGACATCCTAAAAGAGCCACGAAGCCTGAGGTCCATTTTTCCTTGGTCTTTATTGCCAGGCACCATGAACTTCCCAGCCCTGCCATGGAAGCTGCCTGCCAGGTCCTCCCCGTCCTCAGGTGGAGGCTTCTCTGTTGAGGGGCCTCGGAGACCCCCAGCCCTCAGTGGACCATGCTGGCTGGGAGCTCCGCCCTGGGGCTCCTGCTCTGCTCAGGCAGGGGGAGTCCTTCCACTCCTCCAGCAGGGGAGTCCTGCTGCTGGGGCTGTGGCTGCAGCAGGTGCACTCTTGGGAGTCAGCGGAGGCGGGTGGCGCTCATGCATGTCAGTGAGGGAGGGGCCTCGCCGTCCTCCTGTACTGTGAGCCTGGCCCTGGGCAGCCCCCTGCCCTGGCCAGAGCCTGACCGTAGCCACGGGCTAACAGGCTCTGGAAGAGTTTCCCCAAGACTGCCGCAGGCTCATCCGCAGGTAGACTCCAGAACCACGGCCCAGCACGTCACACGTGCGGCTGTGGCTGTGTGCGTGCCAAGGGACAGTGGCAGTGTGCCATTCTGACAGCGGGTGGCCACACCCTCAGCCTCCCCAGGAGGGAGCAGGAGCGCCGGCTTCTCCCCAGGTGCAGACAGGTAAGGGCGGGCCGCCTGGGTGTGTCCTGGCAGTGTGGAGCGTCCTGGATGGGCTCTGCTCAGCCCCCTGCTGGCAGAGAAACCCCCACAGACACTGCAGGCCTGGGGGTCCTCCCTAATGTCCTGCTCTCCGGTGGGGTGGGGGGGAGCAGGAGAGGCTAGGCCAAGCCATTTCCGGAGAGTTGAAGAAGGTGCTTGGGCTGTGGCAATGGGCGGTCTGCGAGCAAACAGGGTGCAGCGAGGACGGGCGAGCGGGAGGGCCGGGCAGAGGCCCTGTCACGCGGTGAGGCGAGGAGTGTCTTGGAACTTCGTGTGTCTTGCCTGGCAACACCGCGGGTACCAGACATTCTGAATCTTCCCAGACCCGCTCTGAGAACACAGGCAGCCACCACATCTTCTCAGGAAAGCAAAGCGAGCCCGCTCCACCCTCACAGTCCAAGCCAATGTGGTCAGCCAGGAAGCCGCCCACTGCCCCCCACAGCTTTCGTTTTACCGAGGTTGCCCTTGGCGCAGAGCTGGCCCGTAGGCATGTGTGCACACGTGTGTCCATGTGACCGGCTTCCCCACACGTGTGCCAGGCGCCCAGCACCACCGCCAGGTGGCCTCACTCTGCCCTCTGCCCAGGAAAGCAGGAAGGCCCCGTGGTGTCCGCTGCACGCAGGACAGGCCTCGGGCCCCACACACACCTCCCACATCGGGTGTGGGGCCAACTCTGTGTTGGTTGCCTGCTGGTTGGGGTTAGCTCCTGCCGCCCTCAGGGCTCCTGGAAGGTGTCTGCCGCTCAGCAGGTCAGCACAGCCTCCTGTTGCCATGACAGCCAGCTCCTTTAAAACACCCCTTTGACATGCAAACCACGTGCCCAATGTGGTGTGATCCGGGAGACACTTTGGAAATGGCTGAGGACGAGGCAGGTGTATTAGGAGGGTCAGTGAACTGGGGCCCAAACCTGGTTTGAGAGGGGAGTACTGGGGGCATCCGGCAGGAGGAGGGGCAGGAGGGAGGTCTGGGCCTGGCCTCCCCCCAGCCCCCTCTGGGGCACCCGTCTGAGTTCTGCCCGAGTGAGCACAGGAATGTAATGAAGTGCGAGGTGACAGAGTCCCTGCTCCGGGGACACCGGCAGTGCCACGGGGCATGGAGCGGGGGCTACTTGCCCCCTTGCACCTTCTGGTCATAGGTGCCCGCGTGCTTGTAGCCGGACACATAGCCCGACTCGTCCACCAGGTCCACACGGCCAGCCTTGCCCTTGCCCTTGCCAGAGGGGTCGAAGCGCTCCTTGTGGGAGCCCGTGAACTTGGTGGTGTCCGTGAGCCTCGACACTGTGGGCGACGAGATGGCTTTCTGCAAGAGGAGCAGGAGGAAGGGGGCAGGTGAGTTGCGAGCCAGGTGAGGCCAGCAAGTGAGGTGGCTGTGCCCTGGGCAGGTCTCCCAGCAGTGGGGCAGTGGGCAAGGGGCATAAACCCTGGGGTTTATGCCCCTTTTAATTTTAATTCTTATTTTTACCTCTCCTGACCCTGGGGCAGCCTTGGGCCTGCCGGGTGCCACGACCCTAACAATTGCCCAGGTCCACCTGGTGTTTATGCAGTTGGGGACCCTACCACCTGCACCCTCAGAGGGAAGGGGCTGTCAGGACAGCCAGGTCCCACCCTCCAGGCTACGTCCCCCCAATCCATGCCCCTTCGGACCAAGCTGCCCCAGACCCCGCCCCTGGCCACGCCCACCTGGCCACGCCTCCAAGGACCCACCCACCCCCTCCCAGGCCAAGCCCCCAGTCCATGCCCTTCCTGACCACGCCTCTCTAGACCTCACCCTCCAGGCTATGCCCCATTCATGTCCCTTCTGACCACACCTCCTCAGACCCCACACCAGGCCATGCCCTCCTGACCACGCCTCCCAGGACCCACCCACCCCCCAGGCCACGCCCCAATCCATGTCCCTCCTGATCACCCCTCCCCAGGCCCCGCCCCCACCCCTCCAGGCCCCGCCTTCCATCCCCGCCCTGCTCACCGTCACCCCTGAGATGATGGGCGCCTTGCCCTCGATGAGCCTGTGCACCTCGCGAACGGCCTCCTCGCTGCTCTTGTCTTTGAATCGCTTCTTGGCGAGCTCCTCCAGCGCCTCCTGGAACTGCTCAAAGGTGATGGTCCGGCAAGACTTCCCTCTGCAGGGGCACAGGCGACTTAGGGCTGGGCGCGGGCCGGCCCAGGGCTGCTCTCCCCCAGCGTGGGTCCGAGCAGAGCTGGCCGGCCATGGCCCAGCAGCCCACAGGCTTCACCCGCAGGCGGCCGGCCTGGTAGTGCTGCAAATCCAAACTGTCTTGGAAGAAAGCTTGGCGGAAGCAGGTCCTCTATAAAGCTGGATGCTCACACGGCCCTGCAGGCTGCTCTGACACGGTGTGTGCGGGTCTGCACTCTGCCGGGGCGGTGCGGGAGGCCATTAGGCAGCGGCGCCCACCTCCTCCTCCCGGGGCCACCACAGCCCCGCCCAGCTGCGTCGGGAGTTGGGGGTCCTAGGACCTGCTGGGGCCCCGGCTCTGTGTGTGTTGGGGTCCTAGGTGGAGGTGTCCCCCACACAGGAACATGGTTAGGAGGGGCTGCCGCCCCTGGACACTTGGCAGCATGGGCGCAGGCCCACACCTCAGACGCCCTGGCTCCAAAACCCGCCAGGCGGCCCCGCTGTGCCCCTGCACTGTCCTGGCCTCAGGGTGCAGAGCCTCGTGAGCCAGAGGTGCCGTGAGCAGCTTCTGGTCACACAACACGCTGCATCTAAACACACTCCACGCCTTACAAACATCCTACCACCACAGGCCATTCAGACGCTTTCAGAGGGTTCTAAACTGATTCTTGGTCTTTTATATAATAATACTAATTAGAAAATATCTCTCTTCTCTGACCAGATCTACCACAACTAACCCAAAGTGGGGTTTTTCAAAGTTTCAAACGAGATCCTGTGGATGAGACTCAGCACTGCAAAAGGCACGTGCATTTCACCAGGGAGCCTCTGGACAGCGCGAGAAAGGCTGCACCCAGCAGGCCAAGCATTCCAAGGGCACTCCCAGCTGCAGAATCCACAGTGACCAAGAGTCAGGAGACACATGACCCATAAAACCCTAGCAAGCCTTTCCAGAAGTCAATGAGCAGAGGGCCTAGAATAGCCAAAACGATTTCAAGAAATGAGAACAGAGTCAGAGGACTGACTACCCGACTCCAAAGCTCATCGAGGCTTGACTACAAAGTGGCAGCGACGTGGGCACGGGCAGGTGGCCAGCCCCGCAGCCCAAGGGGAGTCCGGCTCAGCCACACGCATGCCGCCCCCCCGATGTCCACAGGTGCAGAGGCAAGCCAGAGAGAAAGGACTGTTTCTTCCACAAGTGGAGCTGGAGCAACTGGTGATCCCTGTGCAAATTAAAATGCACTTTGGTCTATACTGCACACTACATACAAAACTAAAAATAGATGACAGTCCTAATTATGAAGCTAAAACAAACTTCCAGAAGAACACCAAAGAGAAGATCTCTGTTACCTGGGGTTAGGTGAAGATTTCTTAGAAATGGCAACAAAATATGGCCTGTAGTGGAAAAAATAGATGAACTGGACTTCATCAAAACGTTCGAAACTGTGCTCTCAGAAGACACCGTTAAGGGAATGAGAAGACAAGCCACAGACTAGGAGACATGTCTGAGAAAGGACTTGTCTCTGAGATACACAAAGGAACCTTAAAACTCAGCAGTGAGAAAAAAAATCCATGTGAAAAGACGGGCGGAATATTTGAAGCAGACACCACCAGAGAAGACACGTGCATGCGGACAAGCACACGGAGAGGGGGCCGCGTGGGTCCCGTCAGGGAA
>NW_026652292.1:504748-511690 GCF_009828535.3 Hylobates moloch
TGCGGACAAGCACACGGAGAGGGGGCCGCGTGGGCGCCGTCAGGGAAATGCGGACGGAAACCACAGCAAGGCCGCTGCGCGATCTCCAGGGGGCTCAGACAAACTGCCAGCACGTGGAGCTGAGCAGGCCGCGGGGTGGGGGGCGTGCTCATCCACAGCCGGCTGAGCAGCGCGGCAGAGCCACTGTAGACAGCTTCTCGTCACAGCCAAAGGCGGCCCAGCAGTCCCGTTCCGGGGTCCTTGCTCAAAAGAAATGAAAACAGAGGCTCACACATAAACGCAAATGTTTACCACTGCTCTGCTGGTAGTCACCAAACCCCAAACAATCCAGTGCCCTTCAGCAGTGGCCAGACCACAGTGCTGTGATGTGTGCACACGTGGACGGCACCCCAGCCTGGAGAGCAAGCCCAGGATACGCACCCAACGCGGTGGGTGCCAAGTGGCCGGGCCTGGAGCCAGGCATGGAGGTGCCGCTGGGTGATTCCCAGACCCCAAGGCGGATGCTGTGTTTAAACAGCACCTGAGGGTTCCCACACACTTTACACGCGTGTCCTGAAGACACAACAGACACCATCAAGAACAGCACTGAGCCAAAGGAGAAGAAATCCCGCTCAGAAACTCACCAAGTGCTTGGGGTCCCACAGCTCAGACCCTCACGCCTCATGGGGTCCCAGGGAGGGGAGTGGAGGCCTCGCTGTGGCTGGAGGAGGCTATGGGGAGACAGAGCCCCAGGGCGGGGCCTGGACTGCTGAGGACAGCCACGCAGGGCACATTCCAGACCCCCAGTCATAGGGCGCTGTTGTCCAACAGCATCCCCCAGGGGGCGCAGGTGAGCCCCGTGAGCCGGAGGTGCCATGAGCAGCTCCATGGCTTGGGGGTCCACGGTGTTGGGGGTGGATTTAGCCCCTTGACGCACTCAGCCTGGACACCCGCACATTCCCTGTGGTGCTGGAGGAGCCAGGCCACCCCAGGCAGCCCACAGTGCCTGGAACTGACAGTGCCCATTGGGCCCTGTGGGGGTGTTGACTCTTCAGGGCCCTTGGGGCCTATCTGTCCCGGGCTGTCAAAGGCTCTCCTGTCTTCTATTCACACCCTGCCCAAGCTGACATGCGGACGCCAGGCCTGACTGCCAGCCTGGTGACCAGTGCTGAGGCACGCAGCCCTTTCTGAGGGCCTCGGAGCCAGGCACCACCAGCATGAGTCACTCGGTGGGAGGGGGATGACTGACGGGGTTCCCCCATCAGAGGCGACATTCAGATCCGGACACCTGCTCTGCCTGTTCCCCGAGTGTCTTGGGGAAAGGGCTCCTGGGTCTCTGCCCCACACCAGCAGGGAGCTTTCCCCAGGAGACCTGGGTGCCCCCTGCCTGGGGCAGTCCTCAGGAGTTCTAGGACAGTGGTGCCTGCCTCTTCCCCAGAGACACTTGGTCTGGCTGCCCGGCTCTCCTGACACAGAGTGGGCCTGTTCTCCAGAGACCAGGGTGCTGGAGGAGCCTCCGAGTGTGGAGCTGGGCATCCTCATTGCCCATGCGCTCCCCAGCCCGGCGCCCTGCCCCGAAGCCGGCCAAGCAGGACGCAGCGGCTGCCCACACATGATGTCCTGCGGGGCCTGGACTTGCTTCCCAGGCTCTGAGTCCCCTGGCCTCTGGGCCTGGCTCCGTCTCTCAGGGACACTGGGACCCGGCCTGGGGCCTCCAGGAGCTGGGCTCAGGCCAGGACAGCCCTCTGTTCCTCCGTGGCGGACGTCACAGGCCCCGCTGGGCTCGGGACTGTGCATCCAGCACCCTTGTGAATCAGGAATGCCCTCCCAGGGTGCCCTCTCTGAGGGGCAGGGGCTGGTGGGCGAGGTGACAGCTTGCTGCTCGGGTTCCGGAGAAAGCTACCAGCCCCCCTGGGCTCTCTGGGCCTGCAGCTGCTGTGGCTGGAGTGCCCTGTCCTGAGGCTGCCGCGGGTGGGAAGCTGGGGGCTGTGGAGGGGAATCTCAGGGGAAACAGCCTCTCCCTGTGCTTAGGCGAGTCTGAGACTGAGGGGCTGCGGCTCCCCCAGGGCACCAACCTCTGAGATCTTCCATTAGCCCCTGAGACCTGAGGAGGCTGGGAAGGAACCCCTGGCTGGTGGGCCCCGCGGTGGGAGTGGGGGCTTCTGCGGAGGCCCCTGCCTGGTAGGGACGCGGCTGTAGGGGAGCCCGGTCTGGCATCTCCATCCTGCACGTCGCTCCGAGTTCTCACTGCTCCAGGAGGGCCCAGTGGTCCCGGTCCAGCAGGACCCAGCCTTGGGGTCCCCCATGCCTGTTGGCCGCCCCTGCCTTCTCCAAGCCCCAGCAAGATACAGAGGACCTAGAGCAACGTTTCGGGGCCGGCAGTGGTCGGTGGCAAACCCTCCAGGCCCTGCCCATTCTCCCCTCACAGGTGACTCCACCAGCAGCTGAGCACCTGGGGGCAGGTGAGGTGATGTCTGGCCACCTGGGAGGGCTTCTCCCCTCATCATCTCAGGAAACGAGCCCTTCCTGCACCCCACTCAGCTCAGCGGATGGATGGCAACGTCCACTGGGCCACGGCAGCTCAGGCCCCGGGGTGGGCTGAGAGCCAGGGCCCTCCCATTGCTGCGCCAGCTCTAACCCCAGGCACACCCACCATGAAGCCCCCACACAGCCAGTCAGGGGGCTGCCTGAGCTCCGGAGGTCTGGCTACCAAAGGTCCCACCCTGCCTGAGGGGCTGCCTGTGATCAGCCCACTGTTTCCCTCTGGGTGCACACCCTAAGCTTGCTCCTAATTTTGTGTTGCCACCAGCCTTTTTGTTTTCCTGGGGAGGGGTGGGGGTGGGGCGTGTGTAGTCACCACCCTGTGGACGTCACTAGGAAGAGGTGGCCCTTAGTGGGATGTGGACTTGGGGCCCAGAGGGACCCCAGGCAGATGTGAGAGGCCCGACCTTCTCTAGGGGGCCCCAGGGGCTTGGCTGCCTCCATCCACCCCAGTCTCGGCCTGGGCAGGGCTTGGGTCTATGCACCTGAAGTCAGTTTCTGGCTGTTTGGAGGTCACCCTCTCAAATGACCTGTGCTGCCTGGTCAGGCTCATGGGGCAAAGTGAACAGCCAAGGCCACACCTACCACTGGCCGAGTGCAGAAGAGGCGGGTGTCTGTCCCCGCACAGTGCTCTGGGGATTGCCGGTGCTGCCGGGCCTGCAGGCCACAGGATCCACAGGCCTTGACTGCGAGGCCACGGCGCCACAAGCTCATGAACCCTCAGCCACAGACGCACCCATGGCCGAGGGACCCCCTGCAGGGGCTCCACTCTGCAGAACCCACGGTCATCCTGCCCTGCCAGGGGTGGCCACTAGAGGCTCCCCAAAGACAGAACTGGCCCCAGGGCTCCAGAGCGGCCGAGTGCAAGCCCGGGACAGGGTGGCACCCACAGCAATGGAGGGACAGGGTTGGGTGTGGGGAGTGCAGCCCACCCTTTTCCGGGGCTGGGTAACAGCTGGGTATGCAGCCCTGAGGCTCCTAGCCCCTTGCAGGGGAGCTGACACCTGCTTCCTGGGATGGACAGACAGGAGGACGTCACACACAGTGCTCTGTGGACCTCATCTGCCCTGTGGCGGCTGCCCTCCAAACACACTGTGACCTGGATTCTCTCCAAACCTGGGTGTTGCTCCTGGGAGGTGTTTGGGTCAGCTTCCATACTGGGAACAGTCTGAAGACTTTAAGACAAAGTGTCCTGCCGGCTCTCACACTCGGGGTGACCACAGACCCCAGTGCCGGCTGGCCGGGGGTGTGTACCAGGCTCAGCAGCCCTCCACGCTTGGGGCGACCATAGCCACCAGGGAGCCTGGCCCTGCTGTTCTCAGTCCCCCACTGGCCCTGGCTTCCTTCTAACCTGCGTCCAGGTATCAGTCTAACCCCCAAGCCAAGCCACCACCCAGTATCCACCCAGGTGTCTATAGGAAACGTCAGTGCATTTACTTGGGAAAACATACCACACCCAGCACACAGCGTGGGTCCTGGGGGAGGCCAGGGCTCCAGCGAGCTGAGACCACAGCCCAGCCCTCCTTCCCCTGCCTCATCGGCTGGGTGCCCCCACCTGGGCTAGATGGACCCGCAGGGGGCCAGTGAGCAAGGCTGGTGGTGGTGGTGCAGGTGGGGAGGCAGCAGCTGAGCCTGACCCCAGGGGTCCTGAGGCACCCATGGCATGGGCCCCTCCCCAGGCTCGAGGAGGCGCTGGGAGATTCGCTGTCCATGGCTCTACTGGGCCCCACTCCCACCGCCCACTTGTGCACCTCATGCCTCCATTAATATTTTAAAGCTGCCGCTGCGCGCTCTTTGCAGGAGGGAGTCATTGTCTGAGTTAACAGTAGTCTTCAACAAAAACCTGGCATAAGGCTGCAAGAAATTTGTTTAAGATTTAACACATAGTAACATCAAAACAAACAAGCACTGCCATGGCAACGAGGACTAAACAAAGGCTCGCAGATACCCCGAGCTGGCGCCACGCCGGTGGAGCCATGGCAACCTGCCCTGAAAACAGAAATCGGTGGACTTTTCTCCACAAGTCCTGTCAGGGTCAGCAGCTTTCTGCAGTACCTAAGGCCACTTCCTCACGGTCCCCAAGCTCCTGAGGGAGGCAGAGGCTCCCACAAGTGACAGTGGGCACCCCCTCCCCAAAATGCAAAACCAAAGCAACTCAACACCCGCCAGGCCCGCCACCACCCTCCTCGAGCCTGGGGAGGGGCCCATGCCATGGGTGCCTCGGGACCCCTGGGTTCAGGCTCAGCTGCTGCCTCCCCACCTGCACCAACCACCACCAGCCTCTGGGCGAGGGTCTGCCAGCCTTGCTCACTGGCCCCCTGCAGGTCCATCCAGCCCAGGTGGGGGCACCCAGCCGATGAGGCAGAGGAAGGAGGGCTGGGCTGCGGTCTCGGCTCGCTGGGAGCCCTGGCCTCCCCCAGGACCCACGCTGTGTGCTGGGTGTGGTGTGTTTCCCTTGCTTTTCCCGGAAATCAAAGGAAAGCAACTCAACACCCCCCAGGCCCGCCGCCACCACCCCTTGCTTTTCCCGTAAATCAAAGGAAAATCTCTAGTGTCCCCAACCCCTCCTGGTGGCCCTGCCCCCCTCTCTCTTCCTGAGACAAGGGTATGAGTTTAGGCCCCTTGCTCCTGCACACCTGGGAGGTCAGGACCCGGTGCCAGGATCATAGGGACCCCCGGAGGGGAGTCCAGGCTGCAGGAGGGAAGGACAGTTTGAGGGTGGGAGAGAGGAGGAGGTGGAGGCAGCCCTGGGGAAGCCCAGGGTCACAAGAGTCTGCGGCTGCAGGTGAATGGGGAGGTGGGGAGGTCAGAATCCCTCGGGCCAGGGTCCCGGTCCTGGCCACCTGAGCTGCTGCCTGCTGGACAATCTCCCACGCGGCGCCCACTCACGGTGCCCAGCCGGCCGACCAGGCTGCCCAGGACTGGGTCTCAGCCTCAACGCTTCCCTGGGCTTGGGCCACAGCTGTCTGCTTCCCCAGACCTTGACGCTCATGGTCAGCCAAGGCTGGCACACCCCAAGGCTGGTCCCGGGCTCCACACTGGGGAGGTGGCTGTGCTGCAGCAGGGGGCCACGCTTTAGCCCCCAAGTGCCTGAGCAGCTCCAGCCCTGCTTCTGAGAACAGGCCCAGACCAGCTGGGGCTCCTCCGGCCTTCCGGGTTGCCAGCACCCCCACAAGTAGGCAGGGTTCCCATCATTCTCCAGATGAGCCACAGCCGCCTAGCCCCACCCACCGCAGGGAGAGTTCTGCGTGTGCGTGCAGGCATGTGTGTGCAGGTGTGTGCAGGCGTGCGTGTGCACACTTGTGTGTGCAGGCGTGTGTGTGCACGCATGGCCATGTGCACACACACATGCACCGTAGTTTGAAGGCAACTTTCTGCAGAAGGAATCACACCTGGCACCGCACTTGGTGTGTCCGGGCCAGCGCCAAAGCTGTGCGCATGGGGCCGGCCCTGCAGGGCTGATGGCCCCTGGACAGGCTCTTCCCACCTGCCCAGCCCTTCTAGGAGCTTCACCCACAGGCACCATCTCCACACCGCTTTGCCCCGGGTCTGCTCCTGTGTATCCTGGAACACACATTGGGCAGCACAGAGGGCACCCAGGGACTTGTCCCAGATGTGCCCACACGCCCAAGCCTGCTGAGGAGCAGCCGCCAGGGCCCAGGAGCACGGGGCTGGGATCCACGAAGGGGCTGGGTCCCCTCCAAACAAGTACACCTGAGGGGGAGGAGGAGCACTGGGGGGCACAGGGGCCCTGGCGGCCAAGGGGAGGAGCCTGCCCTGCCCGTGCCCACGCAGGCTCTGGACATGGCGACTGTGCCACGAACCCCACCTGCCACTGCATAGGCTAAATATAGCCAACCCAGTTTCCCTCTCCCGGTCCATGTGCCCGGGACACGTCCCCTTGGCAGAGTGAGTTCTGGGCTCAGGACAAGGGCACTGTCTCTGCCAGAGGCTCTGGCCCCTGACCTCCCGGGCACAGCCCAGGTCAGTGCCACCTGCCCATAGCTGTTGACCCACCAGAGCGGCCCTGGTCACCAGGACCTCCAGCAGCTGGCCAGGGCCATCTACACAGGCCCACACCACATGGCCCGCTGCTGCAGGAGGCTGCAGGTTTCCACCAGGGGACGGTGGGCTGGTCTGTCCTCCAGGCAGCGGCTGGCATAAGCCCTGTGGATGATGTGGGATCTCCAGCGAGCCTGTGGTAGCTGCGCCTCGCCAAAGAGCCCACAAGCGGGGCCTGTACTGCAGAGTCAGGTGCCAGTCACCTCGGTCACAGCCCTGAGGGAGGTGCAGCCCTGAGAGTCAGTCCACGAAGGATCTGTGGCCGAGGGGACAGTGAGGGAGGCAGAGAGTGGCAGGGGGTGCAGTGTGGCTGGGGGTGCAGCGCGGGGGGTACAGTGTGGCTGGGGGTGCAGTGTGGGG
>NW_026652292.1:512090-517668 GCF_009828535.3 Hylobates moloch
GGTCCTGGGTTATTGTGGGCTCCAACCGCCAAGGTGTCGGCGAATGATGGCCCTGTCTGAGGCCGGGGGGGACAAGACTTCGTGACTACCTGCCCAGAGGAGCCAGCCACAGCCTCCTCTCACACCGGCCAATGGCTGGGCTCATGAGGACGCTGAGGCTAGGAAGCCACAAAGGAGGTTGGTGGGGCCACTGGGACTGGACAGGGTCAAGGATGAGACCAGCTCGTACCCGGGGCCCTGGATGGAGCCTCCCCTCCAGCTTCTCTGGGGCTGAGGCTGGGAGCTGTCAGGAAGATGAACAGGACTCGCTGGCCCTGGTTGCCCCTGCCGTCCCCTAGAGCTGGGGGAGCCTGCAAGTCAGTCAGCTGAAGAGAGGGTCTGGGTTCAGGCATCCTTCTGAGCGGTTCCACTGCTTTTCTAGCATAACTTTCCAAACCCCAAACGCCCTCAGATGCACTCAGATGTGCCGTACACAACAGGAAGCTCACCAGGACATGCACGGTCCAGGAACACGCACGACCCAGGAGACACCCAAGACCCAGGGGACATGTGTGACCCGGGAGACACATGTGACATCGCCACGGAGTACAGCAGAGATGGCACAGCTGCAAAGGCCACGGCGCCCACCCAGAGCTGGTAGATGGGGCGCTGGCGCCGCAGAGATGGGCCCCACAGCCTTCAGCACAGGGGCGTCTGACCCACGGCCCAGCCCTTCGCAAAGCCAAGGCCGCAGAGGGGGAAGGTGCAGGAGCTCTGAGATGAAAGAGGTGATGAGGTTGCGGCAATGTAGGAATGAAATACATCACATCGGCCGCAAGTGGACGCAGGTGCAAACCACCGAAATAAAGCCATTACCACACAGGCGGACAGGACAGGGCTGGACACGGCTTGGGGAGAACCACTGCTTTTCTCAGGCGCGATCATGGTGGGGTGTCGGGACATGAGGTGAAATGTGCTGGGGCGTGTGAGGGTGCCTCAGTGTGCTTCCCGGCATTCATCCAGGAGAAAACAGACAGACAATGCGTGACACAGCAACAGACGTGTGCACACATGACACAGAAACACATGCACATGTGCACACGTGCACACCGACGCAGACAAAGCAAACGGCACAATGCGGTTTCAAGGTGGCGGCCGGAGCCGCCTCCTTGGTGCCCTTTGCCGTTTCGGCGCCCGTGGGAATCCTGGGGCAGAAGCAGAGCGGCACAAAGGCTTTGGGAGGGGCTGGGGGACACCCAAACGGCCAGCTCCATGCAGGGGGACACAAGCATCCAACCTCTGAGACTCAGCCCCTGAGCCAGTCCACGGAGGGTCGGGAGCTCTGCCCGCCAGCAGCCACCTGCCCCTCCAGGCTCCAGGCAGGCACTGCCCCCACTCCTGGGGAAGCCCAGTGATCCCAGTCACAGCTCCCTGACTCCGGGGAGCAGCATTCACCCCTAGTCTGCTCCAAGGCCAGACATCCCCTCATAGGCCACCTCCCGTGCCGAAACCCTACACGCCTACGGGGCTGAGAAGAGCCAGGGCTGCCGCTCAGGACTCGGCACTGAGAGGTCCAGCAATGCCCGGACCCCTGCTCCCTGGGGGCCCAGATGGCACATTCAGGCTCCCACGTCTGGGCTGCTTCTGAGAAGGGCGGGGTCTTGAAGCACAACCCCCTCCACTCCCCACGGCCCACTCCCCACAGAACCCACCCGGTGGCTCAGGGCCACAGACTCCCGTAAGTCAGGTCCCTCGGCCCGTGAGCCCAGTGCACTCACTTGATCTTGCTGAAGACGATGTCCACGTCAGTGACGGTCACGTTCCTGCCGTCGATCACCTGGCAGTCCTTGCACAGCTTCGACCAGTTCTTGCCGTGCATCTCCCTCCCGGTGGCCCTGGTGTCCCCGTGCACCGCAAAGCGCCGGAAGGCCTCCTCCAGGGCACTGAGCTCGGGGGATGCGGCTGCCCCCTCACTGGCACCCTCCGATTCCAGCGACAGCCTCTTGGCTGCCCGGTCCTTCGAGGGGTCCCCCGGAGACTTGGGGGGCGTCCTGTTGGCAGTTTTTGCGGGCTTGGCCTTGTCAGCCATGTCGCTGTGGGGGAAGGAGAGGAGAAAGGTGTCACCCGGGCCATGTCCTAGCTGACCCAGGTGCAGCCCAGGAGACCCGCCATACCAACGAGCACCAGGACGTGGTGAGGGCTGAGACGGACAGGCCCTCCCGGGGCTGGGCGTGAGGCCCCTCAGACCCTTGGAGCCCGCTGCCCTGGACGCACACGTGTCCAGCCCCGGGCAGAGCGGAGCCAAGCGAGGCCTTGCCCACTGCCGTCATTGGGCCAAGGACCCCCTAAGCCAGATAAAGCCAGCAGCACACAGAGCCCAGGGTGGGAGCTGAGCTGGGTGCCAGGGGCTCCAGGCTGAGGAGGCTCAGGGTGTGACTGGCAGCATCAGAGCCTATCCCAGGTCTCCTCCCCGCCATAGTTCCACTGTCCCTCCTGTGGACGCCCGCTCTGCAGCTCTGGAGGACACCTCGGGATCACACCCTCCCCGGGGTCTGTGACGTGGCGCCTTCCTCCGGGAGGGTCCACAGCAGTCGTGCAACAGCCGCTCCCTCCCCAGTGCAGAGCCTCTGACCAGAGATGGAGCTTTAGGCTGGGGAGGGTGCGTGGTGGCCCTGGGGGCACCTCAGGATGCTCTTCCCAGGAGCCCTGGGCCTGCCGAGCCCACGGTGGCCCCGGCCAGGGGAGGGGACTGCGAGTGTGCAGGGCTGAGGCAGTGGTGGGGGCACCGGTGTCAGGGCGCAGGGATGCCCTCCGGACTTTGCAAGGTGCCCGCCCCCAGGGCAGGCGGCTGGGCTGTGGGGTTGAGAAGACTGAGGGGTGCCACCCAGGCAGGGCTCGGGGACGCAGGGCTATGCCACAGGACGGGGCTGCTGAGGCCGCCTCCCCACCACGCATGGGTTCCAGTGAGACCCAGTCAGGCCCTGAAGGACTCAGAGTGAGGTGCTGGACTCAGGGCACGACAGCTGCTTCCCCAAGGGGCCTGGACGCCAGGTCGGCCGTCAGCACTGCACTGAGAGCTGAACGGGGCCTCCGCCCACAGACACAAGAGCTGGTGGGAGGGTCTGTGCCGAGGACACAGGTGCGTGTCCCAACCCTGGGACTCATGAAGCCTTCTCAGATCTGGAGTTCTCAGCGCCAGTCATGGCCAAAGTGTGGCTCTGTCATCGTGGGGGTCCTGAGTGTGGCCCCCGCTGACCTTGAGATCTCACAAATTCCCCCAAAACAGCTGGAAAAAAATCCAGGGACTCTCCCTACACTGAGGACCTTAAGGGCCTCAGGCCCCACCCACTCACCCCTTTCCCTGGAAGGCACCAAAAATGCAGATGCCAACCCAGCGGAGGATGCAGGGGCAGGACCCAGTCGGGGCAGGATCCTAGGGGTGGAAGGGCCGGGTCGGGTGTCGAGCCAGGAACAGGCTCCAGTTTTATCGCTGACACCATTTCTTTGTCTGAAACAGGAGCTTCTCACAGGCCTGGCCTGTGTTTCCCCTGGGCCTCTGCAGCAGGGGACGCTGGGCAGGAGGAGCGGTTGGGAAATTACCAGAAGGATGGTGGGTTTTGTGAGCACCCAGAACAGTGGGGGGCATGCAGGTCAGAGAGAAAGAACCTTCTGGGATGCTTCAAACTCAGGGCTGCGTTCTGTGGTCTCATCTCCTGTGGGGACGCGTCTGAACAGAGACCCTTATTCACACAGCGAGTCATCTGAGAACCTCAGCGAGTCATCTGAGAACCTGCACCCCATGGGGCCCACCTGGGAGCACAGGGATGAGGGAAGCCCCTCGGAGCCGCCTTCAGGGCTCACTCAGGACGTCCCAGCCCATCAGCACGTGCTTTGCACAAGTTTTTAATAAGCTTAGAGGTTGGCCTTGGAGGGCTGAGCAGGACATAAAGCGTCCTACCCTTGTGAGGCCTTCAGTTGGGACAAGTGATAGACAAACAAGCGATGAAACATCAGGCAGTGAGGAGTGAAGAGGAGAAACTGAGGCAGGTCAGAGGGGGGCCAGCAGGCAATTTCAGACCTGGCGGAAGAGGACGCGCGTGAGCAGAGATGCGGACAGGTGGGAGTCACAGTGCGTGAGAACGGTCCAGCCCGCAGCCCCTGCGCCAAGGTGCCCCTGAGCCCCTGCTGGGCAGGCACCACCTGGGCTGGGCTCAGCCCCTCTCAGCACAGCAAGCAGCAGGAGAGCACGGTGGGGGCCATGGGGGAGAGGGCAGAAAGGAACGGGTCAGGCCATCGCCAGATCTACCGAAGACAGACACTGGCTTCAAACGTTCTGAGGAAAAATGCTTCCGGCCGGGACTTGGATACCCACGTCCACTGTCCCACTCAGGCTGAGGGGAGCGAGGCCACCTGCAGTGGGTGTGAGCTCAGAGACGTGGCCACACCCCCTGCGGAGGTGCTTGGTGACTGTGAGCTTCCCAGGAAGACAAGGGTGAGAGCCGTCAGCAGCCGAGAAGGAGGAGTAGATGCAGGAACCCACGGGCGTCACACAGGAGTGAGGCCACGGGCGCTTGGGAGGGCTGAGAACCAGGCCCAGGAGGTTCTGGAGGGAAAAGCGGAACCCGTCCCAACTCAGCCCCGGCCTTTCTGCACCAAGGGGCGGAGCAGTGCCGACCTCAGACGCCAGCTGCCAGAAATGCTTCCAAAGCCCGGCTCTGCGTGGGGTGTGTGCTGACGGGTCTCACATGGGACTCGCCTCAGAGCCCATCCGAGCTTCACTGTTCTAGGTTCTTATAGTTTTGTTTTACCTCAAACATGCATTAGCTTAACAAAATAGTTTTTAAAAGGTTTTTAAACTAAAATGACAGAATGAATTAGGCGCGACGTGCCTCTGTGGGAAGACAGCCAGGCTGCTGCTGGGTCTGGAGGAGCAGGATGCGGGCCACAAACACGGAACAGGAGCGGAGGAGATGGGAGCCGCACTGTCTGGATCGCTTCATTAGACCCATGTGCTGTTTCCACAATGACGGTAATAAGAATACATTTAATTTTAAGAGAACGTGGAGGTGTCAGACGGACAATGAGCCTGGGCGGGCGCCTCTCCCTTGGCGCTCTCCACCGAGCATGGCATGCGGCTGTGCCAGCTGCTTCTCCTTGGACGGGCAGAGGCCAGGTGTCCTCCACTTTCCCACAGTTTCTGGGCGCAGCGCACTTGAGCCCTGGGTGCAGACCCTCACACCGTTTTCCCTGGAGGCTCTGCTCTTTCACCATGAGGGAAAAGAAGGTCATGTAGCAGAAGAGACTCCAGGAAGACAAACTGCTCACCCAGGGGTCAAAGGACAAGCTCCCAGGCGTGTACCCACCATCTCCACGCGTGTGCCCTGAGCCCCCAGGGGGTTGCTCTGCACTTCCAGGCCTGTGCCCACCATCCCACGTGTGCCCTGAGTCCCCGGGGGTCACCCTGCACTCCCAGGCCTGGGCCCACCATCCCATGTGTGCCCTGAGCCCCCGGGGGTCACCCTGCACTCCCAGGCCTGGGCCCACCATCCCAGCTGTGCCCTGAGCCCCCGGGGGTCACCCTGCACTCCCAGGCCTGGGC
>NW_026652292.1:517910-528122 GCF_009828535.3 Hylobates moloch
GGCCAGGACCTGCTTGGAGGCTGAGCCCACCCCACTCGCGCCCCCACCCCCAGGGCCTCCCCAGAGAGTCAGGACTATGGCACCTATGGGCTCACCCACAGGTGTGGGCCAGACTGTGTTGTCCAACTGGCATCTTCAAAACAGGCTTGGAAAGGGCAGAAGACGAGGGCAGAGGTGGCACCACAGACCTCAGAGCGGGGCAGGCAGAGGCAGACCCCAGAGGGTGGCTGTCCTGGGGAACGAAGTGTCCTCGCTGGCCGGAGAACGCCTGCCCCAGGTGCGTCACCAGCTCCAAGGACTCAGCCACCCGGGCGGGGCTTTGTCCCAGACACCCCAGGCCCCCTTGGCCCCAACCCCACGGGCTGTCCCTGTTCCCAAGAGGCCCCAGGGAAAATCGCCTGGGCCCCATTTGTCAGAATGAATCTGCTGGGAAACGTCTTCAGACTGGACGCTGGACTGCCCGAAGCCAAACTTACAGAAAAGGTGCCAGAACAGAATTGACAGGTCTGGAGAGACAGCAGCCCCAGCCTCTGATCACAGAGCTGTCCAGGGGCTGGAAACCCGGGTGTCCAGATGGCATCAGTAAGCAGGGCCAGGGGCCAGGCACTAGGACCGACCAGGGCTCTGTCACTAGGAACAGGGGTCTCTCACTTGGGCCAGGGGATTCTCACTAGGACCAGGGGTCTGTCAGTCACTAGGGCCGGGGCCTGTCCCTTGGGCCTGGAGCCTGTTACTAGGGCCTGGGGTCTGTCACTAGCACCAGCTGCTGTTTTAAAGGTAGCAGCAGCCTCAGTGCTCCCTTGTTCACTGCCCACGCCCACGCGGGGATGGCGCTGATAGAGCCCACACGACTGCTCTCCACGTGGACGGCTGTGGGGTGGCTGAGCCTTGCTGGCGGAGGAGGCTGGTGGACAGGCTGTGCTCACATCAACAGCAGTGCCGGGTCAGAGGTGGAGGCAGGAGCCATGGAGCCAGTGGGAGCCACCACCCCTCTCAGCTCATCACCCCTCCCTGGGGCCTGAGACCTCAGAGTCAGTCCTCGGCCCTGCTCAGGCTCTGGCCTCCCTGAGAACCTCTGTCCCGGTCACAAGTGTCCTGCAGGCCCCCTGGGTTGTGCTAGGCAGGACCAGGCCAGGGTGTGACCTCTGACAGCTCCACCTGACCTGGAGAAGCCACCAGCAGCTTCTCCAGCTGCACCTGCTGACCCCCAGAGCTCGCTCCCAGGCAAGTGCCCACGGTGGGACAGCTGCTTGCGCCTCAGTCTTCTCATCCTTGAAGGGGTGCAGCCCCCTCCCCATCTCCCTCGCACCCGACGGCCTCATGCAGGCACAGCCGGAGGGAGAAGCTGCCTCTGCGTTCTGAGAAAGACTCTGTGATGGCGGCCGACTGGATTCCACCAGAACCCGAAGGCAAGCATTCCTCGGGAGTGACCAGGCTCGGAGCATCAGGCACGCACACCACACACTCAACCCAGACCTTCTGTTGACTCGGGTTCCCGGGAGCCCTGCCTGCTTCTGCTTGGCAGGAGCCAGGGCTTGTGCCCTGGGGAACTCCCTGTTCAGGGATGACAGTGGGTTCCCTGGTGATTTGGAGGCCTGGGTGGGAGCTGCTTCCTCTACCCCTGGAGATGCTGCCCAGGAGTCCAACGTGCTGGCAGAGGCCATGCTGGCTCAGACGCCTCTCACCAACCCCTTCCTTCCATGCCCTCAGGGCGCTGGCATCCTGGGAGCTGTGAGGGTCACGCCGCGTTGCAAGCCGATTGGGAAACAGGTTAGGGGGGTGGGGGCCAAGGCGCTCAGCAGTATTCAGGCATCTCTCAGCTGGCGACAGGAGCTATGCTGGGCCCTGCAAGTGGGACTGCATGCCGGGAGCCCCTGGGGGTCCCTGGTCCTCTCTCCACGGGTGGATTCCCGTGCGGATACCCCAAGCTCCGCAGGCTCAGCTGGGTGTGCTGCCGCTGGGCTCTTCAGAACCTTTACGCCTAAGTCCTGTCCAAGGGGAGCACCCTCCACCCCGGGCTGGCAGCCATCACAGCCTTCAGCCCTGCCCAGAGTCCCTGGAGACTGTTGTCACTAAGCCCCACTCCTGTTTAGGAAACCCCAGGGCCAGACTCCACTGCTGGAACGGGGCCCTCTCGCGCCTGCAGGCGGCAAAGCTCCTGAGGGCCTGATGGACCCTCCAGTGTCCCACGGCCACAGGTCCCACCTTGACACCAAGGCTCCGGGATGGCCCCTCTGGAACACCCAGTGCTCCGTCACGACCTGGCCCCAGGACGCCGACTGAGGGAGCGGAGGGGATGGGGACCAGGGGGAAGCAGCAGGTAAATCTGAAGCGCAGGCACGGCGCAGCCCCAAGGGAGACCGGATAGGCGCCTGGCCAGCAGGGCTGAGGGGAAAGTCTCCACTGCACGGCTCCTGCTGGGCCCACGCAGTGTGTTCCAGGCCTCAGGCTGCCCACTGGGCATTCCGCCTGGACAGCTCTCGGCTCCGGAGACCCTCGCTGGTGAACAGGACAGCAACGTCAAAGACCACAGGGACCCAAAGCCCCAGGAGGAAAAGCTGCCCTCACAGGGGAAGGAGTGGACAGAGGCCCCGTGGAGCTCACCCATCCGCCGTCCCTCCGAGGGGCCTCCTAGGACCCGGGATCCTGCCCTCCTGCCGAGGAGGCGCTGCCCCGAGTAAACACGGCCAAGGAACAAGGCAGCTCAGGGCCTGCCATGCCCAGGGTGGACACCGCGCCGCCCGCCAGCCCCCACTCATTTCAGTGCCCATTTGAGCGCAGACGGTTCCTGTTTTTCATTATCATCGCAGGGCACTCCTGCTCCGCGGGACTCTCCATGTGAATGGCCCCACTCTTCTCAGCCCAGGCTGCCTGTCAGGCAGTCAGAGCTCCCAGTCAGAACAAAGCTGGCAGTTTCTGAGTCTGTGCACATCCCCCTGCAGCGCAAGACACAGGATGATCAGCCGCTCCAGCCCAGCGTCCCCACGGCACACTCGAGAGCACACCCCACCCAGAGGCCAGACAGGTGCACACGGCCAGGGCCGCCCCAGGATGCACGTCCAGAGGTCACAGTCCTGAGAGGTCACAGTCCTGAGAGGTCCCCGGTCCAGAGCTCATCAGTCTTGAGAGTCACTGGTGGATCCTGAGAGGTCATTGGTCCAGAGCTCATCAGTCTTGAGAGTCACTGGTGGATCCTGAGAGGTCACTGGTCCAGAGGGGTCGCTAGGATGGGGTCTCCAGGCCTGGGCTGAGGCTCTGCCCCATAGAAGACCTGAGGTCGGGTTCCTGCTCTTCAGGGGCCCTGAGGGCCAGAGCCAAGCCCAGGCTGAGTGTAGTCCCCAAGGAAGCGGGAGGAGGGCCCGGCCGAGTCCTGTGGCAGCGTCCCCAGCACACCACACTTCTATCCTGGTCGTCTCACGTGGCGTCCTCCGGCCATCCTGCACTGGGCCACTCAGGACCCCTGCCACTCACCACAACAGCATGGCCTCAGACCTGGGCAGGACAGGGCAGGCTTTGCACTCTCCTAAGGCTGATGGGGTGGGAGGGGCCCTGCACAAGGAGTCTTCCGGTAAGAGGGGCAGGGGATTTGGGGCTGCGCGGCCCAGGCCACCTCCACTCACCCTTCACCCTCAGAAGAAGAGAGATGGGTGCACAGGAGCTTCTCGGGTCAACAGGGTGCACCCAGCACCCAGCCCCTGGTGCCCTCTGCCTCTGGGAAACACATCTGCAGGGTGTGGTCCTCGCAGCCCTCAGCACGGCCAATCTGGGGATGGCCCCCAGAGCCCATCTGCACGCAGGTGTAGGGATGAGAAGGGGGGGCAGTCGCAGAGAAAACCCTCCCAGGCCACACGGCAGATCCCTTCTGAGTGGGAGACTCAGGATGAAGGATGACAGGGAGATGCAGGCGGGAGGATAGAACATTCCAGAGCACTTCGGCTGAGTATCCAGGCCACAGACGCCCGGGCTGCCAGGGCCACCAACTTTGCCACCAAATGGCCACCATGGGACGGAGGTGCCAACAGGGCTCCCGGACTCTGCAAAGGACGCTGCGGTGGAGACTCATCCGGGTCTGAGGCTGTCCAAGGCCCAGGTGAGAGTTAAACCACATGCCCAGCCAGTGCCTACCACCCAGGCCAACACCATTTCTCTAAAGCACCACACAGGACGTTCCGCCAACAGAGCATCCCAAAAGGGAATAACATAGAGATCCCGGCTGGCTCATCCCATCCACCACGTCGGAGACTCGGCGGCTGCAGATGCGGTGGGACCTGCTTCCGTTAAAGACACCTTCTGTGGGGACAGCCAGGGCTCCCACTAGGGGCACAGCAGATTAGAGAACACAGCCGGGATCTCACGGGGGGCACAGTGGGTTACAGAAGAAAGCAGCCGGGGCTCTCGCGGCGGGCAGAGCAGGTTACAGAACACTGCAGAACCAGGGGTTGGTCCCTCATCCAGCGCAGCTTCACTGAGTTCAGATGCACGAGGACCCTGCCCTGCCCCAGCCCACTCACTGCCCTTGGGTTACCCTCGGGGCTCCAGGTCCAGGGCACCTGCAGGCAGCTGGGACCAGGCCAGCTCTGGGCCAGCGGTGGCCCCATCTAATACCCAGAACCTGTGAACGCGACCTTGTTTGGAGAAAGGATCTGGAAATGAGATCATCCCGGATTATCCACAGCTGAGCCCTAAATCCAATGGTGAGAAGAGAAGACGCAGAGAGAAGAGGAAAAGGTGCTACCAGCTGAATTCGTTCCCTCCAAAATCCATGCTGGAACCTAATCCCCATTGTGGTGGCATTAAGAGTTAGAGCCTTTGGGGGATGAGATTGAGCTATGGGCGCCAGGCTCCGGGGAATGACTGAGTGCCTTATCAAAGGGCTGGGGCTGTCTTGGAAGCAGGGAAGGGCCCTTGTCGGACTCCAAGCCTGCAGGTGCCTTAATCTTGGACTCTCCAGCCTCCAGAACTGTGAGAAGTGAACGTATCATTTCATAAATTACCATGTGTGGTGCTGTTACAGCAACACACACGGACTAACACAGTCGACGTGAGGCTGGGACTGCAGTGATGCAGCCACACGCCCAGGACAGCTGGAGCCACTAGGAGCTGGAAGAGGCAGGGAGGGTCCCCCAAAGCCTTCAGAGGAAGCTGATCCCTGAGATGCCTGGACACTGGGCTTCCGGTCTCCAGGACCATGGGGCAGTGTGTTCCTGTTAACCCCGGACCGGGTCAGTTGTCAGCGGCCTCTGGACACAGTGACACAGCAGGTGGGACCAGAAGGTTCAGCACCCCTCATGGGGAACAAAGTCTTTGGAGGCCCTCAGGTGGCACTGAGAGGCCACGGGGGCTCCAGAGGCCCTTGGGGGTCCACCTGAGCCAGGATGGGTGCTAGGCCAGGGCTGCCAACAGCACCTGCCTTCTGAGACCCATCCAGCCTCTGGTTGCCCATTTTTAGGTGGAGAAAATGAAGGCTGCATACGTGGCTGGCGTGAGGAAAAGTCAGTTGATGGCAATTTGTTGATTTAAGGGAAGGTTCAGCTGCGTCTGCATGCTAAAGGGCTGTCCTCCAGATCAGATTGAGAAGCCTCAGGAAGGTAATGCAAAAGAACTTCTGATGTTCTTGGCGTGGGGGAAATTTGTTACACGGACACAGAAAGCCTTGCCCTGCAGGAAAAGATTCTTAGAAGGCACCAGATTAAGAGAAAGAACTTCTGTTCATTGAAAAATATCATCAAGAGAGTGAAAAGCAAACCCCAGGGTAGGAGATCTTTGCTACACACAACAAATGTTGGCTTCTCTCCAGAATATATGAAGAACCTCTACAGATGAACAGGAAGGAACTCAATACACAAAGGGCAGCTGACTTGAACAGGCCCCTCGGGGACGGGGGTATCCAAGTGCCCAGTGCTCGGCGGGCAGTACTCAGCTTCGTTAGTATGACCAGGAAAATGCAAATCATAAGGCTTCCACACAGCCTCAGAAAAGGCTAAGACGTTGCAAAGGCCGACAGTGGCAAGTGCTGGCGAGGACGTGGGTCAACGGGAAACTGTGGGGGCGAATGGCTTTAATCCCTTTGGGAAACTGCTTGACATCATCTGATGAATGTAAAGACAGGCAGGATCCCAGACCCAATGGCTCCACTTCCAGATTGGCCCAAGAGATTCGTGCCCACGTGCCCCAAAGAACATCCCAGGAATGCCCACGACAGCTTCATCCCTAGTTGCCAAGAAAGGGAAACCGCGTGGACACACGCCTGCTGACAGTATGGCGGTCTGAGGGACAGCGGGCATCCCCGCGGGAGTGTGGGGGGCTGAGCACGAGCGCCTGGGGCTCCTCAACGCAGTGTGGATGGACCACTCGCAGACACTATTGATCCACGTGAGCCAGCATAGCAGTGTGCCCACCGCGTGGCTTCTGGTTAAACATTAAAAACACGTGCAAAGCCACAACATGGTGCTCAGGAATTGGAGCTTCGACGGGAAAACGGACGGTGAGTAAGACCCCATCCCACTCCCGGAACATGAAGAGAGGCAGCCCAGAACAGCTGGCACTAGAACTGCAGGTGGACTGTGCCAGGTGCCAGGTGCCAGGTGGGGCTCTCACAGCAGGTGGCTTGGGGACACGTGGGCACTGGCGAAGGTAGCAGGAACAAGCGTGGTGGGAGGTGAGGCTGAGATGAGCTTCACCCCAGTGGCTCTGTCCACGGCCCAGGTTCCTCAGGCACTGAGAAGGCAGAGGTGCCACTCTGCCAAGGGGCAGAGGAAACCAGCCCTTGGGCAGCCTTAGGAGAAGCGGGGGCCGGTGTGCGCAGGAGAGGGTGGACGCCCCAGAAGCAGCCACGGTGGCCAGGTCACCTGTGAGATGCCATGGGTGGGAGATGCAGGTGGCTGTGCAGTGGTGCCCTGGGCTCAGGGGGAGGGGCTGGGTCAGGTCCCCGGGTCTGGCTGGGGCCTGGACATGGCTCCCTGGCCCTGAGGCACCAGCAGCACTTCTGAGTCGGGTGGGACTGGCCTGGTGTGTTTCTGGGCGGGGATCCAGTGTGAGCGGGTGAACAGTGAGTGGCGGCCATGGGCACGCTGAGGTAAGCACACTTCGCACAGCTCTGTGGCCCAGGAAGGCGTGTCACACGCTTCCTGACAAGGCAGAGGGTGCTGGGAGCTCGCCTGTGTCAGACGTGAGGGCACTTGGACCAGAGCCTGGGTTTGAAGCCACGTCCATACCCCATACACGGTGCTCGCCGCTCCTGGCCCCACTGACTGATGACTGATGGCCAGAGGGAGGCAGCAGGTGTGTGAAGTCGCCTGGCAGGTGCAGCTGTTGGTGGCATTCCCCGGGCAGAGGCCACGTTGGACATTTGTGAACACACAAGCAGGGCGGGGTTACAGGTTATAGGATCTGGGAAATGTGGTCTGTGATGCCATGCGCCCTGGGGGATCACGTGGAGCCCACATGGGCAGGCACCTTTTATCACGCCAAGAAGTCAGATGTGGGACACAGAGCCTGCCCGGAGGAACGCACACACCAATCCCTTCCCTGAGCCGCACTGAACAGGGAAAGGGCTCCAAGTGGCCTTAACTGCTGGGCTTAAAGAACCTCCCATCCCTTCTAGAACCTCAGTGTTAAAGGACGTCAGCACGACTGCGTTCCTCTGATGAGGCGCTCACCCTTCCACGACGGCGGGGAGAAGCCCGGCTTTCTGAACGGATGAGGCTGCAGAAGGCAGTTGGTATGATGCAAAGACAGAAAGCTGCTGTCTGCTTCCACTCTTTTGAAAGATTTTTTATATTTCTTCCCCAAAGGAAGTCATGCGTTTGGACATTTAGACATTAAATTACAATTCGAAATTAAGTTGCGCTTGCATAGTTAAAGGAGAAACCTGGAACCCAGAACAGTCTTAATTCGCGTATCAGGAAACAAGAATTAGGGACAGCTGATGTTTCTCTTTATTCTTTGTCTGAGACCCACGTGCCACTTTCCTGCGGGGCGCTGCCCTTCCCCAGGTGTGATTCCAGGGGGCTGCAGACTACAGAACCCGCCCCTCCCCTGGATCCAGCAGGGCCAATCAAAGCTATTCCCAGGCAGGGCCCTGCAGCGCTGGGGAGGGGCCTCCCCACTGAGGAGGTGCTGCTGAGCTGATGTGCCCTGGAGGCCTGGTGGGGAGACGGCCTGGAGGTGAAATGCCCAGGAGGGAGAAGCCCTGGGCGGAGGAACCCTGGGGGTGGGGAATGCCCTGGTGAGGGGGAAATCCCCTGGGGGGGATGCACTGGGGAGGAGGATTCCCTGGGGAAGGGGATACCCTGGGTGGAGATGCCATATGGGATGGAAGCCCTGGGTGGGGGGGGATGCCCTGGGTGGGGGGATGCCCTGGGTGGGGGACCATCTGAGTGGGGGATCATCTGGGTGGGGGGATGCCCCAGGTGGGGGCTGCCCCAGGTCGGGGATCATCTGGGTGGCGGTTGCCCGGGTGGGGGATCATCCAGGTGGGGAACCATCTGGGTGGAGGATCATCTGGGTGGGGGATGCCCCAGGTGGGGGATCATCTGGGTGGGGGCTGCCCTGGGTGGAAGATTTTATCGGGGGATGCGGTGGGTTGTGGCCCTCTGGCACCCCAAACACACACACACCAAGAAGAAGCTGGTCTCCCTAGGAGGAGTATCCAGGCAGGGCAGCTTGGGGTTTGGCTCCTGGATGCTGGGGACAAGGTCTTAGGCAGCTCCACCCCTTCCTTCCCAGGAAACACCTTTTGCTCCAGCAGTAGGAACTAGGCGTGTGTAGATTCTGCTGCCTGATCCTGGCTCCTGGCTGAGGGTTTGTGGGCTCAGATGGACTTGACACCCGGCCACAACCCTCCTGGGCACAGCCTTCTGTCTCCCCCAGCCCAGGCGGAGGCAATGAGCAACGCTCCTCACCCAGAGTGTTTTCCCGAAGGCACTTCTGCCTGAGGACCCCAGGCTGGGCCAGGTACTGCAGGGCGCTGACCAGCACTGGCCTGGGGGCCCCAAGAGCCCCAGATGGCAACCCTCTCACACACTCCTCCTGTCTCACCAACAGCTATAAATAGACTCGGCTCTCTGCTGGCACGGCCTTTCCCAAGGAAGCTTTTAATTCTCAGCGTCCTCTGCAGGGAGTGGCTCCCACAGGCCTGGGAGGGAACAGACTGCCTGACTCTCCAGAGAGCTCCCCGGTCTCCATCTGCGATGGGTGATCCTAATTTTCTTTAGGAAGTTCTGAGCCCTGCGTGTGGCGCTTTGGCCTTCGTGCCCACGGAGGCCCCCTACAGCCCCTCCCTCCAGGCCCTGCCCAGCCCAGTGCAGGAACCCTGTTTACCCATTCCCAGGCCTAGGGCAGCCGCTGCCAGTGTGAGGCCTGCAAATTAGGGTAGAGGGGTCAAAAGGAAGCCCCTTTGGACCATTTCTATGAGCCTTCTATGCTCATTTCCACAGTGAGCATTTATAACCTTGTATAATCGCTAAAACATTTATTGCAACTTCAGGGAATGCGGGAAGATGGACCAACCGCAGCCGTAAGATTGAAATGCAGCCAGTGACCAGCGGAGCTTCCTCCACGCACACACGGTCCAATCCCCATGACTTCATGTTTTGTGAAGATGCAGAGCGAGTTCATGCCGGCGCCTTTCTGAATCAGAGATCCCTTTAGAAACCATGAAAGCTGCAGACCCCTCCCGGGAAAACGCACACACCCTCCTGGAGCTCGTCTTCTGCAGCCGCTCCCGGAGCCCGCCCCTCCCCCACAGGCCCTCCGAGGATCACGTGGTGGGGAGGCGCTGGCACCGAGCTGCTGACAGGCGCGAGAGCCCAGTTCAAGGCGCCGGCATCAGGCTGCAGCTGCCTCACTCCCCTCCACTTCCTGCCCCTTCCCGGCCTCGGTCCAGCCCCATCTCCTAGTACCAGGCCACAGGGAGCTGGGTCACCTGCTAGGGGCAGGGGCTGGCTGGGCGCGGGGGCAGACCTGTCCCCCTGAGAAGTCAGGCGGGGAGGGGTGGCCGGGGTGGGCGGAGGGGCCCAGTCCTCTGTCGGTCCCCCAGGGGCCGCAGAAGAGCCAATAAACATGCCAGGTGGATCAGCGGTGACACTGAGAGGGAACGCAACCACCCATCAAAACAGCAGCCCCCCAAACCCCATCAAAACAGCAGCCCCCCAATCCCCCATCAAGACAACAGCCCCCCAACCCCTATCAAAACAGCAGCCCCCCAACCCC
>NW_026652292.1:533067-544435 GCF_009828535.3 Hylobates moloch
ACCCGGTGCTCAGCGGAGCTTTCCAGCCGCCGCCCCGCGCACGCCCGTCCCGCCCGTCCCGCCCAGCCCCGCCCAGCCCGGCCCCGGGCCCGCCCCCGGCCCCCAGCGTCCCGCGCCCGCCCAGCGCCCCGCCCCGCGCGCTCATTGGCAGCCCCGCCCCCGCCGCCCCACCCTGCCC
This sequence comes from Hylobates moloch, assembly GCF_009828535.3. NCBI lineage: Eukaryota > Metazoa > Chordata > Mammalia > Primates > Hylobatidae > Hylobates > Hylobates moloch. Next base: position 533,246 of record NW_026652292.1, read on the forward strand.
GGGAAACGCGCGGGGCGCACCGAGGCCTCTGCCTTACAAGGCCGGCTCCGCGCAGGCCCCGCCGGCCGCCGGGTATCTGCTCAGCGCAGGGCGCGGCGGACCCGCGGGCCGTGGGAACCGCTGGGCAGTGGCGGCTGGGCCCCTCGCCTGGCTCTGGGGCCCCCCCGGGGCGACCGGACCCCGATCTCTGCGCCCCGCAGGACGCGCGTTGACGGTGCGGCAGGGGATGGATGAGCGCGGCCGCGGCCTCCTGGGGTGGGGTGGGTTGGCGGCGGGGGGCGGGAGGACAGTGCGGGGCGACCCCCGACAGCGCCCAGTACTTTAAGGAGCCGCAGACTGTGCAGGGAAGCGGCAGGGCCGGGCTGTGAGGGTGCTCGGACCCCAAGGTGGGGCGCAGGCTGGGGACTGGGCGCCCAGGTGGGAGCAGCGCGGCCGGGGGTCGATCTGAGCAGGGAGCCGGGTCCGTGCCTGGCACCGAGCGCAGCTGTCCGGGACGGGGCCGCCCTTCCCGCAGAAGCGGAGAGGCAGAGCGCGCACCCCTGTCCCCGGCCTCAGCCTCCGTTCTCCCTGCAGGTCGCCAGTGTGCAGCGCCACCATCCCGGCCGCTCTTCTAATCTAGCCTTTCTCGGGGCACCTGCGGCCCCGCCCCCCGAGACGGGCTTTGCGGAGGGGGCTCATTAGGCCCGGGGCTGCCCGGCCCTCTGCAGGAGTTGGCTCCGCACAAGGTTCCGGGGCTGGGCTGACAGGGCGGTTCTGTGGTGCTGGGACTTGAGGGGTACAGGGGCACCTGCCTTGGAGGAGGCCGAGGCGCAGCCCCCCAGGAGGAAGGGGTGCCTCTGGTGACTTCCAGCTGGACTGTGTCTGGTGCAGCTGAGCTCTTCCCCCAGCCCCGGCTCTGTCCCTGCACCAGGTGTCCAGCAGGCCCTGGAGCCAGCAAAGGCAGAAGCGGAAGTTGGGGTGCTGGGTGCTGGGCAGGGGGTGCTGAGGCCTCGGAGCCCTGCGACTTGGCCCCCACCCACCCCACGGTGGTCCCGCGCCCCACACTTCCTCTCCTGTGGCTTCTCCTTCCACTCAGAGCTGCCCAGAGATGGGCTTCTGTCTAATTCTTTTGAGAAATTCCACACTCGCAGCAGGGAAGTCGGGAGACCCCCGAAGCTGTGCAGCCGCCACGCTGCGGCTCCTGCTTCCCTCCTGCTTGGGTGCAGACTCGGCTGCCTTCTGGTCCCGCGGAGCCCGGAGCGCCTCCCCCTCGGGCAGCTCCTACTAACAGCATCAATGAAATAATGAAATAATCTCTCCTTGGTGTGTTCTTACTGTCCTATTAGGCACAAGGTGATTCTTCAGTGCCTTTTTCAAAACGTGTACAAACTCTCTTGACATAAATGCAGTGAGTTTACAATAAAATCGCAGTGGGAGGTAACGTCAGGCTTCAGAGGCAGACATGGTCCTGGAGCCTTTGGGAGGAGAGGAGAGGAGAGGCAGCGGGCGCGGGGTGGCGACCAGGGGGCTGAGCGAGGTCTCGGCAGGAGGACAGAGCTGAGCCTTGGGCTGCCCTGGCCCCTGCGCAGGACACACAGTGACCGGGGCTGGGGTGGGCACCCTGGTTCTACCGTCGGGAGTCGGCGTGTTCATGGAGTCTGTTTCCTTGTCTGTGGGTGACATTTTGGTTTGGGGTCGGGGGTGTGTTATTTCTCAGTGACAGTCGGTTCAGTCAGCACTTACAAAATCACCAGGAACAGGGGCACAGGATCTTGCTCCCGGGAGAGGTGGATCCTGATTCGGGACTCCAGGCTCTTCACCTGGCCATGGCTGCCTGTCCAGTGCCCCTTCCTGGCCCCCAGCTCTTGCTCCACCGCCAGACCTGGACAGCCTCCATTAACCCTGCAATTACTGAAAACCGACTCACAGCCAATGATGTGATCCACGCCAAGTATCCCATTATAAGATGTTTCCAGGGGCTCCTTCGAAAATCACTACAAATGGGTTGAACAACAGGGCTTTCCTCTTAGGGCTTAGGAGGCCAGAATTCCGACATGAAGGCCTGTGCGATCCGGAGGTTCCCACTTCTTCCAGCTTCTGTGGCTCCAGGCGGTCCCGGGCGGTGGCCACGTGGCTCCACCTCTGACTCTGTCCCCCCGGGGCCTCCTCCCCTGAGTTTGTGTCTGTCTCCTCGTTTGCTTCTCAGGACACCTGTCACTGGATTTAAGGACCACCAGGGTAAGCTGGGATAATATCAAAATCTTTAATCGAATTACATCTACAAAGATCCTATTTTAAAGTAAGGTCTTACTCTGAGGTTCTGGGTCGATGTGAATTTTTTGGGTGGGGGTCACTACCACCCCAGCACCAATGCTTTTCCCAGCTCCACCTGGGGCACCGTGTCAGTGGCCAGGAGCGTTCACCAGGATGCCTGCCTGCAGCTGTTTCCACGGCTTTCTGGACAGGTTCTGTGTCCGCAGTTGGGAGCACCAGGCCTGGCAGCTGTCACATAGGAGGAGGCTGGCTCTCAGGGACAAGCCCCGGCTGCCTGGCACCTGCGCCCACCCCTGCCTGGGTTTGGGGTTGGGTTTTGTGGGCAGAGGTTCAGGCTGACAGTGGAGGTTGGGAAGGGCAGACACAGCGTGGTGGGTAGCACTGGAAGCCCTGGGTGGAAGGGATGGCAGGAGACCCTGAGCCATGCGGGTGTGCAGTGGGAGACCAGGACAGGAGCCCAGGTCCATTGGGAGGCCCCGTGCTGAAGACGGAGGCACAGGGAGCGGGGTAGCAATGGACTCATGAGGACAGCAGCAGACATGAAAAGGCCTCCGAGGCCAAGTGTGGGGATGCCGGGTCCCAGCACTGAGGTATGGCCGCTCCCCACCAGGCCTGCAGCTGGACCTGCCAGGTGTCCACCCACCCCTGGCAGCTGAATGTCCTTTGGCAGTCTATGGGCTGAGCAGCTTCTTTGGGCCCCGTGGGGGTGTGTCCCACAGCAGGTGAGCAGTCAGGGCCCCTTCAGAACCCTAACCAGCTCCTGTGTGGGTCCTGGGCTGGGGACAAGCTACAGCCTGGGTGCATGGGGTCAGAGGGGGTGGTCAGTGAAGTAACGACGTGCCTGCCTGGGTGTGGGGCCTGGGAAGGCTCATGGGGGTGTTGAAGCAGCTCCCATGGGTCCTTGGCAGCTTAGGTAAAATGTCTGCCAGGATGTGTGTGTGCACATGTGTGTGAGAGTGTGTGCACATGCATGTGTTTGTGCATTCCTGTGTGTGAATGTGCACCCGTATGTGTGAGTATGCATGCTGGTGTATGTACGTTGGTATGTGTTCAGCTGTATATGTTCAGCTGTGTGTCTATTTGTGTGTCTCTGTGTGTTTGCACGAGTGTGTGTGTCTGCATGTGCCTGTGTCTCTGTATGTGTGTGCATGTGTTTGCACCTGTATGTCCAAGTGCCTGTGTCTGTGTGTGTTTGTGTGTGTGTGCATGTGTCTGTGTGCCTGCGTGTGCCTGTGTGTGCATGGGCCTGTGTGTCTTTGTGTGTGTGCACGTGTGTGTGTTTGCACCTGTGTGTGTGCACGTGCCTGTGTGTGTTTGGGCTATGATTGCATCTGGTTATTTTGTTTAAAGAAGCCAAGTTCAATTCTGGGGTTGGAATTGCTGTGGAACATGGAATTAAAGTGCAGGTTCTGGGTCTTGCTGCCAGGGAGCAACTCTGGCTCCACTATCACAGGCCTGTGACCCAGAGAATGGCAGTTGAGCCTTGTGGCCTCACTGTTGCCACTGGTCAGAGGCTGATGAGGAGGGGAAGCCAAATGGGGGGTGTTCAGCCCCAGGGAGAGCTATTTGGAGCACATTCTTAATACACCAGCCATTGCTACCTCAGTTCCACAGCTGATGTTAGGGAAGAAGGATGCGGGGACACGGCAACAGGACAGTGTGCTGGGCAGAAAAGATGTGGACAGGAGCCCATGCCTGGCAGAGACACGGAGGACCAGAGAGAGGATGGCGTCACAGAGCGGAGGGCCGCAGAGAAGGGAGGCACTTGTGTCTGCAGTGGACGCAGAGCGGAGGGCCGCAGAGAAGGGAGGCACTTGTGTCTGCAGTGGAGAGGACATGCCTCTCTGTCAAGGCCGGGGGCTGAGGCCCTGGGTGTGGCTGTCAGAGGCAGTGCGCAATGAGCTCTGTAAAGCCGAGACGACTCCAAGCAGACCACAAGGAGCCTGGTCAGCTCCTGTCCCTGTAACTGTTTTCCCCACAGCCGGAAGTGGCTTCGTTTGTTGTGTGGATGCCCTGCACTCAGCCCAGGACTAGATGGATTCACAGCCAGATTCTACCAAACATATGAAGAACTAACACCACTCCTTCTGAAACTATTCCAAGAAACTGAAGAGGGGGGATATCTCTCTAACTCATTCTATGAGACCAGTATCACCATGGGACCAAAACCAGACAAAGGCGCAACAAAAAAAGAAAACTCCAGATCAATATCCCTGTGAATATAGATGCAAAAATCCTCAACGAAATACCAGAAAATAGAACCCAACAGCACATCAAAAGGATAATACACCCTGATCAGGTGGGATTTATCCCAAGGATGCAAATCAATAAATGTGACGTATAACATCAACAGAATTAAGGATAAAAACCATATGAACATCTAAATAGATGCAGAAAAAGCATTTGATTAAATTCAGCCTCGCTTCATGATAAAAATTCTCAACAAACTAGGCATAGAAGGAACATGCATCAACGTAATAAAAGGCTTATATGACAAATCCACAGCCAACATCAGACTTAACAGGGAAAAGTTGAAAGTATTCCCTCTAAGAACTGGTATAAGACATGGATGCCCACCTTCGCCACTGTTATTCAACATAGTGCTGAAAGTCCTGGCCAGAGCAATCAGGCAAGAGAAATAAATAAAGGGAATGCAAATTGGAGAAGGAGCCCAAACTATCCCTTTCTGTTGGTGAAATGATATTCTATATAGAAAACCCTGAAGACTTCACACTGCTGGTAAAGACATGCCTGAGACTGGGTAATTTATAAACAAAAAGAGGTTTAATGGACTCACAGTTCCACATGGCTGGGGAGGCCTCACAGTCATGATGGACGGCAAAAGGCAGATATTACACGGCAGCAGGCAAGAGAGAGGATGGAAGCCAAGTGAAAGGAGTTTCCCCTTATAAAACCGTCTGGTCTCGTGAGACTTATTCACTCCCATGAGAACAGGACGGTGAAAACTGCCCCCATGATTCAATTGTCTCCTACCCGGTCCCTCCCACAACACATGGGAATTATGGGAGCTACAATTCAAGATGAGATTTGGGTGGGGACACAACCAGACCATATTAAGACTCCACCAAAAAACTCTTAGATTTGATGAACAAATTCAGTAGCATTTAAGGACATAAAATTAACATACAGAAATCAATAGCATTCTTATAAACCAGTAACAATCTGGCCAAGAACCAAATCAGGAAGGCAATCTCATTTATTATAGCTACAAAACATTACCTAGATATGTATTTAACCAAGGAAGTGAAAGATCTTTATAAGGAGAACTACAACACACCGATGAAAGAAATCATACACGACACAAATAGAAAAACATCCCATGCTCATGGATTGGAAGAATCAATATTGTTAAAAATTATCATACTGTTCAAAGCAATCTACAGACCCAACACAATCACTATCGAATTAGAAAAAAAAATCCTAAAATTCACATAGAACCCAAAAAGAGCCCAACTCGCCAAAGCAATCCAAAGCTAAAAGAACAAAGTTGCAGGCATCACATTACCTGACTTCAAATTATACTATAAGGGTATGGTAACCAAAACAGCATGGTAGTAGTACAAAAATAGACATCTAGATTAATGGAACAGAATAGAGGACTCGGAAATAAAGACACAAAGTCAATAAAAATATACACTGAGGAAATGACACCCTTTTCTATAAATGGTGCTGGGAAAACTGGATTGGCATATGCAGAAGAATGAAACTGGACCAATACCTCTCACCACATACAAAAGTTAACTCAAGAGGGATTGAAGACCAAAACATAAGACCAAAAACTATAAAAATCCTGGAAGAAAACTTAGGAAAAATTCTTCTGGATATTGGCCTAGGCAAAGAATTTATGAACAAGTCCTCAAAAGCAACTGCAAGAAAAACAAAAATAGACAAATGGAACTTAAACTAAAAACCTTCTGCACAGCAAAAGAAACTATCAACAGGGTAAATAGACAACCTGCACAATGGGAAAATATTTGCAAACTATGCATCGACAAAGGGCTAATATCCAGAATCTACAAGGAACTCAAACCAAATAAGCCCATTAAAAAGTGGGCAAAGGATATGAACAGCCATTTTTACAAAGAAGACACAAAAGTGGTCAAAAAACATGAAAAAATGCTCAACATCACTAATTATCAGAGAAAGGCAAATTAAAATCACAATGCGATACCATCTTAGACCAGTCAGAATGGCTATTACTAAAGTCTAAAGGCAAGAGATTTTAGTGAAGATGTGGAGAAGGGGGAATACCGAAGCACTGTTGGTGAGAATGTAAATCAGTGTAATCTTTCTGGAAAACAGTATGGAGATTTCTCAAAGAACTAAAAATAGAACTACTGTTTGGTTCAGCAACTCCACTACTTGGTATATACCCAGAGGGAAAGAATTAATTATATCAAAAACCACCTGCACTTGTGTGTTTATCACAATACTATTCACAACAGAAAAGAAAATGGATCAACCTAAGCATCCATCAGTGGAGGGCTGGTTAAAGCAAATGTAGCATATATACCCAAGGTAATACTACCCGTCCGTAACAAAGAACGAAATCATATCTTTTGAGCAACATGGATAGAGGCCATTATCCTGAGTGAAATAACTCAGAAACAAAAAGTCAGATACCACATGTTCTCACGTATAAGCAGGGGCTAAACAACACATGGACGTATGGAGTGGAATAAGACAACACTGGACACTCCAAAATGTGGGAAGGTGGAAGGGGGTGAGAGTTGAAAAATTACTTCTTCAGTACAATGTTCACTATTCAAGCAAGGGTACACTAAAAGCCCAGATGTCACCACTATGTAATATATGCATGGAAGAAATCTGCACTTCTACCCCTTACATCTATAAACATTTTAAAACTCTGTTCTTAAATAACTGCATCTCAGAATAAGATTTCATCTTGTCTGCATCCCCAAATAAGGTTTACCTAGGTGTGGATTTCTTCTTTTTATTTATGCAGCTGATCATAAATTAACTTATCATATACCTGTGGATTCATGTCTTGTCAGTTCTGTGAAATCCTCAGGAATATTTATAGGACGACAGCAATATCCAACACCAGAGAAGGCAACAATTTTTGACATCCAATCAGAAATATTAGGCATACAAACAAGTGGGAAAATAGGAGCCATAAGGAGACAAATTAGTCTATTAAAACTGATCCAGAATGGACACGAGGGCATTAAACAATATCAAGACTGTGTTCCACATAGTGTAAAAGCTAATTTGAGGCACAGAAGATGTAACAACACTCTGGATCACTGTTCTAGAGGTGAAAGCTACAATGTATAAAATGAGAACTGCACTGCGTGGGATTAACGGCAGATTAGATATTACAGAAGAAAAGATTATTCATTGTGAAACCATAGCAATATAAATTATCCAAAATGAAACCAAAAGAAAAGAGGATTTAAAAAATTTAAGTCAAATTATCTGTGATCTGTGGAACAACTTCAAGTGGCTTAATACATGTTTAATTGAAGTCCCTGAGGAGAGAAGAAAACATGAAGAATGAGGGTAGTGCATTAAAAAAGATGTTTGGAAAAATAATGACAACATTTTTTTCCAAATTCGATGTAAACTATAAACCTACAGGTGCAAGAAGTTCAATGTACCTCAAGCACAAGTACCATTGAAGAAAATTACATCATGTCTCATTATAATCAAATCGCGCAATCCCAGTGATAAATAGAAATTTTAAAAGCAGACAGGAAAGACTGCCAGAGAAAGTATGTAAAGGGGAACACTGGTCCATCCCATAGAAGTTATTTGAGACTTGTTGAGGCTAGTAAGCAGTGTTTTGGGCAATATTCCTTGTGTGCCTAAGGAGAATGCACATTTTCTATTAATAAATGAGCTTCCAGTTCCACGGATGTCCCATAATTCAAGCCTGTTAATGGTGTTGTCCAAATCTATGTTTTTATTATTTTAAAAATATGATTGACCTAACAGTAATTGAGAGTTACATTGAAAACTTCCACAAGTGATAGTGAATTTTTAAAAATTATTCCCTGTGGGCTCTATCTGTGTTTGCTTTACACGTTTTCCCTCAATAAATACATCTTTTTTGAAGTCCCATTAGTGTAGGATTGTTGGTGATAAACTCGGCTTTGATTTATCTGAAAATATGATTAATTTGCTCTTTTTCCTAAAGATAGTGTTGCTGGGTACATAATTCCAGATCAAAAGTTTTTTTGTCACACTTCGTGAATATTATTTATCTACTGTTCTTACGATTAATACATCTGCTCTCTAACTGCTTTTCTTCTGTGGATGATTTGTTGTTTCTTTCTGGTTTTTAAAGTTAGATTTTCTTTTGTGTTCTGCCTCACCCTACAATGTGTCTAGGCCTGGATTTCTTATTTTTATTTGTACAGCATGTCATGAATTACTCCTCATGTGGATTCAGTTCTTTTGTCAGCAATTACCCAAGTTCAGGTATTTCTTTATAGCAATGCAAAAATGGGTCCATTCAGAAAATTGGCACTGAGGAGCAGGACATTGCTATAAAGATAACTGAAAATGTGGTAGCAGCTTTGGAACTGGGTAATGAGCAGAGATTGGGAGACTTTGGAGGGCTCAGAAGAAGACAGAAAGATGAGGGAAAGTTTGGAACTTCGTGACTTATTAAGTGGTTGGAACCAAAATGCAGATAGAAATATGGATAATGAAGGCCAGGCTGACAAGGTCTCAGATGGAAACGAGGAAGTTATTGGGAACTGGAGCAAAGGTCACCCTTGTGTGCCTTAGCAAAGAGCTTGGCTGCATTGTATTCATGTCCTAGTGATCTGTGGAAGTTTGAACTTAAGAATCATAACCTAGGGTATCTGGCAGAAGATACTTCTGAGCAGCTAAACGTTCAAGATGTGGCATGGCTGCTTCTAACAACCTATGATCAGCTATGGGAGCAAATGAATGACTTAAAGTTGGAATTTATACCTAAAAGGAAAGCAGAGTGTAAAAGTTTGGAAAATTTGCAGCTTAGCCATGTGGTAGAGAAAGAAAAAAATGTTTTCAGGAGAGGAATCCAAACAGGCTGCAGAGCAACCACTTAATAGAGAGATTTGCATGGCTAAAAGGAAGCCAAGTGCTAATATCCAAGACAATGGGAAAAAGACCTTGAAGACATTTCAAAGATCTTCGCAGCAGCCCCTCCCATCACAGGCCCAGAGGCCTAGGAGAAAAGAATGGCTTAATGGGCCAGGACTAGGGCCCTGATGCCCTGTGCAGTCTCGGGACACTGGTCCCTGTATCCCAACTTCTTCAGCTACAGTGGTGGTTCAACAGTCTCCAGGTACAGTGTGGACGGCTGCTCTAGAGGGTAAGCCTTGGTGGCTTCCAAGTGGTGTGAAATCTGCAGGAACACAGAACACAAGAGTGAAGGGGCATTGGCAGCTTCCCCCTAGATTACAGAGGATGTGTGGGAAAACCTGGGTGCCCAGGCAGAAGCCTGCTGCAGCAGCAGAACCTTCACAGAGATACCCTATGAGGGCAATGCTGGGAGGAGATGTAGGGTTGGAGCCCCACACAGACTCCCCACCAGGGCACTGCCTAGTGGAGCTGTCAGCAGAGGGCTTCTGCCCTCCAGACCCCAGAATGTTTGATCTACTGGCAGCTTGCAACCTCAGCCTGGAAAAGCCACAAGTACTAAACTCTAACCCACGAGATTGGCTGCAGGGGCCACAACCTGCAAAGCCACAGGGGTGGAGCTGTACAAGGCCTTGGGAGCCCACGCCTCACACCAGTGTGCCTCATGGAGTCAAAGGAGATTATTTTGGAACTTTAAGGTTTAATGTCTGCCCTGCTGAGTTTCAGACTTGCTTGGGGCCTGTAGCCTCTTTCTTTTGGCCAATTTCTTCCTTTTGGAATAGGTATGTTTACCCAGTGCCTGTACCATCATTGTATCCATTGTATCTGGGAAGTAAATCACTTGTTTTTTATCTCACAGACTCATAGGTGGAAGGAACTCATCTCCAGATGAGACTTTGGACTTGGCATTTTTGATTGAGTTGATCCTGGAATGAGTTTAGACTTTCAGGGACTATTGAGAAGGGATGATTATATGTTGCAAGGTAAGTTGGACATGAGATTTGAGGGACCAGGGATGGAATGATATAGCTTAGAGGTTTGTCCCCTCCAAATCCCATGTTGAGATGTAATCCCCAGTGTTGGAGGTGGGGCCTGGTGGGAGGTGTTTGAATCATGGGAGCAGGTTCCTCATAAATAGTTTAGTGCCATGCCCTTGGTGATGAGTGAGTCCTTGCTCTGGTAGTTCACTTGAGATCTGGTCATTTAAAAATGTATGGCATCCCCCCAACCCCACCACTCTCCCTTGCTCCTGTTCTCACTACATGATGTGTTGGCTCTCACCCCACTTTCGGCCATGATGGAAGCTTCCTGAGGCCTCACCAGAAGCCAAGCAGATGCCAGCACCATGCTTCCTGTACAGCCTGCACAACTGTGAGCCAGTTTAACCTATGTTTTTAAATAAATTACCCAGCCTCAGGTATTTCTTTACAGAAACACAGAAACAGCCCAATGCACATATTAACATATATATATATTTAGAAAACTAATTATCTTTTAAAATATGACTACTAAACAGACTAAAACGCAGAGTTCATTATAAAATACAGAGGATGCCTCTGGTTCTCTGGTCTTCTCTTGACTCTTTTTGTCTACTAAGATAAGAAATCTGGGCTAGGCTGAAGAACTCAGAATCCAGGTCTGGGGTTTCCCAGTACTATGCTCCCATTTCCCAGTACTGTGCTCCCATTTCCCAGTACTGTGTGCTCCCATTTCTCAGTGCTGGGCTCCCATTTCCCAGTACTGTGCTCCCATTTCCCAGTACTGTGTGCTCCCCTTTTCCAGTACTGTGCTCCCATTTCCCAGTGCTGTGCTCCCATTTCC
>NW_026652292.1:544445-559513 GCF_009828535.3 Hylobates moloch
GATGATAGAGATGGACGCTGGGCTCTGAAGGTCCTGGTTCCTTCGAAGGACATCCAGGGGCCTCTGAGATGATGGGCTCTGGTTGCTGGCCTGTAGCATGGGTAGGAGCAGGAGAATTTGTAAGGCAGACTCTACAGGCAGGACCTTGATGGAGGGTGGGGTTTCAGGGTGGAAGACCTGGATCACAGGGGCACCTCAGCTCCTGCAGGACAAAACAAAGTCACTCTCTGAGCAGCCACCAGGGAGGGAGCTCAGCTCTACTTGTGATGGAAACCTACCGGTGGCTTTTACCCCACCCTCTTGCCTGGAGAGGCAGGGCTGGTTTCTGGGCAGATCATCACCTTGGCTTAGACACAGAGCCCCACTCCCAGCTGGGTCTAGTGAGAGTCCTCCTGAGCCAGGCTCCTGCCCTCCCCATCCTTCCAGAAAGCTTAGAGATGAGTACATCACTGACAGGCCATTTTCTATTGTTCTTCTTGGGAAATACATCTTTTTGAAAGATAACCCATCTTTTATCACTACATATTTTAAAAAATATTTTCTTTGGCCAGGCATGGTGGCTCACACCTGTAATCCCAGCACTTTGGGAGGCCGAGGCAGGTGGATCATGAGGTCAGGAAATCGAGACCTTCCTGGCTAATATGGTGAAACACCGTCTCTACTAAAAATACAAAAAAACTAGCCAGATGTGGTGGCAGACACCGGTAGTCCCAGCTACTCGGGAGGCTGAGGCAGGAGAATGTCATGAGCCCGGGAGGCAGAGCTTGCAGTGAGCCAAGATTGGGCCACTGCACTCCAGCCTGGGTGACAGAGCAAGACTCCGTCTAAATATATATGTATATTCTTTGTTTATGGCATTTATCAATTGAATTATGTTTTGTCTAGAATTTTATTTACCCTTCTTGGATTCACTGGGCTTTATGAATCTGTGAGTTGGTGTCTTCTAACAATGTTGGCAAATTCTCAGCCAAATCTCCTTAAATATGACCTCTTCCCAATTTTCTCTCTTTTCTCTTTCTGGGACTCTAAACATAACATAGCCTTCAAACTGTATTCTCATTAATTTTTTTCATATTTCGCATTTCTGTCACTTTGTATCTATTTCAGTAATTTTTTCAGCTCTAGATTCCAGTTCTCTAATTCACTTTTCAACTGTGTCTAATTTGTTGTTAAATCCATCCACTTAAAAAAAAAAATCAGTGATATTTCTCATTTCTATGTTTTATTTGGTATTTTTCCAAATCTGCTTTGTATTTAAAAAATAGTTTTCTGTTCTCTTCAGATATTTCTGACTATGTTTTCTTTATGTTTTGGTCTGCCAAATTCAACATCTGAAATATTTATATGTCTGTTTCTACTATGGTTTCTGTTGTTTCTCACTCATAGTGCTTTATTTTCATGTGTGGTGAGTTATTTTTTCATTGAGAATTGCTTATTTGCTTTGTAGTTTTATTTGTGAGAAATCTTTGAGGCTTAGGATGAAGGTTTGTTACTCAGAAGGAATTATGCTTGGCCCCTGGGAATGACCAGTTCAGAATCACTTTCTGTTCGGGACTTTTGGTCACCCACTTTGCATAAAGTTAGGGACAACCTGTTGCTCCAAATACCCGGCAGTGATTTTTCTCTTTTTCTTTCAGCTCTAGGGCTTGAGATGACTGATCCCTCCCGATTCCTTTGTGGGTGGAGAAGTGAGTTGCTTCTAGTTTGCCACTGCAAGGAGGGTACTGCCCTCTGGGGTGTCCTAACTTTAAGAGATTACTGATTGGCTTGCCATTTTGGCTGTGCTCTCAGCTTCATCTTCCCTTTCTACCTGTTGTAAAGCTGAAAATGAAGTTCACCAGGTTTCGCAAATGCCCTCAGGGCAAAGGCCAGATGCACTCCCCACTAGATTTCTCTTTGGGTTCCTCTGTGCCTTCGACACTGGCCTGAGAATTCCTTGTCTCCTCAGTTCATTAATGCCTTTAAGAATACTTACACTCGCACTCAGATGGACACGGACACGCACGCGCGTGCACACACACACCCTTAACTTGCTCAGTTTCAGAGCACTGTCCGATCCTTGTAAGTGACCTGCCACATGACTAGAACCTCTGGCTTCATTTCACTCCTTCTTTCTTTCCCCCCCCCCTTTTCCCTTTATTCCATCAGTCTGTATTCCACGATCTTTAAAATCAAGTTCTTTTTGAGATTATGTAAAAATCAGACAACTCTCCTAGCCACAATCTCCTTTTCTAGACATAGGAGTGACTCACTCCTACAGCACAGGCACTTTGGAAGGGTAAGGTGTAATACTGAAGAAGTGTTTTGTGTGGTCTACAGTAATTCACAACTGTAAGACGTTATCACAGCAAACATTTGCTGTTTAAAACCTTAGTGGTGAATTTTTTTTTTGAATGAAGCTAAATCATTTCAAAAGCACCCTAGGAAGACCAGATGCTTTTGAAATGATTTAGCCTCATTCAAAAATAATGCAAATGATAAAGAACGTGCAAATGATAAAGAATGTGACCTGAAATTATCTGCGACTTCGGCAGACAAGCTGTGGTTGGTTGAGTTTGGGCTTCTATCAAACACCCTGAACCATCTTGTTTCAATCACTAATCAGGCTCTGCCACGGGAGCTTGCTCTTTGCTGTGGTTTGGACATCTGACCCTTCCAAACCTTATGTTGACATTTGATCTCCAGTGTTGGAGATGGGGCCTCATAGGACGTGTTTGTGTCGTGGGGGTGGACCCCTTATGAACAGATTAATGCCATCCCTCTGAAGGGAGTGCGTTCATGGTCTAGTGTTCTTGCTCTAACCAACCCATGAGACCTAGTCGTGGAAAAGGGCCCGGAGCCTCCTCCAGCCCTTCGCCTCCTCTCTCTCCATGTGATCTCTGCACGTGTCAGCTCCCTTCACCTTCTGCTGTTAGTGGAAGAAGGCTGAGACCCTTACCACATGCAGAGCTCAATCTTCAACTTTTCAGCCATCAGAATCATAAGCCAAATATACGATTTTTCTTTATAAATTACCCAGGCTCAAGTGTTTCTTTGTAGTAACACCGACAGACTAAGACACCCCTTGTGTCCATCACTGTTAGCCACTGTTGCTCACGGAAGGGAATCCACAGCTCCATTCGATGCTCACAGGGAAGGATGTCCACAGAAGCTGTCAGTTTTTTGCAGATGATTTGCAAGTTGACGCTTCAGCCCAGTGTCCAGCTCCACTTCTCGGGCTCTGCTACTCCTCAGCCGTTTCACTGTTGCACACAAAGGAAATGGTGGGACGAGCACGTAGACTCAGGCACTGTTCTGTAGACATTCTACATGAGCTCAAGTTGTAGCTTCTTAAGTTTGTCCTCCATATCACTGAGACTGGTTTTTCCAGCACCAATTTACTGCTTCTTTCCTTGAAAGATTTTAATTTTGCAATTTCATGGTCAGTTTCTTGCCATCTGTCCATATCTCATTCATCTCCCCTTTAATCTCAGTGGATTTGTCTTCTCATCTCAACTTGTCTCCAATTATGATTTTGACTCCTGCCTCATTAAGACCCTGTGCTATGCATCTCAAACACTTTTTTTTCTAGAGAACAATTTTCAAAGGTTTGCTTTCTCTCTGGGCTTTCATGGTGATGTCTATTCCCAGTTCTGCAAAATTTTCACAGGATATACACAGAACCATGAGTCCGGCCCCCTTGTCCTCTAGGGTGCTGATCAGGGCTGTGCTGCTGGGAGAGCGTGACCTTCCTCAGGGCTCTATGGCACCCAGACGGCAGTGGGAAGCTGCCTGGAGCACAGGAACTCTGAGGATACCAGGGCTTTTGATGTTTTGCCCGATCATAGGGCTTTTCTTGTATGGATCATGCCTTTTAGGATACAGTGTGCTCTATACCCTTTTCCTGTCCAGCTAGTTTTTGGGAGGTGCCTCTCTGAAGCACTGTGAGAGGGCAGGTACTGAATGGTAGAGTTCAGGGTGCAAAGGAGCTTGCTTTGCCTTGGAAAGCCAAGGTAACAGCTTAGAGAAAGGGTTGCAGTCTCGTTCTAAGGTACAATCATGTCTCACGTTTCTTAGCTGAGGGGATATAGTAGTGTAGGGAGAGAATGCCCCTTTGTTTTCAAGTGCACAGTCTTCCTATTCTGATGGCAGAGCATGTCTGGATGGTTTGCCAACTCATGTGTGTGCCTGATAGCAAATTCCTTTAGCCTTCTAGTGAGTAAACTTTCCGCCTGATTCTGGAAGTAAATGATCATTTGTTTCACAGTTAAATTTCACTGCATTCTATGGATCGTCCTAAATGTTTGAGCAGAAAGCAGGGATAGGTAGGGTCAGGGGCATCTAATCAGAAACCATCTTAAAATGGCAGGTGTTCATTATTTAAAGTTCTTAGATCAGTACAATTGGGTGAAAATAATTCTTAGTTTAGACTTAAAGGCAAGTATGGAAATGAGCGGTGTACAATCTATACATTGTTTACTGCCTAGAAAATAAAGATGAATTGATATTCTCACAGCTCAGCTGCCATGCACTACTTCTAAAGATGGACACATGGTTCCTGTTCTGGGGTTACTGTTGACATCAAGAGACAAGGACACAACAAGCAGCTCAGCCCTTGAGTTTGCACTGGTGATTTTTTAAAGAAGATATTTCACTCTCTAGAGAACCAAACTTGGGTAGATTTCCACATGACCCGTACTGCCATGTATCTTACCTGAATCTCAGTCTTCACTTTCAGCACTGTCGGTTTTCATGGGCTCTGTTGTTTCTTTTGCAGCCTGTTTGCAATATTCAGAAAGAGAAACAACAGAGAACATATGATGTAATACTTGTTATACTGCCAAAGTGGACAAAATGTGTAAACAAGAGTACATTTTAGAGATTAGCTTGTGACGTGGGCAATCACTTCACCTCTCTGAGTTTCAGAGCCTTCATTTTTGTGAAGACAGTAATATGACTGCACTGCTGAAAGAATGCTGCTTTTTTCTTCTGCATGTGTGCTGACATAGAGACACAGTGTGCTTTCCCTGAGAAATAAGAGGGTCTTGTGGTAGCCAAGGAGGCTCGTTTGGATTTCCAGCATGAAAAGTGGGGAAATGTGGGGCCCACAAGAGGTCAGCCCATGCCTGGTACCTTCTTCTCACAACTCTTGCTTGATTGTGGTGAGTTCTGGCTATCAGGGAGCCTTAAGTGTTTTTATAATCACATCTTGAGTACAGGTGTTTTGTTCTCTACCCTGATGCTACACTAGCCCAGCCAGCCAATGACTTGATTGTTTATGCATGCTGGCCAGCTGGCAGGAGAAGTGACTGTGTTGCTGCCCAGACTTTCCAAAGGGTTGGAGATTGGGCTTATCTTAACTTGCAACGTTGAATGTGTCAGCAGTTAGAGACCAGAAACATGCAAAATTTTGCTTTGAAAGGTTTTGAAAGACCCACAAGCAAAAAATTCACCAGGAGACTTCTAAATCAAAACAGCATATCCATCACATGCTATAGTCTCCCTTCTCTGATCCAGTCGTTAAAAATTATAATCAGGATATAAACGGATCTATAAATAAGTAAGGACAGGACATCAAAGAAAAGCAAGAAGGGAAATCTTTGCTGGATCAGAAATGATGACCCCTAGAAGGAAAGGATGCAAATGGGAGCTGATGCAGAAGGCCATGGTCAGGAGTGTGCTGCAGAACCTGGAAGAGACCCCCAGGAATCGCCACGGAGGAGCAGTGGATGCTCAGCTGGGCAGGGCTCCTGATGGGGTGATGAGCTGGGGGACTTGCAGGCTGAGCAGCCAGGCAGTGACTGCTGCTGCAAAACTTCGCAAACCATAGGCAACAATGGGAGTGTCTGCCACCAGATTATTGCAGGGGGAGCAGTAGTCTTGGTAGACACAGAGAAATGCAAGGAAAAGATGCACAGAAGGAAGTGACAGGACTCAGTAAGCAAAGGAGAGCTAAGGTATCACCAAATGAATCCCAAAATTACTGAGAATAAAGAGAAAATAAAATATTAATTTCAAATGAAAATAAAAGCATGACAAAGTATGACAGGTGAAATGGTGGAGGATTGTGAAATACAGGTTGGTGGGGAAGAATGTAGATAACTGGGTTGTAAAAGTGTGTTTAAGTATCTATATAAAAATGCAGAGGAAGTTTACCTAAGGACAAAATGGTATTGTAGAAAGCTATAGAGGCTGGTCGTTCCACTGGAACAACCATTAAGCTATAAAGAGCAATTGCAATGAATTATTTGGAAACTCTGGAACCTGGTCAGACATGCATGGGAGAGTGCTTGAAGAAAGGAGAAGCTGGGCCGGGTGCGGTGGCTCACACCTGTAATCCCAGCACTTTGGGAGGCCGAGGTGGGTGGATCACGAGGTCAGAAGATCGAGACCATCCTGGCTAACATGGTGAAACTCTGTCTCTACTAAAAATACAAAAAAAAAAAAAAAAGCTGGATGTGGTGGCGAGTGCCTGTAGTCCCAGTTACTCAGGAGGCTGAGGCAGGAGAATGGTGTGAACCTGGGAGGTGGAGCTTGCAGTGAGCAGAGATTGTGCCACTGCACTCTAGCCTGGGCGACAGAGCGAGACTCTGTCTCAAAAAAAAAGAAAAGAAAAAAAAAAAACAAAAAAAAGAAAGGAGAAGCTGCTGGTCTTTCGTGAATGGTGTACATGAGCCAGCTACCGCCCCGATTTCTTAGTTTTCCTGTGGCTAAAAGGGCAGCAACCTACATTCTTGGAGCAGCTGGCTGATGTCAGAGTGAGCATCAGGGACCTTGTCCTCAATAAATTTGAGGTGGTACATTCTGGTTAGTCTGGTGGTGCCCTGAGGGATCAATACAGAGGCTTGCCTTGGTTTTGATCCACTTGGCAGCAGTGGCTTCCTCCAGCTGCATCCATTGGAAGATTTAAAGAGACAGACATTCCCCCCTTGTTTGTAGCTAGATATTTGAGGAAATCTTTGATAGTTCACTAACTGGTCATAGAGATAAAGGAAGAGCAACTTCAGTGACAAGAAATACATATTTTGCAAAACTAGTTTGAAAAGGGCACAAACTGATGGTTCCAGCCTTTAACAAGAGAAAATCCACAGTCCCAGAGGAGGAGAAGCACTTGATTTTTAGAGTTACCATATTATGATACTCAGAATATCCAGTTTTGAACAAAAAATTATAGAACATATAAAGAAATAGAATAATATGGCCCACTCACAGGAGAAAAAGACTTGGCATAAACTATATCTGTGAAAGCTCAGACATTTGAATTACTAGTCAAAGACATTAAATCAGCTGTCTTAAATATGCTCAGTGAACTAAAGGAAGTCACTGACAACTAAATAAAGTAGGAAAATTACATATGAGTAAATTAGATTATTAGTAGAAATAGAAATTATATATTTTTTAAAAACCAAAAAGAAACTGGAGCTGGAAAGTACATAACTAAAATAAAAAGTTCATTCAAAGAGTTCAATAGATTTGAGCAAGCAGAAGAAATGATCAGCTAACTTGAAGACAACTGAAATTACCCAGTCTGAGGACCAGAAAAAAAAAAAGAATGAAGGAAGATGAACAGAGCTTGAAGGATTTGTTAGACATCATCAAGGGTACCAACATATGCAACATAGGAGTCTCCAAAGGAGAAGAGAAAAGGAAAGAGGCAGAAAAAATACAGTGTTCCCCCATTATCAGCAGTTGTGTTTTCTGCACTTTCAGTTACCTCTGGGCAACCACAGTCCAATAATATTAAATGGAAAATTCCAGAAATAAACAATTCACAAATTTTAAATTGTGTGTAGTTGTGAGTAGCATGATGAAATGTCATTCTGCCCTGCTCTGCCCACCCAGGACATGAATCATCCCTTTGTCCAGCATATCCATGCTGTATACACTATCTGCCCATTAATGTACAGGAAAAAACATAGTGTATACAGGGTTTGGTACTATCTACAGTTTCAGATACTTACTGGGAGTCTTGGAACGTATCCCCTACAGATAATGGGGGAGCAGGAGACTACTCTATTTAAAGAAATAATGGCTGAAAACTTTCCAAATCTAATTGAAGAAATGAATCGACACATCCAAGGAGCTCAACGAATTCCAAGCAGGCTATACTCCAAAAGATCTACGCCAAGACACATTACAGTTAGATTGTCAAGACATAGACAATGAGAGAAGTGACTAATCAGAATCAAGAGATCCTTAATAAAATTATCAGGTGCTTTTTCATTAGAAACTAAGGAGGCTCAAAGGCAGTGGGGTGACATATTTAAATGCCCTGGAAGGGGGAAAATACCTGTCAACCAAGAATTCTATATGTGACGAATCTATCCTTCCAGAATAAAGCAATAACTAAGACATTATCAGATAGACAAAAATTGAGGGAATTCATTATCAGTAGACCTACCCTAAAAGAAATGTTAAAGAAATTATTTAGTCCTAAATGAAGAGACACTAGACAGTAACTCAAAACTATACAAAGAAATAAAGAACATTGGTAAAGAAATAAAGAACATAGGTAAATATACAAGTCAATAATATTGTACTTTTGGTTTGTAACTCTTTTTTTCTATATAATTTAAAAGTCAAATGCATAATACAATAATTATAAATATTGTTAATTGGTGCACACTGTATAAAGATGTAATCTACAACAACAGCAATATAAAGGGTGAGGGATGGAGATGGATAAAAGCAGTGTTTGTGTACTATTGAAACTAAGTTGGGGCTGACTGTAGTGGCTTACTCCTGTAATCTCAGCCTTTGGGAGGCTAAAGTGGGAGGATCGTGTGAGACCAGGAGTTCAAGTCCAGCCTGGCAACATAGTGATACCCCATTTCCACAAAAAATAATTTAAAATTAGCCAAGTGTGATGTGTGCCTGTAGTCCTAGTTACTTGGAAGGTAGAGGTAGAGAGATTGCTTGAGCCCAGGAGTAGGAGGTTGCAGTGAGTTATGACTGTGCACTCCAGCCTGGGCAACAGACTGAGTCCTGTCTCAAAAAAAAAATCTAAGTTGGTATTCAAACTAGGGTGTTATAAGTTTAAGACATTAATTATTATCCCCAACGTAACCACTAGGAAGATAATTAGAAAAGGTACAAAAAAGGAAAGAACAAAGGGATCAAAATGGAACATTACAAACATTCAACTAAAGATTTTTTAAATGGGCAGGAATTTAGAAATAAAAATATATATGATATACACAATGCAAAAAGCTAAATAGAAGAAGTGAATCATTTCTTATCAGTAATTACTTTCAACATTATATATGTATAGATAGATAGATAGATAGATAGATAGATAGATAGAACTTTTTAATTAAAATTCAGAGATTGGCAGATTAGATTTTTAAAAAGCTGAAGTGCCTGTGGACAAAGATGCTGAGTTAAAGGAGGTTGTCTTCCTTACTGAGTAATAGAGAAGCTCCCGGGCCTCAAGATATGGAGGGTCCCAGGGGCAAGGGTGAGGAGCGAGGATGGGAGTGGGATGTGAGATTAAGCACAAGGGTGGTAGCTAAGTGTCCATATATGGAACATGTTGCTGACCCCACAGAGCAAGCAGCTAGCCTCTGCCACCCCACAGGAGATAAGAAGGGTCTGATGTCAGGACACCAGAGGTGTGGCAGGTGGGAGAATGGGGGAGGCACTGGAAAGGAAAGAGTGGGGCTAGTGACCATAATACTGAATAACTAGAGCCTTTCGTGGGAGAGAGAGGGAGTACTTACTTCTCAGAACTTATTAAGCTATAAGAAGTAAGATGATAAGAAATTAGTGCAGGGATAGACAAACTGACGAGTGGAATTGACTAGACAGCCCAGAAATAGACTCAAATATGTGCATAAATGGAATTCAGGACAGAAGCAGCTTTTGATGCCAGTAGGGAGAGGACCTGCTCAATGAATGGAGCTGGAAACAATACAAATCCATAGAGGGAAGAATGAAGTTAGATCTCTACCTCACACCATACACTGAAATCAACCAAAGATAAAGACTTGGCTCTCAAAATCAAAACTGAAAACCCTTATTAGAAATAATAGATGGCTATCTTTTGGATATTTTGGTGGAAAGATTCATTAATCAAGACCAAAAAGCATTACTTATATAATATGTATAAACATGACTATATTGTAATGCATGATCTGGTTTCTAGAATGGTATATTAAATTAAACATGGAGTTAAGCTGCACATGGACAGACTCTGTCTGTAATTCACCCAACTGACAAAAGGTTTGTATAAAGAATATATAAAAACTCATATAAATCAACAAGAAAAGCACAAAGAGTCCAATGGAAAAATGGACTAGGGACATGAGCAAGTGCTTCATGGAAGAGAAAACTCGTATGGCTCACATGTGTTCAGATTCATTAATAATGAGGGAAATACTGAAGTAGACCACAATAAGCCACCAGTTCACACTACGCGACCATCAATTCCAAGTGTTGGAGAGGACACGAAGCAATAGGACTTCTAATACCCTGCTGTGAGAGTGTAACATGTGCAACACCTTTAAAAAACAGTGGCCTTATCTCTGAGAGCCGGACATTCTAGCAATTGCACCACTAGGAATAGCCCCGGGAGAAATGGCTGCACCTGTACAACAGGAGCTCTGTCAAGATCGAGCAGCACAGCTGGGTAGCAAAAAACTGGAAGCCATCTCCATGCCCAACCATAGCAGAGGGGGTAATTAAGTGTGGTATGGGGTGGAACAGCCACAGAAGCAAACGCGAACAGACTACAGCGACACACGGTATGGACAGACCTTGGCAATTTAGTACTAAGTGAAAAAGGTGATTCCCCAAAGATTCCAGATACTACATACACACAATGTCCTTTCTGTTAAAAAAAAGAAAAAGTAACCAATGTATTGCACATACGTATGTACTCTTTAGGAATATACATCTATATCTGTACAGATATCTAAGGAACAAAATTTGAGGGAAAGCAAGAGAATGAAGATCATGAGCGAGGTGCAAGGACTTGGAATGGGGGCCCCGTCAGCAGACAAAGACGATGTCAGACTCTGCTTTTGTTGTTGGTGCTTCCTCCACTATCATAAATAAACAAAATACGGAGTCAGTGAAGGAAGCAGGTCACTCATAGATCAAGGATGAATCTCTGTTCCTGCCCAGGACTGGGATTCGTGTGACTCTGGGCACCTGGGATCCAAAACAAGGGGAAAGAGGCAACCACCACTCACTGGGCATCCCTAAGCCAGACCCTGGGCAGTGACATTCACAACTCCAGGAGCTCACACACAACCTTCTTGGGAAGAGACACTAATATCCCCCATTTCCTTGTGAGGAATAGGGGCTCAGAGTGGTTTAAAAACTTATGAGGTTATAGAACCAGCAGCATCTCCACACTGGCCCCGAACCGAGGTCTGTCTGATGCCAAAGTCCAAATGCAGGTTACGGTGCCAATTAGTTTCTGATCGCTCTGCTAAGAGGAGCTTTGGATTCCTGTGAAGAGTGAGAGAGGTGGGCCTGGGATGCCTCTGGGGGATATCAGAGCAACAGGATCAGACGCAGGTCCTGGACTGAGCCTGCAGCTAAGAGAAGCCCAAAGGCTGGGTCTGGGGGTGCAGGCCAGTCCCCATCAGACTCTCAGTGACTGTGGCCACTGGGGCTAAGGGCCAGGGTGTGACCTTCCGTGGTCAGAATGGGGCTCTCCTAAGTGGACTGAAAGACAAACCCTAGATCTTCAGGTGGGTCCTTCTGAATCTCTGGTGCCACAGAAGGAAAACTGGGCACTGCAGCCCGATGGGGATGGGAGGGATCAAGTTGTGCAGCCTCCCTCTCGCTGTGCAGTCTCTCGGGAGGGAGCATGCAGGACATCTGAGAGGACCTGCGCCCTTAGCCTTAGACCCTTTGCTGGGTGTATGAGTGCTCAGCTCTCAGTGCAGAGACAGCCCTATGGTAGCTGCATCTGCCCTCCTGTCCTCTCTGAGCTCCTCTGCTCTGCCTGAGCTGCCCTCTGGGTGTGGGTTCAGACCTGTCCACACATCCTGTGCTGTGTCCTCAGTGCTCCCAGCCATGCCCCACACTTCCAGGCTCCCTCACTCAGTTCCCCTTGGACGTCTGCGTGTGTCTCCAACACACTTATGTGTTCCATCTTTTTATTTACGTATTTATTTTGAGACGTAGTCTCATTCTGTCACCCAGGCTGGAGGGCAGTGGCACGATCTTGGCTCACTGCAACCTTCACTTTCCAGGTTCAAGCGATTCTCCTGTCAGCCCCCTGGGTAACGGGATTACAGGAGCATGTCACCAAACCCAGCTAATTTTTTTTTTTTTTTTCAGACACAGTCTTGCTCTGTCGCCCAGGCTGGAGCGCAGCGCCGCGATCTCGGCTCACTGCAAGTTCCGCCTCCCAGGTTCACGCCATTCTCCTGCCTCAGCCTCCCGAGTAGCTGGGACTACAGGTGCCTGCCACTACGCCTGGCTAATTTTTTTGTATTTTTAGTAGAGACAGGGTCTCACCGTGTTAGCCAGGACAGTCTGGATCTCCTGACTTCTTGATCTGCTGCCTTGGCCTCTCCACATGCTCCATCTTTTGACCATCGGTTACACACACACACAGACACACACACACACACACACACACACACACACACACTATTTATTCCCCACCTGTCTCCTATACGCAGTTTTCCCAACATTTTATTAAAATTTCAAACATAAACAAGACTGGAAAGGGCTTTACAAAAAAATAAAAAACAAACAAAACCTGAATCCAGCACCCTGGAAGCGACCATGGCTAACGTTTGTCCTCCGCCCCATCACATAACTGTCCACCCATCACTCTGGTCTGCCACATTTCAGACTGGTTGCAGACGTCTGCACACCTCGCTGAGATGCACACACAGCACTTCTGGCACTGCAGCACCTATTTTTGTGTTCTGTCTGCTTCTGTCACACACACACGTGTTTCATAGTTGAAAATATTTTGTCCCTTTTTCTTCTATTCCACACCCGCCTTTGTTGCTGTTGGAGCAGCACCCTTCAGGACCCTTCCTGTAGATGGTGTGCCTGTGTCCCCCAGATTCATAGGCTGAAGTCCTAACCCCAACGTTGTGTGTCATAAAGCAGAGCCTTTGGTGTCAGCTGCCGAATGTGGGACCCGGATAGCAGGATTCGTGAGTGCCTTCAGAACAGGCATGCGAGTCAGATCTCACTCTCGACTCCCTGCCGTGTGAGGACAACCAGAGGAGGCCATCAGAGAACTAGGAAGGGGCTCTCACCAGACACCGGATCTGCCGGCACCTTGAGCTGGGACTTCCCAGGCTCCGGAATGGTGAGAAATGCATTGTTGCCTAAGCCCCCAGTGTGTGGTATTTCTGTCGAAGCAGACTGAACAGACTAAAGCACCTATGAATGCTTACAATTAGTCAAACAAGCAACTCGGAATATTGTTGTAACCTCCACCCTGGAGGAAGACTGTGTGCTGCTCACTGGAGGCAAGAGGCCAGCGGCTTTGGGGATACCCCAGATGACAAGGTCCTTTCTAGCTGCCAAACAGCGGTGGGGCTCAGGCTCAAGCCCTGGGAGGGAGACAGGAGCTCCTCATGGTCCCCTCTGCTGGGAAGCGCAGGAGGAAGGAAAGACCATGTGTCCGCAAGGCAGGGTCTCGTTTTGGGGAGGAGCGCACAACAGGCCATTAAGGCTCCAAAGTTCCGGACAAGCACCATTACCGTGGTTTCTGCTTGTCAGCAGATCCCAGGAACAGGCAGCTCCCGGGAGGTTGTGTGAGTGCTCAGGAGTGTACTACACAACAGACACCACCTGGGCATGACGCTCACATGGAAAGCACCCTGGATGCTTGCTAGGGGGATGATGCAAAGGAACGGCTGCAGCCTCCAGTGGAAAATTAATACAAGCCACTGAATGAGGTGCTGGGGATTAGGGTCTTCACCCGGCAAATCCTGCTCCTTATTCCCACTTTCATCCTAGCTGGTCAGCTGCATCCACCCATTCCCTTCGACATCCCACAGCAAACATGCAGACCAGAATATCCCCCATCAGTTTGTCTAATATCCACCACTAGAGACACTATAAATTCCTACACATTTCCCACAAAATAGACCTGTGATTAGCAACATCACACCCCACAGGCACTTAATGAATGGACGTTTCCCCTGTGGCAAAGCGTGACATGATTTAAACAAAGTCCCTGATTGCTAGAAACAGATGTTTGTAATGTACCCAGCAGGCAGAGCCTGAAGTAAAAGGCTGCGAGTGAGTCTAAAAGGTGGACCAGCTGGATCCAAACTGTTAGGTGACCCTGGAAGCATACTCTGTGACAAAAAAAGGATTAATGGTAATTTATCAGCTGTTGCATCTAGAGGCTTTGTAAACTCATGTGGTGTTGGAGTAACACTTTTCACACTAAACAAGGTTAGCTCATTCTCCTATGGAGAAGACTTGAGTGAAATGAAGAAGGCTTCCAAAAAAGAGGAATATGATATAAAGATGGAGCAGTTTATGCCCATTAGTATCTTATCTTTTAACGGAACGATGTAGAGTTTAAAAAGCAGGCGCCTAAAGAGGTGTATTAAATGATGATTTCATTTAGAAAATGGGTCTAATACACAGAAACAATGTTAAAAGGGAAGCTGCAGGAGGTGCCAATCAAAATGCCTGCAGTAGCCATTGGTGGGTGGGGGGACTGTGGGTGTCTTAGGTTTTTACACCAAGAATTTTTGTAACTTCCCTATTTTCTATTTTGAATGTGTACTGATAAAACATATATATTTTTTCAAAGTGAAAGTTTACAATTCTGGTCACAATTAATTTTCTATCATTCTTGCCAGAAATAGATAAAAGAGAAAATGTCTTAGTTTTTACCTAGTATTAGAACCATAGGCTATACTTCGAAGTAAAATTCAAAATAACCTGGATTCACTAAATCAAAGAAAACCAATTTACAAGGAAAATTAATGGGTTGTGTGAAAGAGCGTTTTCACACTGATATGTAATCCTTGATTGCTGAAACTAGGCAAAACTCTTAAGCAATTCTCAGATTTGAGAAATTGGTGAATGGGGCACTTCTCCTGGGCTACCTTTTTCTGACCCAGGAAGCTGCCTGCCTCTTGAGC
>NW_026652292.1:559613-643159 GCF_009828535.3 Hylobates moloch
AAGAACGGTGACTACAGACATGCTCTGTAGAACTGGGTAATGGGCAGAGGCTAGAACAGTTTGGAGACCTTAAAGACAGGAAGATGAGGGAAAGTTTGGAACTTCCTAGAGACTTCCTGAATGGCTGTGATTCAAATGCTGATAGTGATATGGACAGTGAATTCCAGGCTGAAGTGGTCTCAGATGGAGATGAGGAACTCATTGGAAACGGGGGCAAAGGTCACTCTTGCTATGCTTTAGCAGAAACTGACAGCATTGTGCGCCTGCTCTAGAAATCTGTGGAACTTTGAACTTGAGAGAGATGATTTACGGCACCTGGTGGAAGAAATTTCTAAGCACTAAAGCGTTCAAGAGGTGACCTGGCTGCTTCTAAAAGCCTATGCTCACTTGCATAAACAAAAAAATGACCTGAAACTGGAACTGACATTTATAAGGGAAGCAGAGTGTAAAAGTTTGGAAAATTTACAGCCCAGCCATGTGGTAGAAAAGAAAAACCCATTTTCTGGGGAGCAATTCAAGAAGGCTGCAGACATTTGCATAAGAGGAGCCAAATGTTAATACCTCAGAGACATTTCAAAAACCTTTGTGCAGCCCCTGCCATCACAGGCCTGGAGGTCTAGGAGGGAAAAATGGTTTCGTGGGCCAGGCCCAGGGCCCCACTACTCTGTGAAGCACTGGGACATGTGCCATGGTGCTCTGTGTAACAGCCATGGCTAAAAGGGACCAACGTACAGGGCTAAAAGGGACGATCCTTCAGAGCCTGAAGCCTTGGCAGCTTCCACATGGTGTTGGGTGTGTGGGTAGGCAGAAGGCAAGAGCTGAGGTTTGTGAGCCTCTGCCTAGATTTCAGAGAATGTATGGAAAACCCAGGGTGTCCAGGCAGAAGTCTGCTGCAGGGGCAGGGCCTTCATGGAGAACCTCTGCTAGGGCAGTGAAGGGGTGAAATGTGAGGCTGGAGCCCTCACTCCACACAGAGTCCCCACTGGGGCACTGCCTAGTGGAGCTGTGAGAAAAGGGCCACCGTCCTCCAGACCCCAGAATGGTAGATCTGACAGCTTGCACCATGCCATCTGGAAAAGCTGCAGGTACTCAACACCAGCCAGGGAAAGCAGCCACAGAGGCTGCACCTGCAGCGCCACAAGGGTGGGGCTGCCCAAGGCCGTGGGAGCCCATCCCTTGCATCAGTGTGGCCTGGATGTGAGACAAGGAATCAAAGAAGATTCTTTTGGGGCCTCAAGATGTAATGACTGCCCTGCTGGGTTTCAGATTTGCAGCCTGCAGCCCCTTTGTCTTGGCTGATTTCTCCCTCTTGGGATGGGTCTATTTACCCAATGCCTGTACCCGATTTGTATCTTGGAATTAACTAACTTGTTTTGGATTCTATAGGCTCACAGATAGAAGGAACTTGCCTTGTCTCAGATAAGACTTTGGAATGTGGACTTCTGAGCTAATGCTGAAAAGTTAAGACTCTGGGGGACTTGTTAGGAAGGCATGACTGTGTTTTGAAATGTGAGAAGGACAAGAGATTTGAGGAGTCAGGGGCAGAATGATATAGTTTGGCTCTGTATTCCCCCCACAAATCTCACGCTGAACTGTAATTACCAATGTTAGGGGAGGGTCCTGGTGGAAGGTGATTGGATCATGGGGATGGATTTCCCCCTTGCTGTTCTCTGTTCTCATGATAGTGAGTGACTTCTCATGAGATCTGGTTGTTTCAAAGCACTTCCCCCTTTGCACTCAATCCTGCTCTGCCAGGTAAAGACATGCATGCTTCTCCTTCATCTTCCGCCATGATTGGAAGTTTCTCGATGCCTCCCAGCCATGCCTCCCATACAGCCTGAGGAACTGTGAGTCAATTAAACCTCTTTCCTTCACCAATGACCAGTCTCAGGTGATTCTTTATAACAGTGTGAGGACAGACTAACACACCACAGCACATCAGCACCAAGCTGCTGAGAAGTAGTAATAAGGACAAAATCTTAGAAATGCTGAGAAAAGCAGCTGCTGTGCAGAAAAGTGCTGTCACGGCACCCTGGGGCCAGGGTCCCCTGGAAGGCGAGGCCAGCCACGGCTGGCGTCTGGGGTCCCCCCCAGTACTAGGGATTGTTCACAGCTCCAATGACAGGAACAGAGTGGTTTATGCTAAAGCTCACCTTCTCTCCGGGAGTCTGGATTTTGGTACCTGCCTGGCAAGGGGGTACCCTGTGACCAGACCCCAGTGACCCTGGGCACCAAGCCTCTGATGAGCTTCCCTGGTGGGCATTTCACATGTGTTGTCACAGCTCACTCCTGGGAATTAAGCGTGTCCCACGTGCCTCTGCTGGGAGTGGATCTGGGCCTCACGCTGGATTTCCCTGGATGTCACCCGTGCTCTTGTCCCTCTGCTGCTGTTGGCACCCTTCCCCTATAATAAATCACGGCCGTAAGTGTCTGAACAGAGCCAGCAGAGACACGTGGAATGTCACCACGTGAACCAGTGGGACCCATGGATCCAGCCACCACAAATGCTGCTGGAGGTCAGAACAGCTGGGGGGCGCCACACAGGCAGCCTCCCAGGTGAGGGCTCAGTCGCCAGGATGGCCCCATTGGCTGATGCCAACTGAAAGCCCCAGGCTGTGGTCTGTGCTTCCGACTATCAAATGGGGTTCCCACAAGACCTGACTTGAGCTCTGTGAATTTCCTAGAGTGACTCACAGAAGTCAGGGAAACATATGTAAACGAAAAATAAAATTCTAAGCCCCACGGACTGAACGGACTCCCACTCTTGGCCAAGGGCACTCCAAAGTAAACCTGGAAAATGAGGTCAGGCCATGATGTGAGGCGGGATTGGACTTGCCTCATTATCCCCTCTTTTGGAATTCAGGCACAGCTGACCAGCATTAACTTTAAAACAGAGATCTGAAGGCTGACAAAGCAGACTCCATGGTAATAAGACACCAAATTCCGATCCAACTCTAGTACAGCATCACGTGATAGATGGCAGTCCCTGAAAGAAACTATTTTATCTCAAAATAGATTTCTTTGACATATTTTGAAATGGCCCTGCAAAGCTGTCTCTTGTGGGAAAAATCTACATTCTGTAGAGAATCTCCTTCCCCTTCCAAGTCTCTTCCTGACCCAGGAGAGATTTAACTAAGAATCTGGTACCTTTCAGGGCCTGATAAGCGACGTTTGCCATCTACTCTACTCTTTTTGAAGCATGCTACCTGAAGGCTTCATCTATGTGACAAGAACCTTGACTTGTACAACCACTTATCTTAACCATGCACGTTTCTTTCTGACTTCAGCTCTTCAGAGCTTAACCTTTTCAAACAAATGCCAATCAGGAAATCTCAGAATCCACCAATGACCCGACGTTGCTCGCTTCAAGTTGTCCCGCCTTTCCAACACGAACCAGTGTAACAACTGACATGTACTGACTGATGTTCTCTGTCTCCCTAAAACATATCAAAACAAGCTGCAGACCAGTCCTCCTTGGCAAATGTTCTTGGGACCTCCTGGGACTGTGTCACAGCCATGGTCTTCACATTTCACTCAGAAGAAACCTCTCTAAACACCCTGCAGAGTTTGACTCTTCTGTCCACACGCTAGGCTGACACTTACCCATTTATTATATGGGGTCTCACCCAGGGTACGGATGGCCCCCACGTGAGAGCAATGCAAAGGGGGACCCGTGGGAAGGGGCTGCCTTCTTCCCAAAGCCCCCAGGCGTCCGGCACTGAGGAGGCTCCCAAGGGAACCCCACCTTTTGGGATTTCACAGAGGCGGTAGGCAACACTGATGAAATCCACAGCCACTGGGGATCGGCCAGATCCCGTCCTGAGGTAACCCAGGGGCTGCAACCACTACTCATTAGCTTAAAAAAGACACTTAACACTCAGGAGATTCCAAGGGTTTTAGGAGCTACGGGCCAAAAACCTGGGACAAAGACCAAATACTGTAACAAAAGATTTTCCTTGCATCCCTGCCTAGTCAGGAAGGGAGAGGAGGTGGAGGCCACAGGTTTTCTTCCTCTATCACACTTTCACCAGGTCCCGTGGGAAAGCGCCTGTTACAACTCACCCAGAGAGCTGAGCACGGAGATATCCACGGAGACGTCGGGATATGACTTCATCGACATGAACTCCAGAACAGAGCCACTGCTGTCTCCTAGGGTGTCCCCAACCTGTGGAGACAGGCATCAAGCGCAAATGAAACATCAAACGAAAAACGAAATGTTACTTAATACTCGCCATTGAAATCACTCTAATTATTTGCTAAACGTGAACCCACCCCTCAGTAAGTGACAAGACCAAGTCCTGTTCACTGAGGCTGCTGTTCAACGGACTGTCAGGTTGGAGCTCGTGAACGGATATGCAAATCCATGTCAAAGAAAAACCTACTCAGACCAACAATGCAAACTAACAATCCTTTGCTAACCTTTTGGGGCTAAAGAAATTGGGGAGGGACATTATGCAACAGAAAGACATACGGAATTTTAGGGTCCAGGACTATTTCTCAGGCACTTCACAGAGCACACCACATTCCCTTTCCTTTCCCAGCAAGGCGTGTCCTCAGGGCTAGACTACAGCCACCCTAACACACACTCTCTCATCAGCTCCCTGCAGCCCGGCCTCTGCCCTCAGACAGATGTTAAGGGGTCTCTTCAGGTTCCCAGGGACCCCAGACCAAAGCCCATGCCTGCTGTCAGAGACACACACCTGCCAATCGGCAGGTGCAACAGTCTGGGCTCACAGCACTGCCCTGCCAGCACTGGCCCCAGAGCCCACTGTGCTTGGGACAACAGCTGCTACTGGCCAAGCAGGTCCCAAGCAGGCCCATCCTGCCCACCCCTTGCAAGGGTGTCCCACAAGGACAGCACCCAGCGGGGACAACTGCTCTGAAACTACCATTTCTGGATTTGGAAGAACGTACTGCGGCTTCACACCACTCACCTCAAGTCATGAAAAGAGCAGGAGAAACACTATTGATCTTACTGATCAGAAACAGACTCCGTTTCGAAACGCTGTCATACGCACAGACCTCCCCACCTCAAAGGCTGGACACAACTTTCCCTGCGAGAATCCTAACGTTAGGCTCGCCCTTCCATGCGCAGAAACTCACCTTGGCTTCATCTGGAGGTTTCATGGGAACATTTCTTCTCTGAAAAGTAAATGAGGACAGAAACTAGTTTTTCCAGAGTGATTTTACAGAAATGGACAATTCGCTGACATTACACACACGTAAAAATGGCTCGTGCGCTTCTGCGAATTCTGCTCCCCAGTCACGCCATCTTAATGGATTAAGGCTGGGGGTCCTGCAAGCCTTCTTCATCACCAGCCGCCGACCCAACCACGGCCAGCCGCCCACTCAGCGCCAGGATTGTGTGCCGGGGACAGCGCTCCACAGGGTGAGACGGAGAGGACAGAGAGAGAGGATGCCGATGCTGTTTCAGCAGCCTTGGGTGGCTTAAAACAAAAGAAAAAAGATGTGCCTAGATCCTATGGGAAGCTTAGGATAAAAAGGGCCTGGTGGGTTCCACCTGGAATATGACCAGGTGCATGAGACCAGCTTGAGTCCTGCAGGGGCAGGTGTGTGCAGGAGCGAAGGCAGTGCCTGTGGCAGGTGGGCCAGGCCGTGCATTCTCTCCTTCCACAACTGTCGGCCTCCATGGCACACCCGTCCTGTGCTCCGGTGGAGCGGTGCTTTAGTACGCACTCTATCGTGTGTGATCTTTGTTCGAAATAATGTTTCTCAGATTCAATGACATCAATTTTCACAAGCTTTTAATTAGAAAATGAATACTGCTGTTCTGTTCACGTCTGTTTCCCCGCAAGCCTTCAGTCATTTTAGTCCTGAGCATCATTTACTGCGGGGGTGCACTCGGGGTCACTCAACTCCGTATCCAAGTTCACGTTCCCGAAAGGAATCCAACTGGAACCCAGAGAGGAAACCACAGAGCCATCCCATTTCCGGGCTGTGAGGGGGTCTCTTTCCCTCCCCAACAGCAATGCCTGATTCTAACGCTGTGTTGGGGGGCCGGCTTCCCGCCTGGAGGGAGCCTGCAGGCCACAACACGGGAGGGTGACCAGAGCTCAGGGTCAGAACCACGGGCTGGTACGGCAGACTCTGCAGAGGGGGCTGCACCTCAGAGCTGCAGAAATCTGCATGGGGACTCCCGCCTGGCTGCAACCCTCTCTTCAGGAGCCTGCGAGCCCCCCAAGCATGGAAATAAAGGAAAATCTTGAGTTCCTTCAAGGGAAATTCCAGTTACTTAGATAACTCGGAGAAGTAAATCAGCAACTTGATAAGCAAGAAGGTAACAGTATCCTAAAACAGCCAAGGAAGCTGGAGTCAGATGTTTGTTCCCTGTTTGTTCCCTCCCTACCACTCTGGGAGGCCGAGGCAGGTGGATCATCTGAGGTCAGGAGTTCAAGACCAGCCTGGCCAACACGGCGAAACTCCGCCTCTACTAAAAATACAAAAATTAGCCAGGTGTGGTGGTGCATGCCTGTAATCCCAGCACTTTGGGAGGCTGAGGTGGACGGATCACCTGAGGTCAGGAGTTCAAGACCAGCCTGGCCAACACGGCGAAACTCCGCCTCTACTAAAAATACAAAAATTAGCTGGGTGTGGTGGCGCATGCCTGTAATCCCAGCTATTCGGGAGGCTGAGGCAGGAGAATCGCTTGAATCGGGGAGGCAGAGGTTGCGGTGAGCCACGATCACGCCACTGCACTCCAGCCTGGGTGACAGAGTGAGACTCTATGTCTCAAAAAGGAAAAAAAAAAAAAAAAAAAAAAGAAAGTAAAGATAACATCACAATGTATATCCCTGAGTTGTCTTTCAGAAACCTGGACCCTCCACCTAGGACCTCCCCACCAAACTAATCTACTGGCATGAAGGCCTCAGATAAGGAGAAACTGAAGACTGAGCTCTGACCCCGTTCTTTGTTCTGAATTTCTTCCTGAGGGGCCTGGAGGGAGCCACACCCACAAACCTAAGCTAACATTCTTTTCTCTTCAACCCAAATTTTTAAACAAAACTTCTCCTCCTTAACCAGCTGCAAATCAGAAAACCTTTGAATCCACCTACAACCTATAAGGCCCTGCTTGCAGATATCGCCCTTATAGGCCAAGAGGACGTGTAACCTGTGTCCTTATGCACGATTCTGCCTTTCAGTTCTGCTTTCCTGACATCTACCCCTGCTTTAAAAGCCTTGCCTGTAGCCAGTGGGGGAGGCCAGGATTTATACATGAGCTTCCTGGTCCACCTGGCTTGGCAATCTGCAAATACACGTCTCCTTTCTACCACAAAACCTCGGAGTGGGTGTCTGGGTTTACTGCACCAGGCACGTGGACCCCAGTTCCTCTGTAACAAGCACAGATGAAACCGTCAGGTCAAGCGACTGACCACTCCTCGGGAGCCATGAGCCAAACGTTCTCAGAGCCTGGGCAGGACAGAAACTCATCTGAACTCCACCCACAGCAGAGACCACGCTGAAAAGTCAGGGCTCCCGAAGGGCCACTCCTTAGCATTAAGGCCACATGAACCCTAGAATAAGGCTGCCCTGGACCCACCGCAGACAGATCTGGTAGGATCAGGCCATCATCCACAACTAACAACTGCCAAAATGATCATCAATATTCTCTGGAAGAGAGCAAGAACCCAGACCTGCCTTGCCCAGCAGACATAATGCGAGCACACACCTCATTCTAAATGTTTTTTAATCTTTTTTTTGAGACCGGGTCTTGCTCTGTTGCCTAGAGTGCAGTGGTGCAATCACACTGCAGCCTCGACCTCCCGGCCTCAAGTGATCCTCCCACCTTAGCCTCCTGAGGAGCTGATGACGGGTACATGCCACTGTACACCAGCTCTTAAAATTCTAGCTGCCACATTAAATTACTCTTTTAACATTCAATTAACTAATGCATTTTACTTAGACAAATTTATTGAAGATGTTTTTATTCCAACATGTAGGCCATAAGAAATCGTTACTCATATTTTTACGTTTTTTGTATTGGTTTTTTTTTTTTTTGAGACGGAGTCTCGCTCTGTCACCCAGGCTGGAGTGCAGTGGCGCAGTCTCGGCTCACTGCAAGCTCCGTCTCCCGGGTTCATGCCATTCTCCTGCCTCAGCCTCTCCGAGTAGCTGGGACTACAGGCGCCCGCCACCGCGCCCGGCTAATTTTTTCTATTTTTAGTAGAGACGGGGTTTCACCATGGTCTCGAACTCCTGACCTCGTGATCCGCCCGCCTCGGCCTCCCAAAGTGCTGGGATTACAGGCGTGAGCCACCGCGCCCGGCCTGTATTGGTTTTTTAAGATCTAGTTTGTAGCTCACACATCACATCTAAATTCAGACTGGCCACATTCAAATTTCCCAGCGGCCATGTGGCCAGTGCTTTTTTATCAGACAGCGAGGGTCAGGACTGTCCACCAGGCACGTGCACAACGGCCCACAGCTCCAAGTGCAGCAAAGTGTCAAACAGAAACAGAGCCGGAAACGGCAGAGGCGACAGACTCAGTGACTGAGGACTTCAAAAGCAGCTGCAATAAATATGATGAACATGGCTCAAGGATGTAAGGAAAAACATACACACAACATGAGAGAAGAGAAGATACACAAAAGCAGCAAATGGAGCCCCAGCGATGAGCAGCACAGGGCGGCGTCATCAGTGGAAACTGATCTGGGATAATAGGTTTAGGTGTGGCCAGAGAACAGGTTAGTGAACTTAGCCAACAGCATCAGAAACTAATCTGCAGCAGCCTGGTGCAGCAGCACAGTGTCGGTGCCATGTGAGATAACACGAGCTGTCCTCACCGTGCCACAGTCCAGCAGGAGGAGGAAGAGGCAGTGGTGGAAAATGACATTTGAGTAACGGCTAAAAATCTTCCAAATATGATGAAAACTACAGACAGATCCAAGAAACAACAAATGCTAAGTAGAACCCAAAGAAAAGCCCACCAAGGCTTTTCTGGATCTGGAAAATACAATATGCTGAAAATCACTGACAAAGAAAGATAAAAGTTTAAAAGCTCTTAGAGCACCGGCCAGATCCCGTCACGCCGAGGGCCTGGGAGTGAGAAGCCGAGGCTCTGCGAGCTGCACACTGCCTGCAGCATCTTCTTCTTGCTTTTCTTTTAACGACTTTTTAAAGATGTAAAAGACATTCTTGGCTTGTGGTCTGTACAAAAGCAGACTGCAGGTCAGATCTGGCCTGCGGGCTGCAGTTTGCCAAAAAGACACATCACATGTGGAAAACAAAGATGAGAATGACTTCAGATGCTTTTTTTTTTTTTTTTTTTTTGAGATGGAGTCTGGCTCTGTGGCCCAAGCTGGAGTACAGTGGCATGATCTTGGCTCACTGCAAGCTCCACCTCCCGGGTTCATGCCATTCTCCTGCCTCAGCCTCCCGAGTAGCTGGGACTCCAAGCACCTGCCACCACACCCAGCTAATTTTTTGTATTTTTTAGTAGAGATGGGGTTTCACCATGTTAGCTAGGATGGTCTCGATCTCCTGACCCTGTGATCTGCCCGCCTCAGCCTCCCAAAATGCTGGGATTACAAGCGTGAGCCACCATGCTTGGCCCAGATGCTTTTTTACAGCAACAATGCAAGTCAAACCTATTTTACAGTAGATGGGAAAAAAGGTCATCTAAAATTCCATACACAGGGAAAATGAATTTTCATTCAAAAATGAAGATGAAATAAAGACTTTCAGATAAGCCAATGCTGAGAGATCACTGTCAGTAAATCTGAACTACAGGAAATATTTTTTAAAATTCTTCAGGATGAAGGGAAGTGACAGAGATGAGAGATGAAGATGAGAATAGAGAGTTACGAGTGCACTGGGAGTGGTGAGCACACAGTCATGGTCTCCGGGGGACACCTGCTCATGCAGAGAAGCACGCAGATCCTGACGAAGAGCCGGCAGCAGAGTCCCTGCGACAGCTCCTCATCCCCGAGAGCCTGGTCAAGCTGCAGGCTCTTCCCACCAGCAGCACCCCAAGGGCAACTGCCCCCACCCCCCCCGCCGGTGCGAGTGCAGCCCACCTGCTTCAGCTGGAAGAGCGTCCTGGAGTGGTCTCCACCTGTGATCTGGTCCAGGAGGTCGTCCACCACTTTCTTGCTGTAGCTCCCAGCATCTTTCACAAACTCCTGCAGGCTAGAGGGGCCGCGGGAGAAGGCGTGCTGAAAGGCATGCTGTGTGCTCCATGCCAAGCCCTTCCCGCCTGGCCCTCGCGGCGGCCGTGATCACAGAAGCCTGCCGTGCCAGCGCAGCTCCTCAGTCCCCGTGACCCTCCCAGAGCGGGTATTTTGGGGGGAGTGGCTGATAGTTTTCATTAGATTTTCAAAGTGGTCCATGACCCAAAAAGGTTAAAAAGATCTCTGGGCAGGAGGGGGAGAACAGCATGAATACACATGCACACATTCTAGAAACACACGTGTGCTGTGTTATCATCTGTAAAAGGATACTCCTATCTTTCCACTCGTTATGCGTTTAAAAACACAAGTGGGTGTGGATGGAAGCAACTGGCGGGCAGCGCCTGCCGGTAAGGAAGGGGTGCATGGGGCAGGGGTGGGCCGACACGTCCAAGGCATTCCTTTTAGTACCATCCTGATTCTTGGCCATATAAATCAAACAGCTTAAAAAGTAAAATATAATACAATCTAAAAAGTAGGCCAGGAACAAAAATGCGTAGTCTTAGAATCAAAGCACCAAGCAAGGGCCTCAGAAGGGCTCCCTAGACTCCAAAGACCTTCGCAGAGAGGAACAAGGATGGCTGCTGGTCAGAAGCTGAACCACGGTCACAGGAGGCAACAAGGAGACTCCATGTCTTTGTTAAAACACCCACAGCCCAGGACAGGCCAAGCTCAGCACTCGCAGTGTACACGGGAGAAGCACTCAAGGGCAGAGGATCTGGGTGTCTGTGTGTTGAGGCTGGCATGGGGCCACGTAGCCTCATGCCAGGCCCTAGGAGATGTGCTTCTGAGTGTTGCCCCTGCAGCCTCGAGGCAGGCGGGGTCGGAATGATCTTTCTTCACAGCAACATGGAACCTGATGCGTTCTAGGAACAGACAGTTGGGGAAGGCAGGGGGTGCGCACAGTCTGCAGATGATGTGCCACATGGACAACAGGTGACTGATGTCCTGAAGGAACCACGAGCCGTGGACAGGGGAGCCGACTGTGGACAGGATGGCACCAGGGGAGCTGCGGCCTTGGCCCAGGCTGGGCAGAGGCCCCACAGCAGGGGTGAGGTGAGGGCTGGTGGGAGGGCGGGGAGCAAACAACTCTTTAATTTCTGACTTACGATGTCATTGTCTCCTACTAGAATTTCCTCTTCATTTTCCACATTTACTTCCTTTTTTTTGCTACAAAAATCGGGGTCAGGTTTTCACTTATTTTATGAAGCACTAACGGGATTCTTGTTTATTTTTAAAACATATTCTGCATTCTTGTTGGAATAAAATGAAGACCTGATATGTCAAGATGCCATTTCTTAAAGGCTAGCAAAATTAAGTTGCTTTCTCCATTAAAAACTGCCAAAATTTTACAAGACTGACCCACTTTTATTTTGCCACAGAAAACAAAAAACACACACGGCAACATTCTACGGAAAAGCAGGCTACTACATTTGTAATTTTAGTATTATACTTTAGCCTGCCATGGCCTGAACTGTGTCTCCCGCTCAGAGTTCGTAAGTTGAAATCCTGACCCCAGTGCCTCGGAATGTGACTATACTTGGAGCTGGGGCCTTTACGGCCTTTAAGGTCACTGCAGTGACATGAGGCCATTAGGGCGGCCCTGATCCAATATGACCAGGGTCCTTGCAGAACGGTCGGGTCTCCAGGAGAGCTGAGGACACAGACACGCGTAGGACGGCCCCAGGAAGGCACAGGGAGAAGACGGCACCTGCAGGCCCAGGAGAGAGGGCTCGGGAGGAACCAGCCCCGCCCACACCTTCATGGCAGACGCCGGCCCCGGGAGTAAGACCCAGTCTGTGGCGCTTTGTCACTGCAGCCTGAGCTAGCACGGCCACTTAGGAAACACAATTTGGTATGATCCAGTGAGCTCAACACACCCTCAACCCCTTCACAAGCTACACTCTGATCGCCGCCTTCTTGCAACTCTGAGTTACCCAAATTTCAGGACTGGCCTGTGGCAGACCTGGGTGGATGGCCGAAAGCAACAGGAAGGCCCGGGCTGCCATCTGGACGGCTGCGGGATGGCTCTCTCCCCGCCCGCACACATGTGGGGCTCCGGGTCCCACACCAGGACGCAGCTCAAGCTGCACAGCAGCCAAGGGCTCCCCAGGGCCGACACTTGCCTCAGCGCACACTGCACGCCTGTCTCATCTCCGTAGGCTGAATAGAGCAGCTCCGTCTCGTCCGACTTCAAGTCGCCAAATACTGAATTATTCTGCATCGAAAGCGCAGTAGTGGCACTGGAGAGAAAGGTAACTGTGTGGAAGAGGAGAAAGAGCATCACTGGACTCACTGGAAGGACTCGGTGTGCAGGCCCCACCCCGCTTCTCCAGGGGCTGAGGGACCGCCTGGCTGGCAGCCAGCACCCCAGTCTCGCCTCTCTTGCTCTCCACAAAATTCTCTTTCCTGAGTTTTCCATGTGTAACCAGCAGGGGTGTAATTCACCACCCCTCATTTTCCTTCTGCAGGCCAAAGACCGCAGAGAAATGAGCTCTCTGCAAAAGGGTGAGCTCCACAAGCAAAAGGGCTGTGTGGAGACGTGGGCAGAGGGCACCGTCTGTCACTGTCAAGCATCCCAACCACCACACACCGCAGAGACCACGCCCGCCCAGGGCCAGCTCTCGCTGTGGGGGACACGGGCCAGGGGTACTGTGCGGTGTCCCATAGGGCGTGGAGCAGCACCCCTGGCGTCTCCCCACCAGATGCCAGCAGCACCCCCCACCCCAGTGGGACCATCAACATGTCTCCAGACACTGCCAAACGTCCCCAGGGACAAAAGTGCTGTGGTTGAGAACTGTGTTAGAGGGTGAGAACAAGGAGTGTGTCAAACACAACAAAAAAAGTATCAACAACCGCAACAGCCCCAAGAGGAAGAGGGGAGCAGGGACTGGTGAAGGCAAGTGGTGAAGGCAAGAGGATCCTTTCCTGTGGAGGGCGTCCTTCAACAGGAGACCCAGACCAGGCGGAATTCCAACACCTGGAGCTGGAGGAAAGAACATTCCAGAAACAAGGAAGCTCTTGAGTCAAGGCCATGGTTTGGAGGCAATAGTGAGCTGTCCCATTAGCAGATGGTGTGAGTGGCGGAGGGAGAAAGGCTGGCAGGAGCAGTGTCCATGCAGCTGTCTGCAAGGGAGGGACCCAGCAGAGGTGGAGAAGTGGAGGGTGGGGCTGTGCAGGAGGTCCCAGCAGCAGCGCAGCCAGGAGGCAGCAGTGCAGATGGAGAGGAGAACACACAGACCAGACCCAAGGCCCAGGGGCCACACATTCTGACCCCTGAAGGGATGTTCTGTAACGCGACAGGAACAAAAACACAAGGACCCCAAAACACTGACCAAGGTGAAGTCCAGTGATGCAACCAAGGTGCCCGCTGTGTGTCCCCATCCAACACAAGTTTCATTCCTGTCACTGTAACTGATCTCAATCTTACCCACGCGAAAATATGAATCCAGGTACAGTGAGGAAACCCTCAAGTAGGAATCAGCAGCATTTGCCATCACCCCACTCAATCCCTGCCACCTTCCCTGCTCCAGCCGGCTCCTGGGACAGGACTATGGATTTACCTTTGTTTCTTCTCTCATCTTTGAAGCCCAGCGTGGTGAAGCCTGGGAGCAGCTTACTGGAGAGCGAGCTCAAGTCCACCGGGTGGGTCTCCTCCTCTGCAACACGGACATGGCGGGCCGTGAGCAGCAGGCGTGACCCCAATGTGGTGCCCCAGTGCAGTGCCATGAGCCCTTTCTCCACATCACGATGGATGTGATTGGTGCGGGTGGGGGGATTTTATAACGATCACCTGAAAACAAATTTGCAAAAGCCAACCACCATTCTCAAAACTAACTGCATTTCAATTTTATTTCTTTATCACCCCAAAGTCAACACAATAAAAAATACTGCATCGTTGGCCACCACACCAGTAATACTTTGAGAACATTTTCAAATGGATCACTCAACAACTCCAAGAAGAAATCTTGTCCTGCGTGCTCTAACAGTGGAACGGTGGCGTGTGCACCTGGAGCGCATGAATCTGACAGCGTGTCTGCCATGCTCAAGTCGCCACCCACACACCACTCATGGGATCAGATCAGGAGTTCCTCAGTTCCCAACCGGTGCCTCAGTCTCAACACTCTCTTAAGCTAAATATGGATCAACAGTCTGTCCTCTTTAGGAAAATAAGCTGAAGATTAAATAGATCAGCCCGTTTCTATCCTTCACATACTGGAGAAAACCACACTGGCACGTTGGAGCGGGTGAAAGACCAGCAGGCACGCGGGTGAGAGCGAGGGAAGCGGAAATCAAGAGGCAACCTTTGCCGGGCTGCGCGTTCCTCATGTGAGCCCGCGAGTGCGTTTCAAACCCAAGTGAGTCACACTTTCCTTCAAAGGACAAGCCTCTTAATTACTTCCAGGCCAACAAAGCGCCCCTGACGGGCTGGACAGGCCCAGTGTGCGCCATCCTTCAACACTGTCCTGGACATAATCATCTAACAGCTCTTCTTTTTCTAAGACTGCTTTCCAGATTCAAGGAGCAGGGAGGGCCAGCACTCCGGTCTTTGCTGAAGAACTGAGCTCGGGATGTGAACCCTTCCCGATGCTAGTGAGGTTTGGCCTTAAAGGCCTCTCACCAGCTTTGCAGGAACGTGGCTTGAGTCCCGCTGCTCCCAAGGACCCCTGACCAAGGTCTGACCAGCACCCCCGCCCCGCGAGATGGCCGTCCACGCCTCCACTCAGGGCACGTGTCACGTCGGGGTGCGAGCAGGGTCGGGAAGCCGGGCAGCTTCTCATGCTGCCCCATGGCCAATGGCTCGGCTTTTCATCACAGAACATCAATGGAGGCCCAAAAAAGAGTGTACAGACAGCATAAAGCCAGCCCTGAGTGGGCACCCACCATCAGCGTCCGGCTCGGCCGTGTTGACCACGCTGTAGAGCAGGCTCCCGTCCCCGTTCCTCTTCAGATAGCCCATCTGGAAGGAAGCACTGCCTGAGCGTCTGTCCTCAGGAGGGGCAGCGCAGCACAAATGAAATGAAGGCCAACAAGCAGGGGTTAATGGGGGTGAAAGCACATCTGTCCAAGAACAAACTCAAGAGGGCCCCTCACAGCATTCCCTGGAATTTCAGACTCACCGGCAACAGCAGAGTGCACACAGGTGCAAGGAGAACCTCTTAGGCTCCCCATGGCCCTGCCACAGGGGGTACAGCTGAAACAAAAACCTTCACCCACAAGTAAACATTTAAAATTGCTCATGAGCCTCGACGAAATGGAATGGTCGGCAGGTCAGCATGGCACTGCCCTGACGGCGGGCAGCTCTGGCTCTCAAGCATGTGCCGACTGGTTTTCATTCAAAAACCCACCACCCACACCCCAGTTCTGTGTACAGGCCATCAGGAGGATCCAGGAAGAGGAGGCACTGGTGTGTGCAGACTTGGGGGTCAAGGGGAAAGAGGGCTGTCGTGCAGGGGTTGGCTGGGTCCATGCTGCGGTCAGGGCAGCCACCTGGCCTGAGAAGAGCCGGACGTTTGTGTGGGGGCAGCTCCCACCACCGATCCCTGCAAAGTATCAGAGCCCACAGGATGGCCAGGGCCCTGGGGCAGAGGCGGAAGATCAGGTACAATGGGACACGGATTTGATACGTAGATTAGGAGTCAAGTCCTCATGGCGCAGATACAAAACTGAAAGGGAAGAAGTGGGGGGAACCCACAGGGCAGGAGGGAATCGGAAGTTTCAATGTAAAAAGTTTTCAACCCATGTAAACACAGGTGCCAACAGAATCCTTCTGCACAGTGTCCATGTATGTGGTGCAGGCACACACAACAGGCATTTCCCAGCTCTATCTGCAGAGGGCTTCACCTAGAACCCAGGTCCTGGCTTCTAAACAAGGCTTTCTAGTCAAGAAACCAGGGCTCCTTGGAGAATGTGGCAATTCCAGGGCTGAAGCAGAGTGCAGAACAAGTCTGTCCAAAAGAACTACAGTGCAAACCACGCAGACCACAACCTCCAGCACACAAGCCACATAAACAACTTCCCAACACATGAGCCACACAGACCACAACTTCCCAACACACGAGCCAAGCAACCGCCCAACACGTGAGCCACACAGACCACAACCTCCCAACATGCAAGCCACAAAAACCACAACCTCCCAACACATAAGCCACACAGACCACAGCAACTTTCCAACACACGAGCCGTGCAAACCACAAACTCCCAACACGCGAGCCAAGCAACCACCCCACAAGTGAGCCACGCAGACCACAACCTCCCAACACGTGAGCCACACAGACTACAGCAACTTCCCAACACGCGAGCCACGCAGACCGCAACCTCGCGACACGCGAGCCACGCAGACCACAACCTCCCAACACGTGAGCCACACAGACTACAGCAACTTCCCAACACGCGAGCCACGCAGACCACAACCTCGCGACACGCGAGCCACGCAGACCACAACCTCGCGACACGCGAGCCACGCAGACCACTGCAACTTCCCGGCAGGCACAGACAAACAGAAGCAGACACCTCTGAAACGCCCCCACTTCAGCATTCTTTACATCCCATCCCATGTGCCTTTTGAAGACTTAATATGAAAAAAACCCATAAAGTTCAAATTAACATTTTCTACAGACTACATGTTGAGATAAAATGTTGGATATAGAGGTGAAATGAAACCTGCCAGGATTAATGTCACCTGCATTGCTCTACTTCTCTTATCAGGGCTGCTAGGAAGACCGAGACTGCAGACAGCCTGTGCTCTGTTTCCACTGGAGACACTGGGTCTAGAACGTCTCCTGCCAGAAAGGAGAGCGTGGTCAGCTGAGTGGGCCCCACCACACAAAGACCATCTGTGGCAGGAGCCACGTGAACACGGTCGGTGGCCTATTATGGACCATCTGTCGGATCCAACACCAGCACCCCCACTGGAATAACAAGGGCGGTGCCTCACGTCAACACCCAGTGACAGAGACAGAAGTCAGCATTCACTCCAAGAGAAAGGATGAGCCTGCAGCAGGGCCTCCATCAAGGAAATGAGGTCAGTGACCACGTGGCCTCCACGATGCGTGAAACACCAGCAGCAGCCCTGCCAGAGGCACCCAGACCCCAACTGAAGAGACCAGCCTTCTGTGTGTCTGATCCGGACCTCCCTTCAGGGCCCCACGCTGACCTCTGGATCCCGGTGGCTGTGCTGGATCACACAGCACCAACCCAGGAGAGGCACACGGAGAGTCTGGGGCCACGCGGCACCCTCTCTCGGTGGCCACAGAGCACTACCTTGCCGCCTGGGAGGAACCGGTTGATCCTGTCCCGAGCTTCGTCAGCCGCGTGCTCCACCAGCGCCAGCACGTGCTCCTCTGCGGTACTGTCCGTCAAGCTGCAGGCATTCCCTTCAGGCTCAAACATGCAGCTGTGAGGTGGGGACAACCAAGTCACCTGGAGGCAGCATCCCCACCGCACACCTGCTCCCCATGCGTCGGCACCTAACCCAGCTTCTACTGACCCTGCCCTCAGACACAGCTGGCAGAGCACACTTAACTCCTTTTAGGTCTCAAAGCATCCCTTTTCACCCTAACCAAATAACAAATTAAGACGCCTTTATTAAAATAAAGAGTAAAGTAAGCCAAGTAGACAGACTCCCTGTTTTTCAACGCAGTGAAAACTCAGTTAAAGTGCTTTAGCAACAAAAGCAACAAAATAACAGATGCCCACACTGGTTAGTCATTAAAGGCCCCATCAGAAAAGTGACTGGAAAAGCCCCCGTGACTATGCAGGGTTCACAGCAAGGCAGGATAGGTGGGGCTGCTCGAGTGAGGTCTGGTGCTGCTGGGCTGGGTGGAGAGCAGCCCCCTCTGCTGTGGCCACTGGGTGGCACAAAGAACACACAAGGAAGTCAGCAAGTGGCCCCAGGTTCCACCTGAAGCAGTTCTCCAACAGCTGAGGGGCACAGACTGTAGCACCCAAGGAGTGTGGAAGGTTCTAGAAGCATGCGAATGGGCTCCTTCCCACCCTGGGCACTTGCCTGGGCGTGGGTCTGAATGGCCTAGGGCCAGGTGCAGGCCCAGGACAAGCCCTACCCTTGAGAGTGGCCCTGCCCTTGCCTGACCTACAGCGACAACCTGGCAACCCTGCACAGGAGTCAGAGCCCCATGAGCTCCGCAGGGAGGGGCTCCACTCAGGCACCTGCGCGAGCCCATTACCGACGCACATGACACTAGGTGAAGGTGAGTGCCGGAGCTCGGCACGCTCTGCTGCTTGCAGACTGACAGCTGGGGATTCATCTAAAGGGCCTGGGTCCCACAGGCAAGGGTGGAGCCGCAGCACCAGAAACACCCAAAACCAACCGGGGGTGGGTCTGCCAGGACACAACCCCATCGCAGCTGAGCATGCTGACCAACACCAACTTCAATTCCCCCTCAATGCTCAGCCACCATGAGGCCGCAAAGGGCGGCCACGAAACCCCTACCCCTGAGGCCAGCAGTGCA
Organism: Hylobates moloch; assembly: GCF_009828535.3. Classification (NCBI taxonomy): domain Eukaryota; kingdom Metazoa; phylum Chordata; class Mammalia; order Primates; family Hylobatidae; genus Hylobates; species Hylobates moloch. The sequence goes on from NW_026652292.1 coordinate 578,269, forward strand.
CTCATGTTCGCGCGGCAGCGGGGTGGGAAACGCAATGCACGTGGGGAGACCGCCTTAGGAGACTGTCGTCCGTTGCCAAGCAACACACTCTGGCCGCGCAGAGCACCCTCTGTCTCCTAAGCCAAGGCTGCAGGACCTGAGGGGCTGGTCTCAAGACCACTCTCCCTTTTGACTGTTGGAGGGAGCTGCTCAGAGCAGAAGCACCGAGCCCAGCACCGCTGCCGCCCCACCTGTTAAATCCATGCGAGTCCCATACACACTGTGAGAAGGAAACAAACAATGGAGGGCCGTGACCATCAAATTGCCTCAAAGACATTCAGTACCAACTCCAGACGGTCCCTGACTTCCCACAAGACGGCACAAAAGCAATAGGCTTCAGCAGAAACCATCCTTCAAATCTGATCTGTCCCCAGGCTGGCAACAGGCCACAGTCCTCTCAGGATACTGGGAAGACCGTGAGCCACGGTGCTGTCAGACACACGGCCATGAGGGTGGATGTCCCGAGACTGCGCTCTCTGGGGCCTGCACTCAGCAAGTGACACGTGATGAAGCAGGCTCTGTGCCAGGCGCTTCCGCCCGCTGCAGGCTATGGTAAGTGCTCTTGGTGCCTCTAAGGCCCCTGGCGATACTCTCGCTTTGTTTGGTCCTATCAGGCAGCCGTCTCACATAGATGGAGTAGCGTCTACAGGAATGACGTGTGATACAGACTTTGATACAATCTCAATGCTCAGCCACCATGAGACAAAGAGGCCCCATTAAAACCACTCTGGGGTTTAGAAAAAAAGGAAGAAGGTTCTCTGAAGGACCAGCCAAGTCAGCTGCTCCCTGTGGGAGGGAGCAGAGCTACAAGGAGCTGTGGCCTGCAGTCCTCACCTGCTTCCCCCACAGCATCCACACCTTCCTGACCATGGGCCTGCACCTGCTCCACTCCAGGGTCTACACAGACCAGTTCAGGAGTGTGCATCTGCCCCACAGCAAGAAAGAAGCCTGCTGCCAATGCTGGCTGCCCAAAGTCGGCCCGCTTGTGCGGCACAGTCTGGGACAAGGGCACAGCCTTGGCTGCCGGCAGGCACTGTGCAGGGGAGGGAGGGGCCGATGATCTTAACAAATGGTGTGTGGAGACAGACCACCAGTCAGTAGCAGTTGGGGGCAGGGGTGACGGGACAGGCTTGGGTACCACACCTGGGTCAGAGAGTGCACGTGGCCGGTGGGCAGGAGGGGCTGTCTGGCCACACTCCTCTTGCCAGAATAAGCTACAGCAAGGACGTCTACGTGACATGACATCCGTTCTCTCACTCACTCACTCCTCCCCTACAAGGCACCTGCTTTCCTGGCTGTGGTGCTCAACTCCAAAAGCAAATGCGGTTTCCAGAGCCTTTACCTGATAACTTCTCTACTCGGCTTTTTGGATTTCTTGGCAGTTTCTACTTGTACTGGTACAACTTCAGGGACAGGTTCTTCAACAGCTGTATCTTCATTGCCCAAAAGAGCTGCCTGCTGAGAAAAATCCATGTCCTGCATAAACGACATGCTGCGCTTCAAAGCTAACAGCCGCTCCTAGAATCAGAAAGGACAGAGCAGCAGGGATTTACCTCTCCCTCACAGCCAGGGTGCCGTGACGATGGGATGGGATGGGGATGGTCACAGCCTCACCTGGCCTAAGAGCTAACTTTCCACGGCGGAGCAGCGGGAGGTGGTTGCGGGGGCTTGACCCACTGCCAGAGTGCGGCAGCTGCCGCACCTCCCCTTTACCTTCACCTACGTGGGACGCATGCAGCCTGGCTCACGGCACAGATCTGGGAAGCCACTCAGGATGGCCAAGGAAGACAAGGATGTCCCGTCTGGATTCAGTGAGGCAGCCACGCAAAACAAGCCCGCAATGCTGGCTGCCATCCAGCAAGACCGACGCCCAGGCTTAAGATCAAGAGATGCGGAACTTTCCACCAACCCTAAATGAGACGTTACAGCTAGGTCATGAGCAGAGAGGGCGGCCGGGCATGTCTACCCTAGAGCAAAGGGGCAACACCATGAGGGTGGCGGGTGGATGGAGCATGTATTCACTGTGAGGCTCCCTTCGGGCACAAGCGACGGGGGGCAGGGCCCCTGCTTTCCGTAGCTCGCTGCTGCCAGTGAGTTTCTTACTTTGCTCATCATCTTAAAGCCCGCGTGAAGGATCTTCTTCGCCAACTTGTAGTACACGGTATCTGGCCTATTGTACGTCATTGCATTATCACACATCAGTTTGAAATCTGCCTGAAAAGCAAACAGGAAAGACTTACCAAGTTTGAAATGCCATAGTCAACAGCAAAGCTCTAGATGACTATCAAGAGACCAAAAGGAAAAAGCTACAATCGAGCAGAAAACAATTCAACTGGGTTCTCTGATCTAAAAATAACGTTTAAGAACTTAGAGTAAGTTTTCTTAGTTGCACGTTGGTCTTGCATGAAAAATACTACAGCGAAGCTGGCCAAGCCTGTAACTTCTTTCTAAGCATCACATACAAATGCTGTGTGAGGAAAAAGGAGCATTTCCTGCATTTCTCCAGAACATAAATAGGAACAAGCAGCAACGATCTGATTCGTTCAAGTGAAAGTCGAGGGATAAAGGCAGGCGCGCGGCACAGTGATATCCTCTATCTCTAGAATTTCTCCACAGAATAGAATTTAAAATTCTGTCACCAAGTGGTTCCCTCAAACTATTAGAAAAAGACTTTGCCCCCCAAAAGGACAGCCTTATTTCATAATTTATGGTAAAAATACGGAAACATCAGTATTTTATTATCATAACCAGTTTCCTCAGCACAGGCCTCTCAAAGGTGAGTACCAGCGTCAGGCTGGAGCATGACCTCGGAGGCCGGCCACCCTGAGAATGTGCCATCTGGACCCTCTCCAAGTCCCGGTTCCAGAGCCAGCAGCCCCAGGGCCCGGCCCGAGGCTGTGGAGCCCCTCCCCTGAAGACTCCACCGCGGACACTCCACAGAGTGAATGCTGCTCCCCTTCTCACTTTGTTGCTAGGAATGGCCAGACTGGGGCCTGGAGCAGGGAATACAGAGGGCTTTCGGGCATGGAGTGCGCTCAACATCTGCCCTCAGGTGCTGCCTGATCCTCTCATCAAGTTTCCTTTTCTCCCACTCTCCTTTAAGTCTGTACTGTTGTGTTTCTGTGAGTCAGCAAACCCTTCAGTCAACATAAAATAAATAAAAATAGAAAAGTCAAGCTTTCCCCAGAGGAATGGAACCTAAGAGAGAAATCTAATGCCCTTCTAAACTACACTAATGCTGATTTTATCAATCATCTGTTTTGCTTTCTTCCCCTGGGTTGCAAAACCAATGAGCAATTGCTAATTCTCATAGCCAGTAGCAAGAAACAGAGTTAAGTGCAAAGTACTCAGGAGACAGAAAAACTTACTATGCTAAAAAAACTAAATGCTCAATTAGTATAAGACAAAACTAAGAATTAAAAAGAAGTATGTTTTTAAAAATGTCTAGTCTCAAGCCGTGCCACACCGGACACCTCATTGCTTGAAACAACATGTCCTATTTACGCCAGCGCAGTAACTTAGAAAGAAAAGAAACAGACTTTTAACAGCGTGCAACCTGACCTAGTTTCTAGACCAAAGCAGAGAAAATGTTCACGACCAATCATTTCCTTAATGCTGTGTCTGTAAAACATCACCCAAACACAGAAACACCTGTGAAAGCTCAAAAACTAGAAATGACCTAAGGTGAATGAAGTCTTCACAAGACATAAATACACAGAACTATGCCACGATTACTTCGGGCAATGGAAGTAACTTACCTTAAATTCTGTAACTGATTTGTATTCATTAGCTACAATTTTGTCTTTCATGGTGCCAAAATCCATGGGATGTTTTATTATCATTGAATATCCAGGAGCAATTGCATCCGTGACAGGAAAAGCAAAAAATCCATGGGGATCTTTTCTGAAAGCAAAGACATCTTAAAGTGGAAAAATCTAGATTTCTAAATGATACAAAATCTCTTACAATCCAAAAATTGGATACAACTGACCAAATTTTGTTTCTTAAAAATAAAAAAATTACCAGTGTCTTTTAATTTATTGATAGGTATTTCAGATGTAATAAAAATTCCCCCAACGCAGCCTGGCGGCCGTCAATGTCCCAGCTCTAGCCTTGACTTCCCTCACCCTACTCTGACTTCAGAGTGAGCCACTAATGAGTCATGAACTCTTCCTGCCCACCCCGAAGTGGACTGGGAGTCACCAAGAGAAGGTGCAGGGTGTGTTTCACAGCTGACGAGGCTGGGGTGGGGAACAAGGCCTCAGAAAAGAAAGATGACACCACACACCCCCAGACACTAGCTCTTCAGAAACGCCCAGGTTTACCTCTGGAGCTGGCGGAGGAAGTGTTCCAGGAGTTGCTGAATGGGTGTGCTCTCATTTTCGGCTGACAATTTAAGGAAAAAAACAATTGAATACAAAGACTTTGGTATCCCTTCATTAGCGAGCTCCAAGTTCACAGTATCTGTCTGTCTGGTGTCTCACAGCATTCTAAGTTCCACCGAGAACTGGGGATACAAAGATATATCCGACTCAGCCTTGGCTCCCACGAAGCTCAGCCGGGTGGAAAGGGCACCCCCAACAGCAGGAGTCATAAAAACCGCTTATAATAACCGGTAGCCCTTACATCAACAGTAGGTGGTGATCACTTATCAATGTTTTCAGCTCATACCACTACTCTAGACAAGGAATGAAGGACGGAACAAAAGCTCTGGACATAAAGGTTGATCCTGAATTCACCGATTATTATTTCACTTGAGGTCCCTTAAAATTCAACAAAAAGTAAATAAATGGCTGGCGTGGTGGTGCGTAACTGTAGTCCCAGCAACTTGGGAGGCTGAGGTGGGAGGATCGCTCGAGCCCAGGGTTATCTGAGCCCAGGAGTGAATCATGACACTGCACTCCAGCCTAGGCGACACATCAAGACCATGTTCCAAAAATAAATTAAAAAAAGAAAGTGCCTGAAAAGCCAAATGACCACAGAAGCTCAGAAGACCACCAGCTTTCCAGAACTTTCCTTCAGTGGAGCCAGCAGGGCTCAGACGGTTTCTGATGGCCAAATGATTGCAGCACTAGCCTCCCCATTCCCTGATGTCCCATGTCCCAAAGCCCAGCCATCTAAGTTTCCCTATAATCCAGGAACGACTGGATGCTGAGAGTTGCTGAGAAGAGACACCCCTTGTCTTGGTTACAAATGCCTCATCACTGTGAGTTGTGCACAGGAAGGCTGGGGACAAGGAGAACCCAGGGGGCAAGTCCTTGTCAGCTGGAAATTCCAGCCAAATGCCATCCTTGGCAGATGGTGCCCACGACAGAAATTCTACTGAAGGCCTCCAGCTGCCTTTGTCTCAGCCTATGGTCACTTTCAGCAACTTCAGACCCACCATTTAGGCCTCGAGGTCCCTTCTTCCCAAGGGGAATTACCTGCGTTTTCACTGACATGCATCTCTCTTACCAGTCTGACCCAGGTGGGGCTACTCTTCCAATGCTGTTCTGTTTGGGTGCTAAGTGCAGACAAAACCAAACTTCAAGACTCAGAGCTGGCAAACTTTTTAAATAAAGGCCAGACAAAAAAGTCTAGGCTTTGCGGGTCACATACGATTGGTCTCTGTGGAGATGCCTTTTTGTTTCTTTTTATGAACCCTTAAAAAACATATAAACCATCCTTAGCTAATAAGTTAAAAAACAAAACTGAAGGGCACCAGTGGTAACTGGCCATGCCTTGCTCTAGACATTCAGAGACACCGGAGGAAACCTCAGATCCAGAGGACACCTGGGATGAGGCCCTGGAAATACCAGCTCTCCTCCCTCCCATGCTTCTCCCCAAAGCAAGAGGACACGGTGCCGACCCCTCATTTACAACGATGAGCTGTGAACACCAGAAGAGTCTCTAAAAGTGCACCCTTGCCTGGCTGTGTCCGGCACGCTCGGACTGGCCGATCTGGGGGCGGCTCCACCTCCACCTTCTTCCCAGGATCAAAGTCGTCAGCCTCTCCCTCCGTGTCACAGTGCTCCCTCTCTCGCTTCCGCTTCTTCTCTTCCTGGGCGGCAGAGTCAAGGGAGTGAGCAGGACGGGAGTAGGTGCGATCCAGACAGGTGTGCCCAATCCCCTCGCAGTTCTCAGGGGAGGGGCAGAGCTAAGGGAAACCCCCTCCGAGATCCTCCTCATGCCGGGCTCCCTCCTCACAGAGACCCTGGCAGGGTCCGCTGAGGAGCAACACACCCAGGATCCCGGAACTGAGTCTGCGGGCCTCAGCGGTTTGCGTTTTGCTACCAGCGGAACACCCGCTCCCCTCCTCCAGCCACGCAGGCGCACTCTGCCTGCGTCCCGGGACCCAGCTCCCCATGGGCTCCTCCAGCTCCCCATGGGCTCCTCCAGCTCCCCATGGGCTCCTCGTGGGCAGCGTCCAGGCCACCGCCGCCGCTGCTCCTTTACCTTTCGCTTCCTTCTTTCCTCATCGTCCAGATGCTTTTCCTTCTCGGACTTCTTCTTCTTCTTCTTTTTCTTTTCTTTGTGCCTCTCTCGCTCATGGTCTGACCTGTCATCATAGTAACTGGAGTCGTGGCCGGATCCTGAGAGTTCAGTCACTTCACTTCCTCCGACCTTGAGGACTAGCTTCAGGGGCTTCTCCAGGGGCTTGTCGGCATAATCTGCACAGACACAGACCGAGTTCCACCCGCGTGCTCAGGTGCAAACGCCACGCAGCCAGGTGAGACGTGAAGGTGCTAAGAGGGAAAGGCCTCCCTAAGGAGTACAGCGGGGCTGCCAACCAGCAGGGAAAGACGGAAGGGAAGACCACAGTGGCGGCATGTCACTGCCTCCTTGTTCTCCCTTCCCCTCCACAGGGAGCTTCAGGTCCCTTTCAAGCCACGGTGTCCTCACCAGAGGAGGCCCTGTGGGATGTGTTCACATCACTGGTTCAAGAAGATGGATTAAGAGGGACCTAGAACTCCCTCCTAGAAACCCCCAGCACTTCGGTTCACCCTCGCCTGACTTCCTGCAGGCGCCCATGCTGCCCGCTGACACCCATAGAGCTGCTGCGGGACCAAGGAAGAGGGAGGGAAAAGGGAGAGAAAGGACAGCCCAGCTTCTCCCTGAGCTCCACACAAAAGCCAGCACGGATGCTTCCCTAGTCTCCAGGACCGGGGTGAGTGGGCTTGCAGCCTCGAGCGCAGAACCCTCTACCAGGAACGCAAGCGCCCACCCAGGACTGCTCACGCGTGCCCGGTTCCCTGCCCGAAATCCCAGAACCTCTCCCTCGTGGCCAGGACCTCGCCCGATGCCCAGGACCCCCGTCCGCGTGCCCGGAACTCCTCCCCGTGCCCGGGACCCCGCCCGCCGCGCGTCACAAAGCGCCGCAGCCTCACCCTCGTAGGACGAGCGCCACTCGGCCTTGTGCTTCTTGTGCTTCTTGCCCATGACGGCGGCAGCGGGCCACGGGCGGGGGCCGGGAGCAGCGGGGACCCTGCCGGACCGTGGCCGCCACCGCCTCCTGGCCCTGGCTGGCCTCCCGCGCTTCGCCGCGCGGAGGTTGCCGAGCCCGCTGGGCTGCGCCGGAAACGGGGCGGAGCGGGGCCGCGGCAGGAAGTGGCCCTGCCGGTCCCGAGCGCTTCCGGGTCAGGAGGTGGTGCGCCTCGCGCGGCAGATTCGAAGCTAGGGCGGGGCCCGCGGGCTGAGGCGGCGATTGTGGCGGCGACGCTGGGCGTGAGGTGGCGGCGGCCGCGCTCCGGTCGGGTCCCCACTGCTTTCGGGGGCGCCATGGACGAGGCCGTGGGCGACCTGAAGCAGGCGCTTCCCTGTGTGGCCGAGTCGCCAACGGTCCACGTGGAGGTGCATCAGCGCGGCGGCAGGTGAGCCGGGCCGGCCCGACGCATTCTCTGGGCACCCACCCGCCCCGACCCCAGCGCGTGCACCGAGCCCCGACCCCAGCGCCCTGATTCTGATGCGACTGAACCCCAGGGTACTGACCCGGCCCGACTGGACTTCGGCGCACGGGCCGCTGGGCCCCGACCCGATCCTAGCGCAGTGACCCGACCCCACCCCAGGGCACTGACCCGGCCGACCCGAGCCCTGCGCGCAGGACCCCAGCCCACAGATTGAGCCCCGACCCGACCTCAGCTCACGGACCTGGCCCTGACCCTGCCCGGCTGCCCTCCAGTGCACTGATGTGACCCTGAGTCCCACGTTGGAGAATAGGATGGCTGCGCATTACAGAGAGCTCTAAAGTCTCAGCCGAAAGTTGGGTGGTTGTTCTTTGAGCCACTGTTTCTCAGACCCTTTAATTGTTCCCGTTCCTCACGGACTCGATGTTAAATTTTTAGGGTTCAAAGCAAATCCCACTCATTTGTGACCAAGTCAGTTCATGGTATGGTGGGGCCTGTGGGCTGTGCTGCTCCCTGGAGTGGGGGGAGCTGAGCAGCGGGGCCAGACCGTCACAGACCCTCCTTATGTCCATGGAGGGTGGATTGAGGTCAGGTGAGACCACCAGCCTCCGAGGGGATGCAGAGGAATAGACCTTTCTTTTAACAGAACAGCTGTTGACGGGGCACCTTCTAGGTGCTGGAGTTCAGACACGTCAGCATAATTGCACCAGGGCCCAGAGACACCTGCACAAAGCCCCACCACAGCCTGGCGACGCCTGTGTAAACACCTTAGAGCTCAGAGACACCTGTACACAGTGCCACCGCGGCCTGGAGACACCCCATGTGCAACCACACCTGGGCCCAGAGATGCTAGGCATAATCACACCAGAGCACAGCTGCACCTAGAGGACAGACACCTACGTACAACTGCACCAGAGTTCATAGACACCTGCACACAACCACACTATGCATGGTGGTCGCTGCTTGTAGGGTGCTGGGATGATTGCAAAGGGGCCACAGATCACCTGCCTGACTCTGAGGAGCCTGTCCAGGAGGGCTCATGGGGAGGCAGACATTGAGTAGAACCTAAAGGGTGACTGCAGTTGATCAGCCCAGTAAGCTGGGACCGTGCACAGCAGGGCACAGAGGCGTGATCCAGGACCAGGTCACTGTTGTAGAAAGGGGAGGTGTCAGGAGGACTGCAGTAAGGGGGGCTGAGGGAAGCCCTGGGTGCCAAGCTTAAAGCATTAGATTTTCTCAGCACAAATCACAGCTATTGGAGACTTGTTACAATGCAGACCCCAGGCCTGACCCCACAGCTGTGGAACTTCATTAATAATAGTGAAAGCCAACATTATTGGGTGCTTACTATGTGCCAAGTATTGTCCTAAACGCTTTGAATGTATTAATGACTTCACAGTAGCCCAGCATAGCGAGAACTCTTAGGGTTGTCCCCTTTTTCTAACTGGGAGCTGAGGCACAGCTTCTTCAGGGCACAGCTGGTAGAGGACCCACAGGCAAGGGGTGGCTCTAGATTTGGTCCCAGGCAGGCCAGCTCCAACGTGTCCTGTTAACTACTGCGCTTTCTTATGTATTGTCTGAGTTTTTGCAAAACACTTAATTTTAACATTTTGTTTTTGAACTAAGATCATTTATGTGTGTTTTGGCTTCTTTTTTTTAGTACTGCAAAGAAAGAAGACATAAACCTGAGTGTTAGAAAGCTACTCAACAGGCATAATATTGTGTTTGGTGATTACACATGGACTGAGTTTGATGAACCTTTTTTGACCAGAAATGTGCAGTCTGTGTCTATTGTTGACACAGAATTAAAGGTTAAAGACTCACAGGTAAGTTACTGATTTGCTGGGCCAAGGAACAGTTAGCTGAATACAAAGGCTGTATCATGAATGTCTTGCTGTTTTCATAGCCTGTTGTCAGAAACCGGTTCACTTCTCTTGGTTTGGGTGGCTAGACAAGTTCTTTTCGCGAGCTGTCAGGAGCCAGGTGCTGGGAGTAGGAAGTGGCCCTGATATCAGGGTGCTCTCAGTATAGCAGGGACAGATTGGAAACCAGGAATGAGAATGCAGTGCTGTACGATAGTGGGCTGCACTGGTAAGGCCTGTGTACCGTGTCTCATTCTTTCAATCAGCAAATGTTTATAAAGTGCTCAGTGTGTGCTAGGGCCATAGGAGGTGTGGGGCCACAGAGATGAGAAGATGGGCTTGCCTTATAGAATTCCTTCATCTCATGCCATGCATGGCCACCTCACCCACCATCTGAGTTCATGTGTATGGGTTAGAGGAGCTTTGTGTGAGGGCGTGGAGGCATTGGGGCGATTCTGGCACCAGTATAAAAACAACCTGAAACATTCCTAAGGAAGACTTATCACTTACAGCAGTACAATTCCTGTCCTGTAAGAACCAGCTGTGAAGGACAGGCTTGGTACTAAGTTCTGCTCGTGAGGTGGACCTCCCCATTCATACGTTAGGACTCATGTTTGTGCATGCTCAGAGCTTTGTGCACACTGAGATCTGATACTGCTGTGGTTTTGGCCAGTCTGAGGGAAGGAAGAGCTTCCCACGCTGTTGTGGAGGGATGGATACCCTAACTGGAGGGCACGGGCTGCCCAGGGAAAGTTCTAATGTTCTCTGACTGCAGATTCACTTGTAGGAATTTATCATAGCTGATAATTATGCAATTTTGTAGATCTTTCTGAACAGATGTTTGTTAGGTGCTGTTAATAATAGTCAACAATTTGAAATATTTTAACTGTCCACCAGAGATCAGTTAATAAATGTATGAATTCCATATATCTACACTATGTACAATATAGCCATTAAGAAGAATGAAATAGATTTCTATCTGCCGATGTAAACATTTCTCTGAGTTAATAACAAATGTAAAAAGACACAGTTAGGAAACTGACTGGGCAAGGTGGCTCATGCCTGTAGTCCCAGCACTGTGGGAGACAGATGGAAGGATCACTTGAGGCCAGGAATTAGAGACTGGCCCGGGCCTGTAGTCCCAGCACTGTGGGAGACAGATGGAAGGATCACTTGAGGCCAGGAATTAGAGACTGGCCCGGGGATCATAGCAAGACCCCATCTCCAAAAAGAGTTTTAAAAAATTAGCCAGTGCGGTGGCGCACACTTGTAGTGCCAGCTACTCAGGAGGCTGGAGGTGGGAGGATCACTTGAGTCCGGGAATTTAATGTTGCTGTGAGCTGTGATCGTGCCACTGCACTCTAGCCTGGGTGACAGAGCAAGATCCCGTCTCAAAAAATAAGTTAATTAAAAAAAAAAAAAACGTGGTAAAACTCAATTTTTGGTCACATCTGTGTGAGTGTATTTATAGACTATAATAACATCCCGGAGGTTGGATTTAGGACACTTTTTCATTCTGTAAGTAAACGTAGGGCCCAAAGGGCAAGGGATGGGTATTAGCTTTCAAAAGAGCTAATCCTCAATCTGAAATAAAATAATAGCCTTCTCATCTAATCTGAGAACTAATTTTGATTATACTATACATTCAGTTTTTATTTGTAGACCTTAACATCTAATTTGTATGGTTGGAATTAAGTGAGAGTTGGAAATGTGTGTCGATTTATTTGGCTTTTCCCTTATTTTAGCCCATCGATTTGAGTGCATGCACTGTTGTACTTCACATCTTCCAGCTGAATGAAGATGGCCCCAGCAGTGAAAATCTGGAGGAAGAGACAGAAAACATAATTGCAGCAAATCACTGGGTTCTACCTGCAGGTATGGGGTGTGATGGGAGTTGAGGGGGAGGCTGAGGTCAGAGGATTGCATACCCCATGCCATGTCAGTTCACTGGGGGGGTTCTGTTTGTCTGTTTTGTAGGATTTTAGGATGTTTTCTCTCTTATGAAATGGGAAGTATATCACAAAAGAGGAAAGTAGAGATTTCCAGTGTGGGACCATACTGTTCCTTTGGGTGGGTACCTTAGAGTTCATGGCTAACAGAGAGTGCCCATGTGCTCTTCTCACATACCCGGTTGGTCTGTCCTGCTGAGTGGCTCCTTGTCTGCTTGATGCTTCTCCACGGGCATTGCTGATGGGCTCTAGCAGGCCGAGCCCAGAGCTTCATTCAGTCAGCGTGTGGAGAAACAGGTGGATTTGGCGTCTGAACTTGTGTTGAAGCATGGGTAAAAGACAATTGTAAATGGTTGTGATCATAAATTTTATAATGTGTTGTTTACCACCAAAAGATAGTTTAATGAAAACATGTTGTGGGGATTATGATATACATAAATGTAAAATAAATGACAACAATATCATAAAGAAGAGTGGGAAGTTAAAGTTTTTTTAAAAGACTATTGCGCGTGATAACGAGACATAAAGTGTAATTCTTTGACTCCATCCAATTGTCTGCCAAAAGTTACATGTGACTGGCATTTATTTTGCATCTTTGATTTTAATAAAAATCAAAATCTGAAGAAAAATTTGCGGAATTTATACTTTCCTGTTATCAGAGTCATAGTCTTACCTGGAGCAGCACAATGGGAAGCTCGGACTTAGGCTCAGAGGAGACTGACTGGGGGCGGCTGTAATTGCTTGCCTTCCTGAAATCAGGTCTTTGTTTAATTCTGTCACAGCTGAATTCCATGGGCTTTGGGACAGCTTGGTGTACGATGTGGAAGTCAAATCCCACGTAAGTTGCTGTGACTTTTCCCAGAATGCCCTGTTATTTGAAGAGGAACCGTTACTGTTTTGCTGTCCAGCACCCCTGAGCAACTTGATGCAGATGGGTTTTTGGGAGCCCCTGTCTGCTGGCAGCCCTTGTCCTGGACATCTGTCCTCTAGGATTGCTCCAGAGTAGAGCTGGTCTCTGAGGAGCTCCCTGAGGGAGAAGAGGGAAAGGGAGAATGTGAAGGCAGCTTAGAGAATTGAACTCTCTGGAGATGTGAGGAGGAAAGGTGGGCAGACCTGTCCGCACAAAGGAAAGGCCAGTGTGTCTTAACCCCTGCACCCTCTTCAACGGGAAGGGCCTTTCCCATGCCGGCAGCTCGCTAGAAGACCATCACTCAGCTGTCCCAGGCTGCTCCTCCGCATTGTGGCGGTTGTTATTTTGCGAATAATAACTGCTGTATCATTCTAGAGGAAGGAGCTTACTCATTACTTGATAAACAAACCCCTTAGTGGTTTTGTTTAATGTTGGCACTTTAAATAAAAGTGATCATTTTGTTTCTCTTCTTATATTTATAATAGTAATAGCCAGTGTTTTTCCTTTTCCCTTTTTGAAGCCCTTTCTCTTCTGAAATGAAAGCATTTGGAGGTGATGATCTCTTAGGAGGCGGCCTCGCTCCCTGTGCTCCCTCCTCTCATGTAGGATTAAGCCCTGAGGGAGGGCACATTTCTTGGGGACCTTTGCCTTGTTGGTACCTTTCTCAAGCTCTTTTTTTTTTTCTCTACCAGCTCCTCGATTATGTGATGACAACTTTACTGTTTTCAGACAAGAACGTCAACAGCAACCTCATCACCTGGAACCAGGTGGTGCTGCTCCACGGTAAATTATGCAGGCTTTTATTTGACCAGATAAGTGGCATGAAATTCAGCCTTTACTTGTACCTTTGTCCTTCTGCAAGGAGTTACTGCTCTTTGTTTTCTGAAGGAGCCACAGCTGTCCTAGAATGTCCCCTCTCTGTGAAGCAGATCCAGCTCATGACACCTGGGACTTTTTTTTTTGTTTTTTTTTTTTTGAGACGGAGTCTTGCTGTTGACCAGGCTGGAGTGCAGTGGCCCGATCTTGGCTCACTGCAACCTCCACTTCCTGGGTTCCTCCCAGGTTCCAGCGTCTCTTCTACCTCAGCCTCCCAAGTAGCTGGGATTACAGGCATGTGCCACCACACCCAGCTAAGTTTTGTATTTTTAGTAGAGACGGGGTTTTGCCACGTTGACCAGGCTGGTCTCAAACTCCGGAACTCAGGTGATCCACCCACCTCAGCCTCCCAAAGTGCTGGGATTACAGGCTTGAGCCACTGCGCCCGGCCCTTGGGGCATTTATTATTCGGCACTTAATCAAGTCTTCCTGTGGGGGGCCGCATTCCAAGACGTCCTCAGATGCCCCAAATGTGGGTAGTACTAAACCTTATGTAGACTATTTTTTCCTATACAGACATTCCTATGATAAAGCTTAACTTATAAATTAGGCACAGTAAGAGATTAACAATAATAACTAATAGGAAAAGGGAACAATTATAATAACTTATAAAAGTTATTTTAAACTTCTGAATTGTTTATTTTTAGAATGTTACATATAATATTTTTGGACTGTGGATGACTGCAGGTAACTGAAACCTTGGAAAGTAAAATCTTGAATAAGGGGGGACTGTTGTGTTATTAAACTTTTCCAAAAATTCTGCCTTGTTTCCCTAGCTGATTGTAACTCTTTAGAATTCTGCCTGTTTCCAGGCTGATTATAACTCTTTAGAATTCTGCCTGTTTCCAGGCTGGTTGTAACTCTTTAGAATTCTGCCTGTTTCCCAGCTGACTGTAACTCTTTAGAATTCTGCCTGTTTCCAGGCTGATTGTAACTCTTTAGAATTCTGCCTGTTTCCAGGCTGATTATAACTCTTTGGAATTCTGCCTGTTTCCTGGGGTTGACTTGTAACTTTATAAATTCGTGTTCTGTTTCCAGGGTCTTGGATTGCACCTCTTTTTAGAATTCGACTGTTTCAGGCTGACTCTGCACTCTTTAGAATTTTTTCTGCCTGTTTCCAGGCTGATTGTAACTCTCTCTTTAAAATTCTGCCTGTTTCCCGGCTGACTATAACTTTAGAATCTTGACTGCTTCTGGTATCAGACTAGTAACTATTCAAACTAATTGCCTGTTTACGCGCTAATTATAACTCTTATCAATTCTGCGCCTTTCCTCGGGGCCGATTATCACTTCCTTAGAATTCTGCCTGTTTCCTGGCTTTGACTGTAAATCTTTAGAAATCCGCCTATGTTTCCAGGCTTATTGCAACTCTTAGGATTCGCGTCTGTTTCCAAGGCTGATTTGTAACTCTTTTAAATTTCTGCTCTCGTTTCCAAGTGGCCGATTATAACTCTTTAGGGAATTCCCCTGCCTCGTTTCCAGGCTGATTGTAACTCTTTAGAATTCTGCCTGTTTCCCGGCTGATTGTAACTCTTTAGAATTCTGCCTGTTTCCAGGCTGATTATAACTCTTTAGAATTCTGCCTGTTTCCAGGCTGATTGTAACTCTTCTTTAAGACAGAAACTGCCTCATATTTCTTTGTAGTACTCAGAGCTTTACTTTGTGAGGAGTAAACTGAAAAAGCCATATTTTAAAGAAATTCTGTCTGGTTCTTCTCAGGAGAAAATACTGATGGTTTGTTGTTTTGTTTTGTTTTCAATATCACTGGGTAGAATGGGGACACGGGAATTGAGTGGACTCGAGAGTATGAAACTGTAGCAAAGTGTTAAATAGCAGCTTGAAGAGTACTTAGCTTCTTTAAGTCAGTTAAGATTGCGTGACAAAGTGACCTTAAAACACAACGTTCTTTTAAAGAGCAGATAGGCCCCACATACTGCCCTCATAGCACCATCAGAGTAAGCAGCAGGTATTTTAATTAGTGAAATAAGTTGTTTCTGTTTGGAACCAGTTACGTATTCCTCTTTAATTCTTGAAAATGCCTGCAGAAAATTAGAGTTGCATGTCTCCATTTTCTGTTAGATGCTTTCCTTTTTCCATATTGGTCTAAGTAGCAGGTGTTTTTCCTTGACACTGACACTACTGCTAGACCAAGGAGCCCTCTGGTGGCCCTGTCCGGGCGTAACAGAAGGCTCGCGCTCTTGCCTTCTAGACACTTCTCTCTGTTCCCTCAGCTCCTATCTCTGTGCGGCCTGGTTTTTCCTAGGTTTTAATTGTAGAGCGAGGATTATTATAATACTGGAATAAAGAGTAATTGCTACAAATTAATGATTAATGATATTTACATATAATCATATCTAAGATGTATATCTAGTATAACTATTCTTATTTTATATATTTTATTATACTGGAACAGCTCGTGCCCTCGGTCTCTTGCCTCGGCACCTGGGTGGCTTGCCGCCCACATCGTGCTAGGGGACGCTTGGCAGGCAGGCGTGCAAGAGTGCTGGCCTCTGCCTCTTTGAGTTTAGTATGGGGTATGACCCACTAAGAATTGTCTTGGGAAGAGGGTAGTTCTGGGGACAACAGGAATAACACATGACCCCTCCACCTCCATTTATCAAGAAAGGTGTGTTTGACCTCTGAAAGGTGCCTTGACGAGTGGATTTCATAGAGGAAGTGTGGGGACAAGGACAGGTGTCAGCAAAGATATAGGCTAGAAAATGCAATGTTCGTTCCCAATGCTAAGTGGGACCGCAGGCTGGGAAGCTGGGGGCAGTGCTGGGGGTGGGGAGGCGATGGAGGCTGAGACCAGAAATATGAAGTTGAGTAGAAATTAGTAAGAAAGAGGGGGAGACCTAAGTGTATGGGTAATATTTCATAGCATTTAAGCTTCTAAGCAGACTTCATTGTAGTAATAACATTAATAGCTTTTAACTATATTCCTTATATTTTATGGATAATGGAAGTTACTATTGTTTTAAGAAATTTGTTGCAGCACTGACTTAAAAATATATTTGTTTGGATCTTTGTCACAGGTCCTCCTGGCACTGGAAAAACATCCCTGTGTAAAGCGTTAGCCCAGAAATTGACAATTAGACTTTCAAGCAGGTAACTTTCGGTAATTTGTGAGAGGAGGGCCGTGGGAATGGGATTTATAACAGGAGGTTGTTTTTTTTCCTAAAGCATTTTACACAAATAATAGATTCCTCTCCTTCACTGTAAGTCACTTGATTCCTCTGTTTTCAGCATAGTTTTGAGTTATGATTTCAGTCTTTTAAGATATGAGACTTATTTTATTGCCAGCACATGATCTCTGCTGGTGAATTGCACTTGAGAAGACTATACTTTCTCCCCTTGCTGGATGGAACGTTCGTCTCTAATTATGGATTTGTCTTTTCCGTTCTGTTTGGGGCTTGTGGTTTCGTCACATCTGGAAAATACCTGGTCATTGTTTCCTCACTGAATTTCCTTGCCCCCCCCTTTATCTGGGACTCTGTTTTCATGTTAGACTGTTTGATGTTGTTCCACAGGCCACTCATGTGCTTTTTCGTGTTTTTTTTTCAGTTCTTTAGAAATGTCTGTTTTATTCGAAAGTTTCTATTGCTGTATTTTCAAGTTGACTGATTTTCTACGTCGTCTAATCTGCTTTTAATTCCGTCCAGTGACGTTTTTATGTCTGATAGTGTATTCTTCTGCTCTGAATGTTCTATTGGATTCTTTTTATACTTTTCTTTCATTATGTTCTTGTTCACATCTTGAACAACTCTATAATAGCTGTTTTAATGTTCTGTCTGCTAATTCCATCGTGATTGTCATTTCTGATTCTGTTTCTATTGACTGGTTTTTCTTCTGGTTATGGGTCACATGGTTTTGCTTTGTTGGCATGTTAGGTAGTGTTTGATTAGATGCTGAACATTGTGATTTGAATTGTGTGGATTGTGTCTTCCTTTAGTGAGTGTTAGATTTTGTTCCATTAGGCATTTCCATTACTTGTGATTTGGTGTGATCCTTTGAGGTTTGGTTTTTTTAAGCTTTGATTGGGAGGGGTTTAGGTTTAGTCTTAACACTAAATTGCAGTCCTCTGGGGTCTCCACTGAGTGTGCTGAAGGATCCGTGAGCACTCTCCACCCTGGCAGTTGGAGTATGCACTCCTCTCAGCCTGTGTGAGGTCCAGGAGCCCTTCAGCTCACAGACCACGGGTGCCCTTTACATAGCTACATGGAATGTCCCCTGCTCACACACACCTGAGTATTCATCCAGGACATCGGGGGCGCCATGAGGATCCTGGGCACTCCTTCTGAGGTATTTCTTCATATTTCCTTCCCCTCTGGAATTCTGTTCTGCAGCCTTCAGTCACCTCAGACTCCCCGAACTCCAATCTCTGTCTCCTCGACTCAGCGAGTGGCTGTACTCCACTTGGGTTCCCTCCCGTGCCCGGGTTGGAAGATGCCTCCTGGCAGAAAGTCAGGGCATTTGTAGAGGGTCCCTGGTCTTTCGACTCAGGAGTCCCAGCCCTCACTGCCTGTGTACAGCAACCTTACCAGATGTCGTTTCATCCATTTTGCCCTAAATGGGGTTTTCTCATTTAAGATTAGATGGTAAATCTGCTTCCTGTTACTCCAGTGTGACTAGCAGAAATCCTGTTAGGTTTAATTTCTTATACATAATTTTAGTTCTTCAAAAGTGTCTTGTAAATGTTTTCACATAGGGAAACTGCTTTATTTTGACCCCTTAGCTTATGTGTAGCAACTTGCCCTTTGCTTTGACATATTGAAATACATGTGTGTTTTCAAGATCTCTAGGGGCATGCCGGCATGGCGGCTCAATGCCTGTAATCCCAGCGCTTGGGGAGGCTGAGGCAGGTGGATCGCTTGAAACCAGGAGTTTGAGAACAGCCTGGCCAACATGGAGAAACCCTGTCTCTACAAAAAAATACAAAAAATTAGCTGGGCATGGGAGCACATGCCTGTGGCCCCAGCTGCTTGTGAGGCTGAGGCGGGAGGATCACCTTAGCCCAGGAGATCCAGGCTGTGGTGAGCCTGGGTGACGGGAGTGAGACCCTGCCTCCAAAGAATAACCAAAAAAGATCTCTAGGGGCAGAGAGGGAAACACAAGAGAAGGAAAATATTATTATTATAAGGAATATAACTTTCCAGTACAAAGATCTGGAAATATGCATTGGTTTTATGGCTTAGAAATGGCAAAAAGAAGTCTTAGCAAGCCTTTGTTCCTCACTCTATCAAAGAACCAACATGTTTTATAATTAATTTTGTTTAATATTCGACCCAGTCTTTATTCTGTTAGATTGTCTGTATCCCTCCACTGTTTTATAAACAGTATCAGTAAATGGTCTCTCTTTTTTACGTGGAATGCCAGTGATGCTTCTTGAACGTAATTCTTTTTCTTTTGTGGACTTTTGACGTGGAAGAAACTGAAAAGAGGACCTGGAAATCAGCTTCTTTCTGGCCTCAGTCTTGTTCTCTGGTGATTTAGTCAGCAGTTAAGCACGCCCAGATCTGTCTGCGGGCTTCTGAATGGATAGAGGAGTGTTCTGGGTTCTGGTCAGTCTGTGTGTGTTAAGGTTAACTTTGGGCCACCTGAGCATTCCTGGGCTCTGGGGTCTGTGCTGTTTAGGGTTCTGTGGAAGGAGGGGAAAATGCTCAGCTCCTGCCACAAGCTCTTGATGCTTCTATTTTGTTTTGTTTTCTATATTAGTACTGCTAATATTTTTAAATATAGAAATATAATTTGTAAATAGATATAAAATGGGAGTTTTTAGTCTTTAACTCAATTGGTACGGTCTAAAACTACTGATTGAATCTTGTTAGACTTTTTCATAATTATTTAGTACATGGAGGGCTGGATTCCTCGATTCTTTGTCAGTAATTGTAATTCCCCTGATGCTGGGCACTTGAGATGTTGCATTCAAGACGCATGAATGGCTGCCACTGAGGATCCACAGGACCAATTAGTAATTCTCTCAACTCCTTTTTTCTATCTCAGGTACCAATATGGCCAATTAATTGAAATAAACAGCCACAGCCTCTTTTCTAAGTGGTTTTCGGAAGTAAGTATTAAATATTAATTCTAATTGTCTGGATTGTATAGCTGAAAAAATGTATGTTAGGCAAATCCTCCTCTAGAAGCTTTAGGAGAGAACTGGGTGGGAAAGGTGTGTGAGGATTGGGGCTGACCGTGATCAGAGAAGGTTCTGGAGCTGGGGCCCATGGGGACCCTCCCTTGGTTCTCCCCAGACCTATGACTGGCTGGGACAGGACATTCGATGGACTCTTAGGGGGGCAGGCCTGGCACTCAGGGGACTGCAGCTCTGCCATGCATATCCTTGGTGCTTGTGCTCCCTAGTGCTGTCTGTGAGCTGAGGGGGTCAGACAAGGTGATGTCACAGGTGATTCTTACCTCTGAGGAGCTGTGCCCAAGTCACCTGGCATGTGCACATCCCTCTGGTGAGGTGAGGTGGGACCAGGCACACTGGGCACAGGAGAGCCTGTGAGGAGTGCATCCCAGCCTGTTTGCATCTGTGGTCTGTCTCTTTTCCTCATCAGAGAGGACACACAGGTAAAGCAGAGGTACAGGTCACCCTCACTGTGCCATCCCGGGCAGGGCAGGTGTGGTCTCAGGTCTCAGCACCCTGGCATTCAAAGCAGAGGGGAAGAGTGTTAGGCTGACCTCCTCCCATGCTGCCCTGGCTTCTCTGATGTAGGGAGCTTTCTGAGGGGCTGTCAGGAGACAGTGGGCTTGTGGGGGCAACCGGGGCAGCAGGCCACGTCAGGGTCCCCCTGTGTACCTGGCAGTGTGGTCCCTGCACGTTGACACTAAAAGGATGTTTGGGTTCCAGAGTGGCAAGCTGGTAACCAAGATGTTTCAGAAGATTCAGGATTTGATTGATGATAAAGATGCTCTGGTGTTCGTGCTGATTGATGAGGTAGGCATTTCCAAATAAGAAAATTCATGACAGAATTGCCTTTTGCCATTGTGGGGACACAGCTTACTCCTGATGCTCCTATGGCCAGGCTTCCCTCTAGCCCTCTCTGCACTGTGCGCATTTCCACCTTCCCGCAGCATCCACAGGCTAGGCATGGGAACACCCATTCATTCATCTTTTCCACGTGCTCAGGGGGACGTATCCCCATAGCTGCCTGTGAGGTGCCAGGCCCTGTCCTTTTTGACCCCATTGCTCCCTCCCAACAGGTGGAGAGTCTCACAGCCGCCCGAAATGCCTGCAGGGCGGGCACCGAGCCATCAGATGCCATCCGCGTGGTCAATGCTGTCTTGACCCAAATTGATCGGATTAAAAGGTAACCAGGACATGCAGCGATTTTCTCTGAGAAGTGATGAGAAGTTTGTCCCGAAGAAATGCATGGTACTTGTACAACTCTAGATCTTAGTGCCCAGCTCTTTTACCTAAAAGTGCATTTGGTATTGAGTATTGACTCCTTTTCCACATTGGAGGCAGCATATCATAAATGCTTTTTAAAGAAATTGTTTTTAGTTTATTAAAAATGTAAAAGAAGGCCGGGCACGGGTGGCTCACACCTGTAATCCCAGCACTTTGGGAGGCCGAGGCAGGCGGATCACGAGATCAAGAGATTGAGACCATCCTGGCTAACATGGTGAAACCCTGTCTCTACTAAAAATACAAAAAATTAGCCGGGCACGGTGGTGGGCGCCTGTAGTCCCAGCTACTTGGGAGACTGAGGCAGGAGAATGGCGTGAACCCAGGAGGCGGAGGTTGCAGTGAGCCGAGATCGCACCACTGCACTCCAGCCTGGGTGACAGAGCGAGACTCCATCTCAGAAAAAAAAAAAAATGTGAAAGAAAACTCAGGCATGGTAAGAATTTTACGTAGCACAGAAAAGCGTAAAATGAAGAACTGCTACATTCAGGCCTTATCCCACCCACTTCTCTCCTATCCCACCCAGTGTCAGCACCAACCAGTGCTGCTCGTAGGTGAATGGCTGTCCCCTGCTCGCCCTGCTGGCCCAGGACATAGAGCTTCGTGGGCAGATGGTCCACATCTCCACAGTCCAACCTCACAGGGCCAGGGCCTGTTGTCATTGTAGCCCATGTTGATCAAGCTTAAGGAGGGACGGCTGCTGGCCCAACTCCCGAGGAAGTGATGGGCGAGCCAGAACCTGTCTGTCCCTGTGTGGTGCTCAGCCAGGACTCGGGTTCCTTCTCTGAAATGCTCTTTCTGCCCTCAGGGTGCCTGGGGAGTCCTGGGCATTCTCAGAAGCTGGATTGTTGAGTGTGGGGTGACAGCAAACTGAACTGTGCAGTGGAACGTTTTGTCCAGGCCATCACCGCTGTCTCACCACAGTGAGCATATCTGGCTTCTTGAGAAGCACTCGTCTCGGGTCAGCCGCAGGAGTGTGTGCCGAGACCAGCTGGGCTGGGGAGACCCTAACCCAGCAGTGCTAGAGGAAGACACACACATAAATATAGAGGTGTGAAGTGGGAAATCGGGTCTCACAGCCTTCAGAGCTGAGAGCCCTGAACAGAGATTTGCCCACGTATTTATTAACAGCAAGCCAGTCATTAGCATTATTTCTATAGATATTAAATTAACTAAAAGTATCCTTTATGGGAAACGAAGGGATGGGCCGAATTAAAGGAATAGGGTGAGCTAGTTAACTGCAGCAGGAGCATGTCCTTAAGGCACAGATCGCTCATGCTATTGTTTGTGGCTTAAGAATGCCTTTAAGCAGTTTTCCGCCCTGGGCGGGCGAGGTGTTCCTTGCCCTCATTCCGGTAAACCCACAACCTTCCAGCATGGGTGTTATGGCCGCCATGAACATGTCACAGTGCTGCAGAGTGTGCAGTGTGATGGGCGAGCCAGAACCTGTCTGTCCCTATGTTGTTTATGGCCAGTTTTGAGGCCAGTTTATGGCCAGATTTTGGGGGGCTTGTTCCCAACAAGTGTGCAGGTCCTGGAGGGGGGCCTCCCCTGCCTCTGGCTTCCTTCTCCTCTTATCCACTTCCTTCCTTACCCAGCTCGTCCCTCAGTCTACTGCAATCTGGCCCCTACCCCCGCCACAGCCCAGCAGCCCTGCAGCCCCGCATTCACATGAGTGTTCACTTTTCTCTTTCTGGAACTTTGCACAGCACTGACACCCTGATGGCCCCTTCCCTGAATCTCTTTGTGCCTCCCTCCCCGGCCTCCACTCTCCTGTTTCCCCAGTTTATGCTGCTGGCATCTCTCTGCAGGGAGGGGTCTACACAGCCTGTCTGTGGCCTTCTCTCCTGGCGTGTGCCCCTTCAGCACAGCTCAGGGTTCTGTGGGGGGAATCCCAGACCTGCACATCCCCCTGTGACCAGACATCACGGCTTAGATGCCCAGGATGTCAGGCGCACTCCCACACTGCTCATTGGGCCCCAAATCCCTAACTTCCTGGGTTTCCGCATGACACTGATGGCCTCACTGTGCACCTACCACTCAAACCAGAGGATGGAGGTCACCGTGACTTCTCCCTGTCAGTCACAAGGGCGTGTGGCTCAGGAAGAAACAAGGAGACACACTTGCCTCTCTTGCCTTCATTCCCTCGTGCTCCTGTTTCCAGCCCCTCTCTAGAGGACTCTTTCTGTCCCCCACCAGTCCTGTCCACTCCTGCATCTCTGGATTGTCAGCCCCTGGGTCGTGATCTCCAGGCCTAGGCCTCCCTCTGGCCCTTCCTGCAGCCCCACCCTCCTGGTGCTGGACTGAGCAGCTGGGAGCTCACCCGACATCTGTACCTTGTTCCCTCTGCCGGGGACCCACATGCTCCCTGCCCTGTCTCTGCTTAGCTCACCCCATCTCACAGGCACAGGGCCTGCCCTCCCTTGGCCAGGGTCTAGGTAAAGCTGACCTTCCCCAGGCAGCAGTGGTAGCACTGCCACACGTGCAGCCAAGCTCCACCAGGCCTGTGCAGCATGCTCCCTGGGGGCACTTTGTGCCTGCTCTGTGCTGGCTCATGTTGGACCCTTGGGGGACATTGGTCAACAGACCAGACAACAGGGGCTCTCTCTATGGAGTTTAGATGCTAGAGGGGAGAGCAGATCATGAACATGGGAAGTAACCCAGCTCTAGAGTATGTCTAGGGATGATGAGTGGCCATGCCCAGGTGGTGGTGGGCACCAGAGCCTACGGTAGGTGGCACGGTCAGGAACGCTGTGTGAAAGTGAGATCCTTGCCAAGGCTGAAGGCAGTGAGGGAATGAGCCAAGTGGGGCTGTAGGAGAATTCCCGGAAGGCCGAGGAGCAGCGAGAGCAAAGGCTGGGGGGTCTGTGTGGCCTGTGTTGGCACAAGGCCCCTTTCCTTCCTGTTGGCAGCCTGCTGGCCATCATCCTGCCAACCTCCTTGCCAGATAGGGCAGGATAGAATTGGGTCACCGACAGCTGTGATGACCGTGGTGCTTGCTTCTCGGCCACAACAGGCATTCCAACGTCGTGATTCTGACCACTTCCAACATCACCGAGAAGATCGACGTGGCCTTCGTGGACAGGGCTGACATCAAGCAGTACATTGGGCCGCCCTCTGCAGCAGCCATCTTCAAAATCTACCTCTCTTGTCTGGAAGAACTGATGAAGGTACCTTTATTTTTTTTTCCCCTCTTGATACAAATGGATTTCTTATATGTTCTTAATTAAGATAGCTTAAAATAAGCTCGTTCCAGTGTGGAGGATTTCAACATACGCATTAACTCCCTTCTTAAATTGAAAACTAGTTTTGTATGTGACAGCTTGAGCTAATAGTTGAAACTAGGGCCACTGACTCAATGTTTTTGGTTTTTTGGCACAATACAGTCATCATTGTTCATTATTTGAGGTACCAATCAGTGTAGGGGACGTCAGTGACCGGCTATGCTCACCTGGCTGGCTGCACAAATCCTAGTTCTCAGCTTACCCTGGGCTTTTCCAGTGCCCTGCCTCTCGGGGGGCCTGTATCCTTACCTGAAAGAGGAAACATCTTGGGCGTAGTATGGACTGCTGGTTGTGGTCACAGGGTCCATGTGATGTCATGTTCTTGAGTCGCCTGTTGTGATGATAGGAACATCGTGCCATGGGCACAGTGACGCGTGCGGGGAGTGTGTGTGAGTCAGGAACGCCGTCGCCATGGGCACAGTGACGCGTGCGGGGAGTGTGTGTGTCAGGAACGCCGTCGCCATGGGCACAGTGACGCGTGCGGGGAGTGTGTGAGTCAGGAACGCCATCGCCATGGGCACAGTGACGCGTGTGGGGAGTGTGTGTGTCAAGAACGCCGTCGCCATGGGCACAGTGACGCGTGCGGGGAGTGTGTGTGTCAGGAACGCCGTCGCCATGGGCACAGTGACGCGTGTGGGGAGTGTGTGTGTCAAGAACGCCGTCGCCATGGGCACAGTGACGCGTGCGGGGAGTGTGTGTGTCAGGAACGCCGTCGCCATGGGCAGTGACACGTGCGGTGTGTGTGAGTCTGGAACACTGTCGCCATGGGCAGTGACACGTGCGGTGTGTGTGAGTCAGGCTAGCAGGGACCTGCCCCATGCTTGTGTTTCTGCTGCTCTAGCCCCTGTGGGAATAGACCTGTCCCAGACAAATCATCCTGCAGGGGCCTTTGTTTAGGGTAGTTGGGCAGTAACCAAGCAAACCAGTGAATGGGGATTTAAACAGTGATGAGTTTAATGCAGTTGTTGCCACCTGCTGGTACCACAGAGCAGGGGCGTTAACAGGGGCGGCACAGCCTGCTTTGGTTGGGGACGGGAGAGCTGGTCTCAGCCATGGACCCACTGGGCCTGCCCAGATCAGCACTGTCCGGGCATGGTTTTCTCGGGGGTTGGGGAAAGGAGACGGAGCTCTGTGGAGCTTTGCTTGGAGAATGCCAGTGATCTGAAGACTGATTCTACCGCAGTTTTGCTTCCAAGGAGCCCCACGTGATAGCAGATCCTGCAAGGAAGTTGTGTGTGTTGGAGGTCCTCACGCACCTTCATTGTGGGTTCCAGCCCTCGCGATGTAACATTTATACACTTGTACACTTGCGCTGTGAATCTAGGGGATGTTTAAAGTTTTAGTTTAGAGGGATGGACTTTTTCTGGGACAGTGTAGGAGAGGGGTAGTTTTTTGTTTGTTTGTTTATTTTGAGACAGAGTCTCACTCTTGCCTAGAGCTGGAGTGCAGTGGTGCGATCTCGGCTCACTGCAACCTCCGCCTCCTGGGTTCAAGCAATTCTCGTGCCTCAGCTTCGTGAGTAGCTGGGATTACAGGTGCACGCCTGTATTTTTAGTAGAGAAAGGGTTTCACCATGTTGGCCTGGCTGGTCTCAAACTCCTGACCTCAAGTGATCTGCCCACCTCAGCCTCCCAAAGTGCTGAGGTTACAGGAATGAGCCACCACACCCAGTGATGGGGGTAGTTTCTTATTTTAGGCAGTTTATATGAAATTAAGACATGCAGATGTCACGGTGGATATTGAGCTGGTCTCGAAAGCTCAATATCCCCCCAAGCACAAGCACAAATTATGTCTTAATTTTGCTCACACCCCTCAACAAACCTCCAAAATGTTCAGACAATACTATTTTCTTCCTTCTCCTGGCTCCTGAGTCAGAACGGTTCGTATTAGAATTCAGTCATAGTAAGTCAGTGTGCCCACCTGACTGTTGGCGAGGCTACTTGGAAAAGCATGACTTCCAGACAAATGATCTCTGAGGTGAACTTCTGGTGCCCAGCTCCTCGGTCAGTCAGACACTGTGTCGTGCTGCCAAACAAGCCTCACCTTTAAAACAGACAAACTAGGATCCCGCTTTGGAAGTCAGTGGAAGTCCTGGCTCTGAGTCCCAGCTCTGCCCACTGTGGGTTTTGACGTCTCTGAAGGTGGCATAACAGACTGGACTGGGTGCCTCCAGGTCCCTTCCCTTCCTGACACACAGGGAGGAAACGTTTTGGCCCGAAACACAGAAGAGGCTATGTTGCTACTGGTTTCTGAGGCATGTTCCGTTATTTGTATTTGTTTGAAAAAGCAGAATGTGTACACTGAGAGGCATGAGAGAGCGAGCTTGTTCCCTAGTGCAGCCATGCATCTCGAGTCGTCACTGTCTGGATTTCTGTGAGACGTGACGTGGTTGACATTTGACCTGCAGGTGCTGTCCCTCTTGCTGATGGTGCCTACGCTCAGGCCCCTGTGGACTCAGCTAACCGCCTGTACTTCTGTCTCCCCAGTGTCAGATCATATACCCTCGCCAGCAGCTGCTGACCCTCCGAGAGCTGGAGATGATCGGCTTCATTGAAAACAACGTGTCAAAATTGAGCCTTCTTTTGAATGAAATTTCAAGGTGCAAATTGACCTCATTTTTGTAATCAAGAAGAATCCATTTGTGATATTAACTAGGGAGTCATTGTTTCCTTTGAGGAGACCAGGGAGGGCTCTGGGTGTGAACTCTCAACACAGTACAGGTGTGAACGTGCATGTACACACGTGTGTGTGTGCATGAGTAGAAACACGCAGCACAGCCACCTCCTTCCAAAGGAGATGTAACCCTTGCGCAGGGAGGGCGCTGGCTCATGTGCTGGAAGCCCGCGACCCTACGGTTGACGGCACTTCCAAGGATTCGCAGAGTCCCCAGAAAGGAAGTGGCTTTGGGGGTCCGAAGAGGGTGAAAGGTAGGAAAATCAAACGGTGCCTTGAAGGATAGAATTTGGTTCCAACTGGAGAGAAATCGGGAAGGCTGCTGGAGCAGTGTGTTCAGGTGACCTAGTGGGTTGCAGTGCGGAGGCTGGGGAGGTGCCGGAGAGGCAGGGGGTGGAGTGGACAAAGCCTCGGGTTTCTGGCCAGAGTTTGAATTTTATTTTGAAGTTGGCAAGAGTGTGGAAGGCTTTAAACAAGGGATAACATGAAGAATGTAGTATTTTTCAAGGATTTGGATTATCTGTTGAAGAGATTTAAATCAGTTAAGATGGGAACGAAGAACAGTTCAGAGACTTCTACAAAAATTGAAGATGTGAACGCACCCATTATTTGGGGAATCTGTTCCTACTGACCATGTGCCCGCTGCGTCGTGCCCTACACCTGGTGCTCCCAGGCAGGTGATGCATTCCCTGAGCGCAAGGGTGCTGGCCCTGGGGCAGGGCAAAAAGTTGTGCCTTGGGTGTGCTTCAGAGCAGCGAGGACACTGCCTCCCAGAGCAGGAGCTGAGGATGGGGAGAGACTGGCCCCATATGAGAGGCCGGGCGACAAAGGGATATTCAGAGGACAAGGCTGAGGAGACCAGTGAGGGGCAGGAAGTGTCCTGTGAACCCAAGGTGTGCCTGGGACGCTTCAGTTTGTGTTCCCAGGGATGCCTCAGCCAATGAGGAAAATTAGTCCTGAAACGTGTGATTGTATAAATTGCTGTCTCTGAACTGGGTTTTCTTTACATAGGAAGAGCGAAGGCCTCAGCGGCCGGGTCCTGAGAAAACTCCCCTTTCTGGCTCATGCGCTGTATGTCCAGGTGAGTCTCCACTGCTGTCCTCCAGCACCCACCCTGTCCACAGGTCTCAGCCTCGCAGGAGATTCCACTTAGTAGCCCTGGGGTATCAGCCTTATTTTATCTCAGTTTCTAAACCACAGGGTCCTGGGGCCAGAGGAGGAGCTGACCGTGGCACCGAAACACGGGCTGTCTTGAGTCCTTTGGGAGGAGGCGGCTATGCCACGTGCCTCTGCTCACACGCATGCATGCACACACGTGCACGTCTGCCTCTGTGGTGTGCTGAGCTCGTGGCCAGGGCCCTCGCTGGCCTCACCAGAGGTTTGTGCTCTTTCAGTCTGGGTTCAGCTCACATAGAGCAGTGACCTGGATCCACAGCCTCACCCACTGGGTGCTGGGCCTGTTGCAGATGCTTCGGCCCAGGGCACTCACCCCTCCCCTGCACTGTCCCCAGCAGCTGGTTGGGGTAAGGACTCAGTGTCTGGCAGAGCAGATACACTTACATCTGAGAAGAGAAAACCCCCATCCTGGAATGGTTCCTTTCAAATCAGAAGTGACTCAGGCTCTGTCTGATCAGTAGCAGCCTCTGTGCTGGACACAGTGCTCAGCACAGAGGTGACAGTGGCCCCGGACCATGAGTGGGAGCCTTTTGATGCAGGGGAGGTGACAGCTCTGAGCACTGGGCCATGGGAATTCTCTGGTTATAAGCCTGGGACATAGGGTGGGCCCTCCAGGGTCTGCTCCCTACAGCTTCTCATCCTTCTCAGTGTGTGGGTGGCTGCCTTGGTGCTCCCCTGCCCACCCCCACAGCTGTTTCCGACATGCAGGACATGGGGGCGGTCACGTAGCCACCTTGTTCGCCTCTTCTGAAGTAAAGAGCTTGGCTCATCTGCGCCCTGGATTTGTGTGGTGCGCACTCACTGCTCAGCCCATCAGCTACCACCCCCTTCTGTGCTGTCTGCACTGTGGGTGGCAGCAGGGGCTGTGGATGCCAGGTGGCCCCACCAAACGTGAGTTGAGCCCCTCCAGCAATGACTGTGTGCCTTCTAGGCCCCCACCGTCACCATAGAGGGGTTCCTCCAGGCCCTATCTCTGGCAGTGGACAAGCAGTTTGAAGAGAGAGAGAAGCTTGCGGCTTACATCTGATCCTGGGCTTCCCCATCTGGTGCTTTTCCCATGGAGAACACACAACCAGTAAGTGGGGTGGCCCCACACAGCCATCTCCCAGGGAATCCCTTCTGCAGACGTTACTTAGACTGCAAGCTAGAAAGCCACCAAGGCCAGGCTTTGTTAAAAGAAGTGTGTTCTATTTATGTTGCTTTAAAATGCATACTGAGAGACAAACATCTTGTCATTTTCACTGTTTGTAAAAGATAATTCAGATTGTTTGTCTCCTTGTGAAGAACCATCGAAACGTGTTTGTTCCCAGCCCACCCCCAGTGGATGGGATGCATAATGCCAACAAGTTTTGTTTAACGCAAAAAAGGAAGATTAATGCAGGTGTTATAGAAGCCAGAAGAGAAACTCTGTCACCCTGAAGAAGCATATAATCATAGCATTAAAAAATGCACACATTACTCCAGGTGGAAGGTGGCAATTGCTTTCTGATATCAGCTCGTTTGATTTAGTGCAAAAATGTTTTCAAGACTATTTAATGGATTAAAAAAGCCTATTTGTACATCATACCAACTGAGAAAAAAAATGGTCGGTAAAGTGTTCTTTCATAATAAATAATCAGACATGGTCCCATTTGCAGGAAAAGTGCAGACTCTTGAGTGTTCCAGGGAAACACATGCTGGACATCCCGTTTAACCTGCTGTGGGCGCCCCTGCATTGCTGGGATGTTTCTGCCCATGGTTTTGTTTGTGCAATAACGTTATCACATCTCTAGTGAGGATTCACATTAATAGAACATAAAATAAATAGGTCAGTTACTGGTCTCTTTCTCTGAATATTATGTTTTGCTTTTATCTCACAGTAAAATAAATATAATTAATGCTTTGCATGTGAAATTCACTTGTGAAAGAACATGTTACCTTACCTTTTGTTTTAGAACTTTTTAAGTATTAAAATATTTTTTAGAATTTTCTTGTTTTGATTCTAAGCATCTCTTCCAAGTGCTTTTAATTTTACTAAAAATTACTCACAATTACTTAACTTTAAGCCTGATTTATGCTGTGAGGACCTTATGGTGTAACTGCATCATCCAGAAGAAATCGGGAAGGTGCCAGTGGCCCAGGTGCAGATTCAGGATCACCAAGGCCGAGGCATATGCGGGTTCTGGTCACTGCGCCGTCGGCTGGGCCTTAACTCCAGATTCAGAACCTGGAGCCACTCCTGCCACTCCTGCTGTGGGAAGTGTAGCCTGGCTCTGGGGGTGGCAGGTGGAGGAGTGGGCCCAGCCCCTGCATGTCAGTGCTGTTACAGGATCTTTTCACCAGTGGGCACAACCCTAACAGCTCCCCCACCTCCACTCTCCGGGAGTCAGCTTGGGGTCCACAGTGGCATGCGGCCCTTGTACTCACAAGTTCTTCAAGAAACAATTTGAGCTTTTTAAAACAGTTGGGGTGGGGTATAGTGAATAAGGCAAAAGACTCATCTGAGAGTAAAGGCAGTGTATTAGGGTTCTCTAGAGGGACAGAACTAATGGAATAGATAGATACATATATAAAGGGGACTTTATTATTAACTCACACGATCATGAGGTCCCACAGTAGGCCATCTGCAAGCTTGAGGAGCAAGGAGAGCCACTCCGAGTCCCAAAACTGGAGAACTTGGAGTCCGATGTTCGAGGGCAGGAAGCATCCAGCACAGGAGAAAGATGTAAGCTGGGAGGTTAGGCCCCTCTCGCCTTTTCACATTGTTCTCCCTGCTTATATTGTAGCCGCACTGGCAGCTGATTAGATGGTGCCCACCTAGGTTAAGGGTGGGTCTGCCTTTCCCAGCCCACTGACTCAGATGTTAATCTCCTTTGACAACACCCTCACAGACACACCCAGGATCAATACTTTGTATCCTTCAATCTGATTAAGTTGACACTTAGTATTAACCATCACAGGCAGACACATGTCTAGAAGACAAAAGGTACAATATTCTTGCTGCAGAAGAAAAGAAAAAATTGCCAAACCTTAATTGCTGTGAAGGACATAGCTTGGAAGGCATGACAGAAGGTTCCCTGCAGTTATGGAGGATGAGTATGGGTGAGGTGCTGTGGACCCCAGCTCCAGTATCACTGGGCAAGTCTTGACAGGACACCAAGGTCATGGAGGTCAGCCTTCTGGAGCCCATGCTGCACTCAGATGAGATCTGAGG
The DNA here is from genome assembly GCF_009828535.3 of Hylobates moloch. Lineage (NCBI taxonomy): Eukaryota > Metazoa > Chordata > Mammalia > Primates > Hylobatidae > Hylobates > Hylobates moloch. The sequence continues at coordinate 609,528 of NW_026652292.1, forward strand.
CCCCGAGGGTGATGCTCAGGCCATCTGAGTTTGTGCTGTTTGATTTGCTTGTTATATAAAATCAATCAATCAAAAGATAGATAAGTGATAAACGTGCCATTTCATTTACACCACTTCTGAAACCACACTTGAATTCTGGAGGCCGCTGGCTCGTGCGTCTCAGGCAGGCCCACTGGATGTGGTGGGACTCGGCAGTGGCAGGGACTTCTCATGGACTCATCGCAGGTATGAAGTTTCTGAAAATAAGATACCTGTGGTAGAGAAACCAGGCTGTGTCCTTGAAGTGCCTTCAGGCTATTAACCAGAGTGGGAATTTAGGGAATTTCACATGTCAACAGTAGGATGATTGTTGTGTTTAACTGCATGACCTCTGCAAAATGGGGATAAGAGATCAACTGATAACAAAGTACTTGCCCAAGTTCAGAGACCTACCACAGCACAACCTTACTAAGAAATAGAGGTTGAAAATGGCAATTTCAGTATAGAAATACGACCTTTAAACATATTAATTCTAGTAGTTTTTTGATAGCATTCTTAGGATTTTTTATGCACTTGATTGTGCCAGCTGTGAATAAAGACAATTTGCTTATTTTTTTAATCTATGCTTTTTTTTTCAATTTTCTTGCGTTGCTGCATAGGCCAGGACAAGTGTGAGGTGAATAAACACGCCTTAGTGGATGTCCTGGCCTCTTCTGTCTGTAAGCTCTGGAGCGATGTGCCACTTTCATTTAAGTACCAGCTTTCAGTTTCACAGACTTTATCTATTATTTGTTTTCTATTTTATTAATTTGGCACTTAACTTTCTTTTCCTCCTTCTACGTATGTTAGATTTGTCCTTTTCCCAGCTTCTTAAAGTGGAAGCTGAGCCCCTTGGTTGAGAGCTTTGTTTCTCAGCATTGAAAATATTCTCTCTTTGCACATTGCATAGCTGCTTCCCACAGACAGATGGAAATGTGTGACTTTTCATTCATCCTGTTCAAAATATTTTCTAATTTCCCATGTAATTTCTTCTTGGACCCATGGGTTATTTAGAAGAGAACTGTTTCGTTTCCAAATATTTGGGGATTTTCCAGATAGCTGTCTGTTACTGATTTCCTTTAAATTGGTTGTGGTCAGATAACATATGTTGTATTATTCTAAATCTTTTAAATGTATTGACACTTACTTGGTGGCCCAGCACGTGGCGTGCTCTAGAAAGAATGCACCTCCTGCAGTCGGGCACAGTGGTTTCTACGTGCCAGTCAGGTCTCATGACCTGTCACTGATTTTCTTTTCCCTACTCTGTCAATAGCTGGGAGAGAAGTGTTGGAACCTCCACTGTTAGTGTGGACTTGACTGTCTCTTCTTTCAGCCCTATGTGCCCCTACACTGTATTCTGGAGCTGCTGGGGCATAAACGTGTGGGACTATTGTCTTCATTGTAAATTAGTGCTTTATCAAGGGATTTCCTCTTTTATCCCTTGTTCTGATGTCTACTTCGATACTAGGTTAGCCATGCTGGCTAATTATTAGCATTTACATGGTATCTCATTTTCCATCCTTTGACTTTTAACCTATCTGTGCTTTTATATTTTAAGTGAGTTTGTGGTAGACAGCATATAGTTGGTCTCGTATTTTTATCCAATCTGACAGACTGCCTTTTATTTTTTCACCAGTTTTGCTATTCATTGTTCTTTGTTACCTTTTTCCTCTTTTCCTGCCTTCTGTATTAATTGAACATTTTAAAGTATTCCATTTTATCTCTCCTATGGATTTACTTCCTATACATCTTGTTGTATTATTTCGTAGTTGCTCTAAGACTATACTGTCTGATGTGGTAGCCACTAGCCACAGGTAGCTGCATACATTAATTAAAATTAAATTTAAGTTCAATTTCTCTGTTATGCTAGCCACATTTGAAATGCTCACATGTGGCTAACAACTTCCAGTTGATATTGTCACACAGGTCATTGAAATGTTGTTCATTTATTTTTAGTCTTTTTTCTGTTTGCTTCCAGCATGAATACTTTCTATTCCTGTCTTCAAGTTCACAATCTTTTTTCTCCCTACAATGTCTAATCTGCTGTCTTGTAAGTCAGTGAGATTTTCATTGTGTGTAGTTTGCTTTTCATTTCTAGAACTTGTTTGTTTTTTTCTTATATCTCCCTTTTTACTTACATTCATGTCTTCCTTTATATCCTTGAGCATAAAACAAGCATTTCTCTAAACTCTGTAATGTTCTTGTATTCTAATCTCATCATCTTTATCATTTCTGGATTATTTCTACTGACTGATTTTTCTTTCCTTCAGTTTATATATCACAATTTGCTACTTCACGTATCTAGTAATTTTTTACTGGATGCCAGACATTGTGAACCTTATATTGTTGAGTGCTAGTTTTGTCTTTAAAGAGTGTTCAGCTTAATTCTAGCAGGTAGTTTGGTCACTTCTGGGTCCGTGTATGCTCTTAAGTCTTGTTTTCAAGCCTTGTTGGGAAGTCTTAAGTAGCTTCTCTGTCTGGGTGACTCCAGGGTGGAGCTGGTTCCATGAGCAAAGTTTTCTGTACACAGCCACACTTCGTTTGGACAAAAGCAGCAGGGTCAAGGGGCTGATAGAAGCCACAGCTCACAAAGCCTAAACTGTCTGCAGTCTGGCTCTTTAAAGAAACATTTGCCAAAACCCAGGCTTGACCAATTCCCAGAAGTGGATGGGCTACCAGACAGGATGGGATGTCATGAACACTGAGAGAAACCCATCATGCACTGCTCACGCCGGTGTCTCAGGGAGACCTCAGCATCTCAGGGAGACCCCAGCACAGACGGGTTCCAGGTACCTTCTGTTGGTGCCGCTTTTCTCAGTACCAGCTTTTTGCCTGGGTGGGTGGCCTGGCTGTGAGCCAGGTTGGGTCAGGGCAGTGAGGCCTCTGGTGGCTCCTGGGACCCCAGTCAGCCCAGGGGTCCTTTGTCCCAGTTCCTGTAACTTAGGTTCCCATAACCCCTCTCAGGCCAGGCCACAGAGGGCCTCTGAAGACACGGTTTCCTCTTCCAACGCCACCTCTGCCCAGCTCGTCTGCTCTTGGTGGCATTTCACGATGGGGTCAGGGGTCCTCTGCTCCTTGGTTGACGTCCCAAACCTCACTGGTGAGGCCCCGTGCACTTTCGGGATGGTTGACGCTCAGAGACTTCGTGTCCACATGCTGGCAGAGGGGGACTCCAAACCAACACTGCAGGACCAGGGCGAGGGTTTCTGTGTGATGCTCCAGAGGCTCTAGTACATCTCCCCTGGTCCAGGTCAGCTACTGGGCCTGTTCCTGTGCCGTCCTCACTGCAGAGGGTCAGAAGACTGGGCAGGTCTGGGGCATGGGGATTTGGCAGGCAGTGCGGAGGAGGGGGGGCAGTGCTCGTTCCAACAGACCTGAGGCCCCGAGGGTGATGCTTCTGCTGGGCAGCCGGGTTTCTTTTGCCACGGAGAGAAGTGTGCAGGTGGCCCTCATAGTCAGTAAATACCTGTGACCACAGAGAGAGATACCTGGTAAACAATGCTCACAGTCACGGAAGGCCATGGGCGACTGCTGGGCACCCGTTCCTCACCGTGGCCTCAGAAGAGCTGCCATCTAGAGCCACGCCTGTGCCCTGTTCCCTCCCGGCCCCTCCGCCTCCCACTGCAGTCAAGGCCCCATCTGCACCATTTGCCATGGTGTGCACAGGGTGATCCATACCTTTCCCACTGTGCCCTGTGGTCACTGGTCAGGGACAAGGTCATGTCCTCAGACCTCAGACCTCAGGGACACAGCTGCTGAGGCCATGGTCCTTAAGGAAGGCCCCGCCAGAGTGGCCTGGGGATGTCCAGGCAGTTCCAGAAGGAGTCCAGAGCGGCTGCCCTTGAGAGGGAGGTGGGTGTGCCCTGAGGAGGGGCAGGAGAAGGAGGTGCTGGGGGGCTCTAAGGCAGGGCCAGTCCCCAGGTCCCCATGCATGGGTCTGAGGACCAGAACCAACTTGCACCCAGGCCCTCCCAGCCAATGCCCAGCCCCTGGCACTGCCGCCTGTGAGTGAGGACAGTGATGCTAGCCAGAGAACAAATGGGATGCACAGGGGGTCCCTGTGCCCCCCAAGGGAATGAAAGGGGTCTGAGGGCTCTCTCGCAGGAGATGAGGGACACCCCACACTGCCCAGGTCCTAGAACCCAGGTGGAAGGAGGAGGCCTGGGGGCTGAGGGGAGGAAGGAAGAGACAGGGGCCTGTGGACAGACAGGCGGACCCCGAAAGGCCCAGATAGGAAGCGCGTTGTGGCGTTTCTGCCACAGGACCCCTTTCCCTTGCCCGCTAGAGGGCGGCGCTGCCCCAGAGGTGCACAGCCGGCGGCTCAGCCAAGGCCCCAGCACCAGCGGCCCTGGGCCCTGCCCTGAACCTGTGCTGACTGCGGCGGCCTCAGCTCCGAGTCTGAGTGTCTGTTGTCTGAATTATGATTTGTGACCAAAACCTTTGTCTTTCGTGTGAGTTATCTGTGACTGGAAGCCTTCTTTGTCTCTCCCCTGAGTTATCATTTATGACTAAAACCTTTCTCATACTGCCTCTGGGTCATTTTTTACTAAAACCTTTATCACCTGAGCTATCACTTGTGACTGAAAACCTTCTTTGTCTATCACCTGAGTTATTTAATTTTGATTGAAACATCTTTTCTTTATCATACCTACAAGAATCATAAATTATCATTTATGACTTGCAGCTTTATCTGTCAATTTAGTTATCATTTATGAGTGAAATCTTTATCACCTGAGCTATCATTTACGGCTGGAAAACTTCTCTCTCTCCTGAGTTACCTGTAATGGAAGGCTTCTCTGTATTACTGGACTGACTTACAACTACAGCGTCTGTCTCTCTAGCACTTGAGTTATCATTTATTTATGACTGGCCACCCTGCATCTCTCTCACCTGGTATCATTTATGTCTAAAACCTTTCATTCTCTATCAACTGAATTATTACTGGAAAATGTCTTTCCCCATCATCTAGTTGTCATTCATGACTCAGACCTTTTTCAGTCACCTCAGTTCCTTATGGCTAGACACTTTTCTTTCTCCATCATCTGAATTATGATTTATGACTACAACCTTTCTTTTTATCACCTGAATTATCACATGTGACTGGAAAAATGTATGAATGGAAACCTCTTTCTCTACCACCAAATTTCTACCTAAGCCTTTTTGGGTTTGGGGTGGCAGCGGGGGGTTGTTTGTTTTGTGTGTGTTTTTTGTTTGTTTTGTTTTTGAGACAGGGTGTTGTTCTGTCACCTAGGCTGGAGTGAGTGGTGCCATCACAGCTTGGCCTTCACCTCCTGGGCTCAATCAATCCTCCAGCCTCAGCCTCCTGCATAGATTGGACCAGGGGCCTGTGCCACCACACTGGCTATCCTTTTGTTTTTAGTAGAGACAGGGTCTTGCTATATTGCCCAGGCTGGTCTTGAACTCCTGGCCTCAAGCGATCCTCCTGCCTCAGCCTCCCAAAGTGCTGGGATTATAGATGTGAGTTACTGTGCCCAGCCTTACAAAACCACTTTTTCTTTATCACCCGAATTACCATTTATGACTGGCACCTTTCTGTTACCTGAGTTATCATTTATGACAGGAAAACTTCCTTCTCTCTCACCTCAGTTGCTTATGATGGAAGGCTTCTCCCTGTATTACATGAGTTATTTTTGAGTGAAGCATTCTGTCATCTGAGCTATCATTAATGATTGAAACTTTGTATCTCCATCACCTAGATATCCTTTATGAATAAAAGCCTTTCCTTCTCTGTCATTTATGACTGTAATCATTTTTCTCTGTTACCTGAGTTACCACTATTGCCCAAACCTTCTTTCCCTACCACCTCAGTTACCACTGTGGCTGGAAACCTTCTCATCACCTGAATTATCATGTGTGAGTGACACCTTCTTTTCTGTCACCTGGGTTACAATTTATGACCAGAAATCTTTCTCTCACCTGAGTTATTATGACTGGTAGCCCTATTCTTTCTAGCAGCTGAGTTTTATTTATGACTAAAAACCTTTCTTTGTCTAGCATCTGACTTAACCCTTATGACTGGAACATTTCTTTCTCTATCACCTAATTATCATTCATGACCTCGAGCCTCCTTTCACTCAACTGAGTTATTTCTTATTGAAAAACCTTTCCTTCTCCACCTGAGTTGATTGATGACAAAAATCTTTCCTTCTCTGTCCATTGCCTGAGTTATAACCTGTGACTGGAAAACTTCACCTAGTTTTCATTCATGACTGAAAACCTTTCTTGACCATTAAAATGATCATTTATAACTTGAAACCTTTGTTTTTCTATCCCTTGAATCATAATTTGTAACTAAAACCTTTCCTTTTCTACCACCTATCACTTATGACATAACTTTATCAATCAAAACCCTTATTTCTGTAGCAGATGTATTGTTTATGACTAGAAATCTTTCTTCTCTATTACCTGAGTTATTATTTGTGACCTTGCTCTATCATTTCAGTTACCATTTGTTACCTAGAACCTTTCTATCTCTACCATTTTCTGTCGGAAACCTTTCTTTATTATTTATGACTAAAACTTTTCTCTATTACATGAGTTATCCTTATGGCCAGAAGCCTTCTTTCTCTGTTATATGAATTGTCACTTACTACTAAAACCTTTATTTCTCTGTTAGCTGTGTTATTCTTTATGGCAGGAAACCTTCCTTGTTGTATCTACCTGAGTGATTCATGAATAAAGCTTTTTTCTCCATTATCTGAGTAATTTATGACTAAGCCTCTTTCTCTATCACCGGGTTTATCATGTATTAATGACTGAATACTTCATTATGTGATCAATCTTTCTCTTAATTTGTGTGGTGGTTGGAAACCCTTTTTCTCTATCACTTTAGTTTGGATCTTTTGTTCTCTGTCATTGAGTTGTCATTTGGGACTAAGGCCGTCTTCCCCATCCCCTGAGTTCCGCTTTATGACAGCACCTCTCTTTCTCCAAACCCTGTTGTAGTTTAGGGCTGGACACCTTTCTCTATCTCCTGAGTTACCATTTATGATGAGAAATCACCACTCATCCATCGCACGTGCTATAATTCATGACTAAAACCTTTATTTCACTTGTTCTTCATTTTGGAAGCCTTCCTTCTCTATCACCTGATTATTATTACTGGAAATTTCTGTCTGTGCCACGTGAGTTATGGCTTTCTCTCTGGCGTTATTATTTTTACTGGAAACCTCCTTTCTCTTCCCCCCTCCGAGCTGTTCTCGCAGCCGCAGCCGCAGCCTCCTCCTCCCGCCCTGCGGGGGCCGCCATGCCCGCTCCTTCCCCGCCCGCCCTTCCTGGCCCCCTCGCGTCCCCCTTCCCTGTCACCCGAGCTTTATTTGTGACTGAAACTTTGCTGCGTCTGTCATCTTGGTGTCCTCCTCTATGAAAACCTTCCCGGAGCTCTTCACACTCCACACATGGTTTTTATTCGATGTTTTTTACCCTTTCTCAACAGCGTTTTCCTGGGGAAGGAAGGCACCCAGTGGTTCCGGAGGAACGCGGCGCTGTGTTCCCGCGCCCTGGGCTTCCCTGTTGCACAGATTTACTTTTTCCTCACTTTGTGTTTTTTGCCGTCAGCTGGAGAAGCGCTCTCCGAATATTTCCCCGGGAACACGGACTTGCCGGCCGCGCGAGGCACCGGGCGGGAACTGGCGGAAAGGGAGGAGCGGCTGGATGGCGCCTGCGCCTGGCAGCCCCCTGTGCCCGAGGCCAGGAGGGACCGGTCCGAGCCTGGGGGCTGCGTCAGGGCCGCTCTGAGGGCGGCTTCGCGGGGACTCGGGCCCTGCCCCAGGCCAGGCAGGGTGTGACCGCCCCCTAGTGCGGGAGGCTGCGTCTACACCCGCGCCAAGGACCGTGGAAGCCACGGAACTGGCCCCACCCCGCGCAGCAAGTCCACGAAGCCCTTGCCCCCAGCCTCACGGGCGTCCAGACCCGTCCTGAAGCCCTGTTCTCCGCGGCTCTGGGTGGGCGCGGGTGGCCCTGGGGCGACGCCAAATCAGGCCACAACCCCAAATCCAGGCCAGGACTCCACATCCAGCCCAGGACCTCAAATCCAGGCCAGGACTCCACATCCAGCCCAGGACCTCAAATCCAGGCCAGAACCCCAAATCCAGGCCAGGACCCCAAGTCCAAGACACATTCCTAGTCCAGTGACCTGGGGCTTCCCTTGGGCCAGCGACTGACTGCACCGGCAATGCTGTTCCAGGCCCTCCTGGCCTCCCTCTTCCCAGCCTCTCCTTCCCGCCTTTGCCCCCGCAGCCTTCACGTCCTCAGGAGCCAGAGCAGGGATGCCTTCACTGGGAGAATCTGCTCAGAGCTGATTTAGCTATTGATGAGTACTGACAAAATATTATTTTACATTGATTTGTTTTTAAAAAAACGTGCTTAAGCCAGGAGACTTTTTAGGATATCTTAACTTCTGCTGCTGCTCAACAGCCATCTAAGGACTTATAAAACCTATCCAGTTGTGTTTGGGGCTAGAGAGAGTGCTGGGTAACGTCATCACTGACATCCTCAACAGATCTCTATTTACAATGCTTAAAAGTTGCTCCAGTCAACCAACAGGTAAGTACTTTAAGACCATCACCGACCTTTAGTGTTAGAATTTCACACCTGCCTTCATGATGTCCAGGGAGCAGAATACTACAAACAGGTTGATATGCTTTGGATTTGTGTCCCCACCCACCTCTAATGTCGAATTGTAATCCCCAGTGTTGGAGGTGGGGGTTGGTGGGAGGTGATTGGATCCTGGGTGCTGATTTCCTCCTTTGGTGCTGTTCTGATAGAGTTCTCCTGAGATCTCCTTGTTTAAAAGCACGTGCCTCTCCCCCCATCTTCCTCCTGCTCTGGCCATGTGAAGACATGCCTGCTTCCCCTTCACCTTCCACCATGATTGTAAGTTTCCTGAGACCGCAGCAGCCATATTTTCTCTACAACCTGTGGAAACATGAGCCAATTAAACTGCTTTTCTTTATAAATTATCCAGTCTTGGCCGGGCATGGTGGCTGTAGCCTGTAATCCCAGCACATTGGGAGGCCGAGGTGGGTGGATCACCTGAGGTCAGGAGTTCGAGACCAGCCTGGCCAACATGATGAAACCCTTTCTCTACTAAAAATACAAAAAATTAGCTGGGCGTGGTAGCAGACACCTGTAATCCCAGCTACTCAGGAAGCTGAGGCAGGAGAATCACTTGAACCCAGGAGGCAGAGGTTGCAGTGAGCCAAGATCGTGCTACTATGCTCCAGCCTGGGCAACAAGAGCAAAACTCCATCTCTAAATAAATAAATAAATAAATAAACCAGTCTCAGGCAGTTCTTTATAGCAGTGAGAGAATGGCTAATACAGAAAATTGGTACCTAGGAGTGGGCATTGCTGTAGTGATACCTGAAAATATGGAAGTGACTTTGGAACTGGGTAACAGGTAAAGGTTGGAAGAGTGTGGAGGGCTCACATGAAGACAGGAAGATGAGGGAAAGTTTGGAACTTCTTAGGGATTTGTTAAATTGTTGTGACCCAAATCCTGATAATGATATGGACAATGAAGTCCAGGCTGAGGTGATCTCAGATGGAGATGAGGAACTTATTGGAAACTAGAGAAAAAGAGTCACTTTTGTTATGCGTTAGCAAAGAACTTGGTGACATTTTGCCCCTGCCCTAGAGATCTATGGAACTTTGAGCTTGAGAGAGATGATTTAGGGTATCTGGCAGAAGAAATTTCTAAGCAATAAAGCTTTCAAGAGGTGATCTGGCTGTTTCTAAAAGTGTACACTCATATGTGTGAAGAAAGAGATTATCTGAAACTGGAATTTGTATTTAAAAGGGAAGCAGAGCATAAAAGTTTGGGAAATTTGCAGCCCAGCCTTGTGGTAGAAAAGAAAAACCCATTTTCTGAGGAGAAATTCAAGCCTGCTGAAGAAATTTGTATAGCATAAGTAAAGACGAGCCAAATGTTAATAACCAAGACAATGGGAAAATATCTCCAGGGCATGTCAGAGATCTTCACAGCAGCCCCACCCATCACAGGCTCAGAGACGTAGGAGGGAAAAGTGGTTTCATGGGCCAGGCCCAGAGCCCAGTTAGCTCTGTACATTCTCAGGACATGGTACCCTGTGTCCCAGCTGCTCCAACTCCAGCTGTGGCTAAAAGGGGCCAAGGTACAACTTGGGCCATGGCTTCAGAGGGTGCAAGGCCCAGGCATTGGTGACTTCCGCATGGTATGGGGCCTGCAGGTGCACAGAAGTCAAGAGTTGAGGTTTGGGAACTTCTGCCTAGATTTCAGAAGATGTATGGAAATGCCTAGATGTCCAGGCAGAAGTCTGGTACAGGGGCAGAGCTCTCATGCAGAACCTTTACTAGGGCAGTGCAGAGAAGAAATGTGGTGTTGGAACCTCCACACAAAGTCCTTACTGCAGCACTGCCTAGTGGAGCTGTCAGAGGAGGGCCACTGTCTTGCAGATCTCAGAATGGTAGATCCACTGACAGCTTGCACCATGCACCTGGAATAGCTGCAGGCACTCAACACCAGCCTGTGAAGACAACCATGGGAGCTGTACCCTGCAGAGCCACAGGGGCAGAACTGCCCAATGCCATGGGAGCCCACCCTTTGCATCACCATGATCTGGATGTCAGACACGGAGTCAAAGGAGATCATTTCAGAGCTTTAATATATAATGACGGCCCTGCTAAGTTTCAGACTTGCATTGGGCCTGTAGCCCCTTACTTTTGACCAGTTTAACCCACTTGGAGCATTTACTCAGTACCTGTGCCTCCATTGTATCTTGGACGTAACTAACTTGTTTTTTATTTTACAGGCTCATGGGAAGGAGGGATTTGCCTTGTCTCAGATGAGACTTTGGACTTGGACTTTTAAGTTAGTGCTGACTTGAGTTAAGACTTTGGGGGACAGTTGGGAAGGGAAGATTTGTTTTATAATATGAGAAGGACATGAGATTTGGGAGAGGCCAGGGGTGAAATCATATGGTTTGGATTTGTGTCGCACACAAACCTCACGTTGAATTGTAATCCCCAAAGCTGGAGGTGGAGCATGGTGGGAGGTGATTGGATCATGGGAGCTGATTTCTTCCTTGGCTGATGTTCTCATAGAGGTCTCATGAGATCTGCTTATTAAAAAGCATATGGCACCTACCCTGTTTCTCCTCCTCCTGCTCTGGCCAAGTGAAGATGTGCCTGCTTTCCCTTAGACTTCCACAATGGTTGTAAGATTTCTCTGGTATTTATTTAGAGCACTGCAAGAACAGACTAATACACAGGTATACTCCAAAGACTTCCACCTGTGAGCACCATCACCTCCAAGTGTGTTCACCTGTGAGCATCTTCACCTCCCAGTACATTCACCTGTGAGCACATAACCTACTGGTACATTCACCTGTGAGTACCTTCACCTCCTAGTATAGCCACCTGTGAGCGCCTTCACCTTCCAGTACATTCACCTGTGACAGATTCACCTCCCAGTACATTCATCCACCTGTGAGCACATTTAATCCCAGTACATTCACCTGTGAACACATTCACCTCCCCGTACATTCACCTGTGAGCACATTAACCTGTGAATATGATCACCTGTGTACACACTCTCAGGCTGCACCGGAGAATTTAACTGACACAGAAAGATCAACAGGAGGAACGCACGGAAGTTTATTTAAGGGAAGCTCTGTATGGTGGGAGAGCCTCCCATGGAAGGAATGCCCTAAAGCCACAGAGTTGGACACTCACACCCATGTGAGCAAACAGGACTTGCAAGAAGTGGACGGGTGGATCTCTAGTGGCTCACCAGGCCTAAATCCTCATAGAGCCCAGTGGCCGTTTGCTGACTAGAGGTCACACGGGTACCCAGAGTTCCTTGAAATCCCATACCTCTGTTAAACTTTGGGACTTCCAGACCTCACCTGAACCAACCCATCAGAACACCGGAAGTTTGAATCTTTCATTTGCATAAGCGAACCTACATGAGAACTTTCGGTATAAAAGCTGGACCCTCTCTTTGTTCTCTGGAAAGCATCCTGGTTTTACGCTGAAGGCAGCATCTCCCCACTTCACAAACTGTTCATATGAATAGTCTTTCCTCTACATTCCTTTTCAAAGAACTTTTGTTCACCCTGAGTTGGAGGTGGAGTAGTAAGCTGTGAAAAATACATTGTGTGCAGACGCTGCAAGAAGAGTGATTTTAAGGAGGTCTATGCTGAAATCTCTCTGGGTCTGGGCCTCCCACTGTTGATAAGAAAGATGCTTTCCCGAAGGTATGGGGAAGGCATCTTTCACATGAGAATTTCATCTCTTGCTTTTAAGAAACCGAACGGAGATCCACGTGAAGCCACAGCAATGCATTTGGGGTGGCGGGCTCTTAGCTCCTTCAGGATCACACCACAAAAGGAAATCGGTGAGCACCTGCTTCCACCCTCAGAAAAAGCTGCAGTTTCTCAGGGAGTGACAGCTGTTCGTGCCAGCTTTGGGGGCACTTCCAATCTGGAGTGAAGGAGGTCAACTTTGAACAGCATGAAGCCGGCTGCTTCGCAAGGTAAGAAATGTAAACAAAACTCAAGTGACCAAACTCTCCATTTTGAAGATGGGGACTCTCAGTTTGGGGACAGGCCACACCCCTCCAAGAGAGCATGGGGTTCTGCACCCGCACCTCTGAGCCCTCCTTTCAAAGGACGCATTTGTTTCTTGCCTTGTTGGGAAGGCAGGTGGAGCTTCATAAAGAATAATGACCCTGCCATTACTGGCTATTTTAGGCTTGATTCATTTTCCTTTCCATAAACTCAGCCAGAGAGTCAAAGTCTTCCTTTAAGACACTCTCTTTTCTGTACTTGGACCTGCAGTGTGGCCCCTGGGAGGTGGACAGTGACTTCACTCTCAGCTCACAGCATCCTTGTGTTCTGTGTCGGGAGCAAAATCCCATGTGAACTGGGCACCCTCCCTTTCCACAGACATTAACCCCCAAACGTGAGAGCGGGCTCCCAGCCACCTGGAAGGCAGCAGCATCCATGCCGCTAGAGCTGGTGTCTGGGGGCCAGATGGCATAGACAGGCTCCTCCAGGCATTGCTATGTCCTGGGAAGGAACAGAGAGACGAATAGGAGGGTGATGGGAGTCAATTCAGTAATTCCAAGTGGGACATTAACATGCCAGCCCTCTGCTCACCGAGGGACAGAGTGGTCTGCCCAGAGGAAGCATGGTGGCCTGGGCCCGAGTTGCGGGACTGAGTGGCTGCCCTCCTGAAACCCACCCTCCTCTGTCCAAGAGCAGGAGCTGCGTTCAGCTGGGCGAGGCTAATGACTGAAGCCTGGCTGCTGGTTCCTGGGAATAAATCAGGCTGATGATGGTCATTGGAGAAGAACAGCAACAAGGCATCAGTGACAATTGCCACCTGTCAGTCGCCTCCTCAGGACCACATCCTGAGCTGAGCTGTGACTAACTTGACCTCTGCACCTCTGTGAAAAAGGATATGGCTGCCCGTTTTCCAGCAAGGAATGAGGACTGAGGGCAGCTCTTGGCTTTGGTTGGCCAGGGCTTGAACCTTCTGTTTCTGGGCAGAGCTAGAGCCATGAGGGGTGATCCAAAGGGAAGCCAATTCCTGGGTTCACCCATAAACTCATAAAAGAGTTGTTCTACTTTCTGCTGAGATAAATGACTTCTTTTATTTCCCTTTTGGAGAATAATTGCCCAGTGTTCTCGCTAGGTTTTATTTGGCTTAAATTTTGGAATGAAAGGAAAGTATGACCCATTAGTGAAGCTGGATATGAAGATAGAGAAACTGTATGCCTGTGTCTCCATGAGAAGGACAAGACTAAGCAAGAAATAGTAACCCCTGAGCAGCAGGTCAGGCCCCTTTCTGGAAATGAACCTAAAGTTAGGTCTCTGTGCACTTTCCAATTATACTAGTCTGTCTTCACACTGCTATAAAGAACTACCAGAGATAGGGTAATTTATGAAGAAAAAAGATTTAATTGACTCAGTTCTGCAGGCTTAACAGGAAGCATGACTGGGAGGCCTCAGGAAACTTATAATCATGGTGGAAGGTGAAAGGAAAGCAAGGCACATTTTCCCATGGTGGAGCAGGAGAGAGAGTGACGGGCGAAGTACCACACACTTTAAAACTTTCAGATCCCATGAAAACTCACTGTCATGAGAACAGCAAGGGGGAAGTCAGCCCCCTGGATTCAGTCACCTCCCACCAGGCCTCTCGCCAATTCAACATGAGATTTGGGTGGGTACACAAATCTAAACCACAAAATTTGACCCCTGGCCCTTCCCAAGGCTTATGTCCTTCTCACATTGCAAAATGCGATTATCCCTTCTCAACAGTCCCTGAGTCTTAACTCATTTTAGCATTAACTGAAATGTCCACAGTCCAAAGTCTTATTTGAGACAAGTCCCTTCCAGCTATGAGCCTGTAAAGTAAAAAAAAAGTTAGTTACTTCCAAGATATAATGGGGGTATAGGCATTAGGTAAATGCTCCCATTCCAAATAGAAGAAATTGGGCAAAAGAAAGGGGCTACAGGCCCCATGCAAGTCCAAAACTCAGCAGGGTAGGCATTAAACCATAAAGCTCCAAAGTGATCTCCTTTGACTCTGTGTCCCACATCCAGGCCACACTGACACAAGGAGTGGGCTCCCATGGCCTTGGGCAGCTCTGCCCCTGTGGATCTGCAGGGTACAGCCCCCATGGCAACTTTCATGGGCTGGTGTTGAGTGCCTGTGACTTTTCCAGGTGCATGGTGCAAGCTGTTGGTGGATCTGCCATTCTGAGATCTGCAAGACAGTGGCCCTCCTCTGACAGCTCCACTAGGCAGTGCTGCAGTGAGGACTCTGTGTGGGGGCTCCAACCCCACATTTGTCCTCTGCACTGCCCTAGTAGAGGTTCTCCATGAGGGCTCTGCAGGCAGACTTCTACCTGGACATCTAGGCATTTCCATATATCTTCTGAAATCTAGGCAGAAGTTCCCAAACCTCAGCTCTTGACTTCTGTGCACCTGCAGGCCCCACACTATGTGGAAGTCACCAATGCTTGGGCCTTGCACCCGCTGAAGCCATGGCCCAAGTTGTACCTTGGCCCTTTTTAGCCACAGCTGGAGCTGAAGCGACTATGATGCAGAATGCCATGTTCTGATGCTGTACAGAACAGCTGGGCCCTGGGCCTGGCCTATGAAACCATTTTTCCCTCCTAGGCCTCTGGGCCTGTGTGGAAGGGGCTTCCATGAAGGTCTCTGACATGCCCTGGATACATTTCCCTCATTGTCTTGGCTATTTGGCTCATCTTTACAAGCAAATTTCTGCAGCAAGCTTGAATTTCTCCCCAGAAAATGGGTTTTCTTTTCTACAACATGGCTGCATTGCAAATTTTCCAAATTTTAATGCTCCGCTTCCCTTTTAAATATAAATTACAGTTTTATATAATCTCTTTGTTAACACATATGAGCATACACTTTTGGAAACAGCCAGGTTGGCCAGGCGCAGTGGCTCATGTCTGTAATCCTAGCACTTTGGGAGGCCATGGCAGGTGGATTGCCTGAGCTCAGGAGTTCGAAACCAGCCTGGACAACATGTGAAACCCTGTCTCTACTAAAAATACAAAAAAAAATTAGCTGGGTGTGGCGATGTGCACCTGTAGTCCCAGCTATTCTGGAGGCTAAGGCAGGAAAATTGCCTGAACCCAGAAAGTGGAGGTTGCAGTGAGCTGAGATCGCTCCACTGCACTCCAGCCTGGGCGACAGAATGAGAATCCGTCTCCAAAATAAATAAATAAATATAATAAAGAAACGGCCAGGTCACATGGTCACATGTTGAACACTTTGCTGCTTAGATACATTTTCCACCAGATACCCTAAATCATCTCTCTCAAGTTAAAGTTCCACAGATCTTTAGGGCAGGGGCAAAATGCCACCAGACTCTTTGCTAAAGCATAGCAAGAGTCACCTTTACTCCAGTTCCCAATAAGTTCCTAATCTTCATCTGAGACCACCTCAGTATCACTATCGGCATTTTGGTTGAAACCATTCAACAAGTCTAGGAAGTTCCAAACTTTCCCACATCTTCCTGTTTCTTCTGAGTCCTCCAAACTTTCAACCTCTTCCCGTTACCCAATTCCAAAGTTGTTTCCACATTTTCAGGTATCTTTGTAGTAATGCCCCACTTTCCTGGTACCAATTTTCTGAATTCATCCATGCTCACACTGCTATAAAAAACTACCTGAGACTGGGTAATTTATGAAGAAAATGGGTTTAATTCACTCAGTTTCACAGGCTTAACAGGAAGCATGGGTAGGAGGCCTCAGGAAACTTACAATCATGGCAGAAGGGGAAGCAAGGTACATCTTGTGGAGGAGCAGGAGAGAGAGAGCGAAGGGGGAAGTGCTGCACACACTTAAACCATCAGATCTTGTGAGATCTCACTATTATGAGAACAGCAAGGGGAAGTCAGCCCCCTGGATTCAATCACCTTCCACCAGGCCCCTCTTCCAACTTGACATGAGATTTAGGTGGTGACACAAATCCAAACCATATCACTAATCTTCCCTTGTGGCGAGATGAGCAGCTCAGTGTTTGCACAGCCTGAGGAATGAGTGAATTGCTGCAACTTAAACTTCCAGCCAGCAGATGACAAGCTGTCCATTCAACACAGTCAAAGGCTTGGTCTTACACTGCGTGTGTGACTACAAGCAGACCCTCTCTCTCCTGTGTGAAGAAGTGGAGTTGACACCTATTACATGGCTCTAACACTTTAGTCATCGGGTCCTCAGGAAGTTGGAAGCCTCTAAGCCCAGAGGCAGCCTAGACCCTTCCTCACAGATGCATGGCGCTGGCAGTCCCACACTGTCCCCCATGGTGGCAAGCGGTGGTGTTTCTGGAATGTTCCACTTCACCCTCATTCCTGTGTGTTCTCCTGCCTGTGGTCTGTTGTCACGAGGCCTGTGCCCTGACGCTGGATCTGCCTGTCTCCGGCCGCTGCTGGGTCCTGCTCTGCACCTTCATGAGAAGGTGTCTAGGTAAGTTTCTTCTTGTTTCTCCCGATTGGGTTCGTTCCCCTGGGACTGGGCAACTGGGACTTTGCCCCACTTTAAAGTTCTCCCTCTGGCTTCCTCCGTGGGCTGCAGCCCTGACCCCACCACAGCACAGAGAGGGCCAGTCGGCATCCTGGCTGCCCACTCAAGCTGATGCCGTCACAGGGAGAGGCTGGGGTGGGAATCATGACATCTTTGGATAGAGAGCTTTGCTTTTTACCTTCATGCCAGTTGTTTTCATGAAATCCACAGAAACTTCCTTTAGAAGAAGTCTTACCTAGAAGCCCACCCGGTGAATGAAGTGAAACAGAATTCTCTGGCGAGAGGAGGGTAGAGTCTGGGACCCCACAGGTGGTTCTATGGCCCCTAGAGACCCCCTTCTGTGGTGGCTCCAGAATGTGGCCCCATGTGGTGTGTTGGTGGCTTCCCATGACGTGTGCCTGTGCCCCCCATGCCATGTCCATGGCCCTCTTCTTGGTGCATCTACAGCCCCCTCATGGTATGTCTGAGGCCTCCTCAGTGCTCTCTTTGTGGGCCCCTATCCCCATAGCCTCTGCCTGCCGTGGCGTGTCCGTGGCCCTCTCCTTGGTGCACCCATGGCCCCTCCGTGGCCCCTCTGTGGTATGCTGAAACGCACCCAGGCTCTGCAGAGCTCAGCAGGCCACGCTTCTACTTCAGGCTGCCTTTCAGGAAGAAAAGTTTCTTCTCCAGCTTGGGGATTGTGATGGGAAAAACAAGATACTGGGGAGGGGTGATAAAAGAGGAGTGTGGTGGGAACTTGTTCCAGAAAAAACATTCAGTGGTTGACTTCCTGGAGAGGCTTGGACCTGAGCTCTCGGGAAGCTTTGCAATCTCTCCCATTGTGCTGAAGGGAAAACAGAGGCCATGTGAGGTTGCTGGGGCCAGTGGGCCTGTGCCTTGATCCGCCCGGAGCAGGCTGGAGGATTCCATGATCCCAGACACCACGCTAGGTGACACAGAGCCTCTGGCAAAACAAAGGGGACAGACTGGCTCCTTCCTCAAGAGGGAGGGTGTTGCTTCAGCAAAACCACCCTGAGCTTTTTTTTTTTTTTTTTTTTTTTTAGAGAGGGCCTCTCTCTGCCCCCCGCGGGAGTGCAGTGGTGCGATGTCAGCTCACTGCAGGCTCTGCCCCCCGGGGTTCACGCCATTCTCCTGCCTCAGCCTCCCGCGTAGCTGGGACTACAGGCGCCCGCCACCACGCCCGGCTAATTTTTTGTATTTTTAGTAGAGACGGGGTTTCACCATGTTAGCCAGGATGGTCTCGATCTCCTGACCTCATGATCCGCCCGCCTCGGCCTCCCAAAGTGTTGGGATTACAGGCGTGAGCCACCGCGCCCGGCCCACCCTGAGCTTTAAGGCAGAGTTTTAGGGGAGAGTTCAGGCAGCTGAAAGCCATCAAGTCAGTGGGGCTGAGATCCTCCCAAACTGGGGCAAGGGCCAGGGCTTGGGTGTCAGAAGTAAAGTCAGAGGTTGTCTGGGCCAAGGGGACCACTGAGCACACACTGTAAGCATGGCAGGCAGTGGCAGGACTGCACCTGGGCACTGAGTATCCGTGACCTGGCACCCCTGGGGAGCAGGGGCTGGCATCCCAGGGCTGCACCGGGACCCAAGGAGAGGCTCCTTGACCAACAGTTGCAGGTTGCAGCTCCCAGGTGTGGAGCACACTTGAAGATTCTCACTCTGGTGACCCAAAGCAGGATCAACTGTGGACGCTTGTGTTTTGTTTCGCTTAAAGTTTCTCTTGTGGCTGGGCACAGTGGCTCAAGCCTGTAATCCCAGCACTTTGGGAAGCAGAGGTGGGTGGATCACCTGAGGTCAGGAGTTTGAGAACAGCTGGCCAATGTGGAGAAACCCCGTCTCCACTAAAAATACAAAAATTAGCTGGTCCTGGTGGCGCACACCTGTAGTTCTAGCTACTTGGGAGGCTAAGACAGGAGAATTGCTTAAAACCGGGAGGCAGAGCTTGCAATGAGCTGACAGGGTGCCATTGCACTCCACCTGGGTGACAAAGCAAGACTCCATCTCAAAAAAAAAAAAAGAAAGTTTCCCTTTTGTCCCATGTCCATGTTCTTGGCATGCCAGGACCACTGCCTGTACGTGGAGGTGTCTGGCCCAGCAGGGTCGCTGCTGAGCAAGCAGAGTGGTGGCCCTCATGTTCTAGGCTGGGCTGGGAATGTATCCCTGACTCCAGGCCCAGGACTCAGGACCCACAACCTCCAGGACAGACCTCAGCCCAGTGGCCCTGGCTTTGGGGTCAGGGCTGAGGCTGGTGGCAGCCCACCCACCCCTGGCGTGGCACTCAGACCACCTCCTCTGGACCAGGCCTCTCGTCAGGAGAGGAAGGCTCGGGGAGGGCAGGGACAGAGGATGGAGGCGGGTGGCCAGAGCTCCACGTTCTTGTGAGTAGACCGAATGCCAGACAAAGCTGGAGCAAGACTGAAGAGGACCAGGCAGGGCGAAGGGAGGCCAGGTCGCCTCTGCCGCGGTCTACCCCTGCTGCATCTCTTGGGCTCAATCTCCTGTTCTGGGTTCTTGACTTAGATGCTTTGCTCACTAAGCGCTCTTCTTCTTTTCTATCTGAGTGTTTAACACATTTGTCTCAGAGCCATTCCTGCTGCTTCCCACATGCCCGAGAGTGGGGGAGTCTATCATTCAATTCCAGAATCTTCTCATTTCCACTATGGTCGCTTTGATCCAGGAGTTATTTTGAATGTATTTTATGATTTCAGAAAGCATTTCAAATAGTTATTTTTGCAATTCATTTTCACACTTTTCCTCTCTCTCCTCTACCTCTCCCCTCTTGGATCTCTAGGAATGCATAGATTTTTAGAAATTCAATATTTTATAATCCATTATCTTCATTTTTTTCTGTTGCCCAAATTGTTCTGAATTTTGTCCATGGGAGAAATATAGAGATATAAAATTTGTCTCTTTACCATATTTCAGGGATTGTTTATGTTTTTCTAAAATAAAAAGTAAACTTTTTTGAAATATAATATACATAGCGAAAAAAGTGTACATCTCCCAAGTTTATAACTTGTTTAATTTTCACAAAGTTAACCACACTTGTAGTAACCAGACCCAAAATAGAACATGACTGGCCCCCTATAAGCCACTGCCCTAGTCTTCCTACCGGTCACCATCTGTCTCAGTCAGCATGGGCTGCCATAACAAAATACACCTGGGGGACTTCTAGACAGCAGAAATTTATTTTCTCCTGTTTCTGGAGGCTGGAAGTCCCAGGTCTAGGTCTGCTAGGGTTGGGTTCTCGTGAGGACCCTCTTCCTACCTCACAGGCCTTTCGTCAGCGGCACGCGGAGGGCGGGGAGAGACAGAGAGTTCTTCCTCTTCTTATAAGGCCTCCAGTTTTATACAGTTAAGGCCACCCCATGACCTCATTTGACAGTTACCTCCCAAAAGCCCTGTCTCTAAAGACAGTCACATTTTGGGTTAGGGAGTCAGCACACAGAGTTTGGAGGGCCCAGCCCACTCCGTGGTCCTGTTCCACCCCACAGTGAGGGTAGTGCCCCTCTGACTTCTGACACTGTGCATGGGTGTGGCGGGCTTGGGGCTGTCTGTAAACAGGGTTGTGCAAAAACCTTCCTTTGCTCCTTTGTAAGATCCAGCCATGGTTTTGCATGTAAGTGGGTTCCGTTCATTCCCAAAGCTGCCGTGGTGTGAATACGTGGCTATTCATCCATTCTGCCCTTGATGGACATTTGGACTATTTAAGTATGGGGCAATTAGGAGTCGTCCTATGAATGTTCTTACACAGTTTTTTGGTGAATAAAGGTTTTTACCGAGATATACCTAAAGAACAGAGTTGTTGGGTCATAGAATATGCATATATTTAACATGAGAAGATACTACTGAGCTGCTTCTAAAATCCTGCTCTAACATTCATTATAATATACATATAACTTGAGCATTCTGAGGTTTAAAAAAGTATATTTTAATTCCCTCCCTTGTTTATTTCCAATCGACTCATCTTGAGTTATATGCTGTTAATGTCTAGTATTTTAGTTCTATTTTCTTTTCTTTAACTTCCAATAATATATTTAATTTATATTGTTTTGTACAGCTAATGTTTGTTTGTTTGTTTGTTTTTGAGACAGAGTCGTGCTCTGTTGCCCAGGCTGGAGTGCAGTGGCATGATCTCAGCTCACTGCAGCCTCTGCCTCCTGGGTTCAAGCAATTCTCCTGCCTCAGCCTCCCAGAGTAACTGGGATTACAGACGTCTGCCACCACGCCCAGCTAATTTTTGTATTTTTTGTAGAGATGGGGTTTCACCATGTTGAGCAGGCTGGCCTTGAACTCCTGACCTCGTGATCCGCCTGCCTCAGCTTTCCAAAGTGCTGGGATTACAAGCATGAGCCACCGTGCCCAGCCGTACAGCTAATGTTTAATGACATTGACCATGTGTGGGTTTTTTTCTCTCTGTCTCTTTTTTTTTTTTTTTAAGTTCTGGGCTACACGTGCAGGATGTGCAGGTTTGTTACAGAGGCAAACGTGTGCCATGGTGGTTTGCTGCACCTTTCAACCCATCACCAAGGTATTGAGACCAGTATGCATTAGCTCTTTTCCCCAGTGCTCTCCCCACCCACCCTCCCCGGACAGGCCCCAGTAAATGTTGTTGCCCTCCCTGTGTCCACGCGTTCTCATTGTTCAGCTCCCGTTTATAAGCGAGAACATGTGGTGCTTGGATTTCTGTTCCTGTGTTAGTTTGCTGAGGATAATGGCTTCCAGCTTCATCCATGTCCCTGCAAAGGACATGATCTCATTCCTTTTTATGGCTGCATAGTATTCCATGGGGTATATGTACAACATTTTCTTTATCCAGCCTATCATTGATGGGCATTTGGGTTGGTTCCATGTCTTTGCTGTTGTGAATAGTGCTGCAATGAATATACACGTGCATGTATCTTTATAATAGAATGATTGATATTCCTTTGGGTATATACTCAGAAATGGGATTCCTGGGTCAAATGGTATTTCCAGTTCTAAATCTTTGAGGAATAGCCACATCATCTTCCAAATGGTTGAACTAATTTACATTCCCACCAACAGTGTAAAAGCATTCCTATTTCTCTACAGCCTCACCGGCATCTGTTTCTATCACCACTCTGACTGGTGTGAGATGGTATCTCATTGTGGTTTTGATTTTCATTTCTCTAATGATTAGTGATGTTGAGCTTTTTTTCGTGTGTTTCTTGGCTGCATGTATGTCTCTTTTTGAGAAGTGTCTGTTCATATCCTTCGCCCACTTTTTAATGGGGTTGTTTGTTTCTTGTAAATTTGCTTAAGTTCCTTGTAGATTCTGGATATTACACCTTTGTCAGATGGATAGATTGCAAAAATTTTCTCCCATTCTGTAGATTGTCTGTTCGCTCTGATGATAGTTTCATTTGCTGTGCAGAGCTCTTTAGTTTAATTAGATTCCATTTGTCAATTTTTGCTTCTGTTGCAATTGCTTTTGACAATTTCATCATAAAGTCTTTGTTCGTGCCTATGTCCTGAATGGTATTGCCTAGATTTTCTTCTAGGCTTTTTATGATTTTGGGTTTTACATTTAAGTCTTTAATCCATCTTGAGTTAATTTTTATATAAGGTATAAGGAAGGGATCCAGTTTCAATTTTCTGCATATGACTAGCCAGTTTCCCAGTTTCTAATTTTATTCTTTGCCATTGCTTCTGATATCTCAGTTATCATTTAGGGATCTTTCTCTCCTTCCTGAAGTTTGCCCTTGGAAACTCCTTTATGAAACATCTATTGACAGTATACTTGCATTTTTTTTTTTTTGGAAAAAAAATTATCTTCAGCCCTCATTCTTGAAAAATGACTTTGCAGGGTATAGAGGCCTTTCAGTCCTTGAAGGTATTGTTCTGACCTCTGTTGTTTCTGTTGAAAAGTCGGCTGTCAGTCTAATTGGCATTCTTTCCAGGAGGTCTGTGTCTTTTCTCTATGGTTATTTTTACGATGTTCTCTTTGTCTGTATTCTGTAATTTCACTAAAATGTGTCTAAGTTTGACTTTCTTTTATTTACCCTGTTTGGGGTTTATCAACCCTTCAAAATTCTCAGCCATTATCTCTTCAACATGGCCCTCACCTATTTTCTTCTTCTAGAAGTCTGATTAAATGAACGTTCTACTTCCTTGCTGTGTTCTTCATGTCACTTATCTTGAACCTGTTTAGAAATCTTTGTCCTGCAGATTTGTCTTCCAGTTCACTAGTTCTCCCTGAAACAGTGTCATATCCTCTGTTAAACACACCATTGCACTTCTAATTTCAGCTATAATTTCTTCATATATATACATACACACACACATATGTTGTTATAAGTTCTCTTTATCTCTCTTTCAAATCTGATTGGTTATTTTGGATAGTCTTTTGTTCCTTAGTGATATTTTTTATATCCCCTCCCATATGTAAATATATAAAGCATACTTATTTTTTAAAAAGCAATTTGTATCCAATGTTCATAGGTCTTATTCTGCTGTTTGCTCCTTCTGGTGAATCTCACTCATGTTGGGTAGTTTATCAATATATTTTGTGATTTTTTTGAAGAGGAATTCTTGTTGAATAGAGTTCTATCTGTAAGAGTCTATGAGTCTGGCTTGGGGTGGGGTCTTCCAGAAACAACTCACATAGGCTGCCGGATGCCTTGGAATACGACAAACTAGAGCCTCTATTAGCCTCATTCTCAGCTTGAGTTTAGGACACACAGGAAACATAAATTCTGATGTGGAGGCTGCATGAATATGGGCTTATAGTTAGGAATTCTTAGAAAAGTCCTTCCCTGCACCTTCCCAGAGCCAGGGCTAAGGCAGGCAAGTTTCCGTATTGTCTCCCTTGATAAGCATTTTTTATTAAGTTGTTCATCGAGGGTTTCACTTTGTGGAGGTGCTGGCTCCCTGTGGCACTCTCAGGCCTGATTTTCCATCCTGCGTGGTCTCAGATTTTGATGCCATTCTGCATCCAACGTGCCTGGCCACAGGGGACTGCTGTGGCTCCTCTAGCCTTGACCCCACTTCCCTCTCTGGACTTCTGCTCACTCTTGCCCACTCAGCCATGCATTAAAACAGGAAAAAAAAAACTTTATTCAGTATTTAACATGTTTTGTACCAGGGGTATTTTTCCAGATATCTAATCTGTAATAGTGCATGAATGAAAGTCTCTCATGGCTTAATGTTTTGAACTTCGATCTGGTATTGGCATTTTTTGTGAAACAGATGGCATCCTGAAAGCAGAGACCATCAAAGCCATCCTGACCAGACATTCCTTCCTAAGTTCAAGAAACAAGCAGCATGGGAAGAAACAACTGTCTTACCAGAGTAAATGCTTCTGAGAAGGAGAAACTCCACTGAAAATATCTGCATAAAGAGGTTATAGCAAACCAAGAAAAGAAGCCCAAAAATAATTCAGAACTCACAGAATCAAAGCGGAGAGTTTAAGAAGTGGGGCTGAAGAGGCTGACCTGGCCCGAAGCAGGCATCTGGAGGTTCTCATTAGTGACAAGAGGTGGAGGTGGCTCCGGAGAAGCAGGAAGCAGACACAGAGAGAGGGAGGGAGGATGGCAGGAAAATGCAGGGAACTTTGTGCTCATTCAGAAGAAACTCCCTCTCATGTTTAAGGATCTGGCTCCTTGAGAGAAAAGCACAACCTGAAATCAGAGGTTCAAGGTAGAAGCAGAGTTCAGTGGGGCCCTGGGAAGGTGTCACCCGGCCGGATGAGCAGCCCTCACAATCTGGGGATCAGGAGGGCCATGGGCTGTAGAGAATTGCCTGGGGCCAGTGGGGAGGGTCCCCAAGGCCACAGCTGTTGTGCCCTCCAGGTGGTGGAGGACACACATGTGCCCAGGGCTGTAACTTCCAATGCTCTTCATGTTCCCCACCTGGGCAACCCCAGGGCTCCTTGTGCTCCTCAAGTGCCCTGCACTCCCCTGCTCTCTGTGCTCCCTGCTCTGTGCTCCCCATGCTCCTTGTGTGCTATGTGCTTCCAGAGCTTCTTACATTCTCCATGCTCCACATGCTCTCTGTGCTGCCCTGCTCCTCATGCTCCTGGTGCTCCCCATACTCCTCATGCTCCCCATGCTCCCCATACTCCTCATGTGCCCTGTGCTTCCAGTGCTCCTTATATTCTCCATGCTCTGCTCTCTGTGCTCCACATACTCCTCATGCTCCCCGTGCTCCTTGTGTTCCCATGATCACTCTCCATGCTCCTCCTGCCTCCTCTGACCCTGACTCCTCCTGCCACGGGGGACGTGGACCATGGAGGAATCAGAGTGGAAGGAGAGTGTGGTCTTGTCTGACTCTGGTTAAAATTTCTCTTTTTTGCTCATCACCAGGATGTAACTATGGGAACACTTTGCTAAGGTCCCTCCCAGGACCTGCACATGTGCAGC
Organism: Hylobates moloch; assembly: GCF_009828535.3. Taxonomy (NCBI): domain Eukaryota; kingdom Metazoa; phylum Chordata; class Mammalia; order Primates; family Hylobatidae; genus Hylobates; species Hylobates moloch. Next base: position 634,989 of record NW_026652292.1, read on the forward strand.
CTCTGGTCTTTGTGGTTTTGCATAAATGCATTGCCCCATAAAAAGCAGGTTCCAAAGGGTCAATTGCCATCAATGTGAACTAAGGTTATTAGGAAAATGTGGACTCCACATTGCTGAGACTCAGATTGGGGATCTGGCTGGTGCTGCACAGGGCTTGGTAGATGCTTCCTGGCCACGCTGACCCTGAGAGAGAGAACCCACAGAGACCGCAGAGTGCTGACCACAAGGGCAGTCTGTTGGAGGCATCAGCCTCCAAAAGTGGGGCACCAGCTCTCCTCTCAACTTGATGTACTGTGTGTTGCTGTTGGTGATGTCCCAATGGCATCGATTCAACCCACCATGAAGGCGCTCCTCTCAGGGAGTGAGTCTGCAGAAATTTGAGACCAGATGTGCTCCAGGATGGAGTTAGGCTGGCTGGCCACTGCTGCTGGAACTCTCCTGGGGAGCCTGAGCTACTGGGTTGGAGAGGCCTGGTGGAGCTGTCCGTTCAGCCCTGGAGCCCGGCAGGAGTGCCAGCTCCACACAGCAGCCCACGTGTTCTGTGGCTTCAGCTCCATTTGTCAGGGTGCAGGGTGGCGGCCAGCTGACTGGTGTCCGCCTTGACTGTGGCTTCTGCCAGGAGCACAGAGAGGAGCATCAGCATAGCTCCGGCAGATGCCCCAGGTCCCACTTTATCACTTCTCCCCCCATCTCCTGCCTTGACTGCAAAATGAAAAATGCTGAACTGGAAAACCTGCCAGCAGATGCCCCGGCCGCCTGTGAAAGCATCAACTTTCAAGGCGCCAACAGGGTGCAAAGTGTTCATTAAACCTTGTGACCCCAAGCTCACGTCTGTGCCAGGAACACACCCGCCATCCTGGAGCTGTCCGGCGCATCCAGCAGGCTCTGTAATCAATCACAGCGCAGAACACAGCAGCCAGATGCAGAGCTTTCCAAAAGTGTGGTCTCATTGATTTTCCCTGTAGTGCTCAGCAAAGGGCTGCTCTCCTGGGGAGAGACGCACAGGACAGCCTGGTTTCCCTTGTTCCTCCATCATAGGCTGTTTTGGGGCAGGAAATAACAAGAGCTGGTGGATGCAGCCTCGCTTCGCTAGAGCCAGGCATTGTTCTGCACCGTTTTGGAGGTGGGTAAACCTGGGTAAACACAAAGCAGATTGGGGGCATGTGTTCTGAGCGCTGTCATCATCAGCCCTCTGCAGGCACTGAAATGTACCTTGGTGACTTTTTAAGGTGACCCCATTGTTCCCAGGCTGCTTTTGTAACTGGAGAGCTGTAGTGCTTCATCATGGAAGTGCTACATCATGGGAACTGCTTTAATGAAAATAGATTTCTGCATCCTATTATATGGTTTTTAAAGCCTCTTTCTCCAAATGAGGGCCATAGGATAGCCTTTCAAAGGGAACCGCCTTCAGCCCTCCTGGGGCTCAGCTTCTCCTTCCAGCTCTAGGGGTCTTCACAGTGCCATGCTGGGAGTGGCTCTGGGGTCCCCTTGGTCCACCAGCAGGTGGGCATCTGAGGCTGTGTTTCTCTGGGGTCAGGTTTGCAGCTGCTGCAGAAACGGCCTGTGCTCAGCCTGTGCCTTTGGGTCTCCTGAGGGCAGGCGGCAGCAACCGTGCTGTTAGGATTGCACGTGGATTCACGCTCCTCAGCGTGACCTTGGTCAAGCCAGCGAGGCCCCAGGGATGATGGAGAAAGCTCCAGCTCTGCGCTCCTGGCTCCAGCCCAGTCCCCGTTCTGATGTCTCAGAAGTGAAGCAGGTGGTTGGTGTGGAGGATCCAGCTTAGGACCGGAATCGGGCCAGGCTGACCTTCAGCCTCGATGCCTGCTGGCTCTGTGGGCTCCGGCGCCTTGTGTGACTCCCCTGTGCCCCCGCGGCCTCTCGTAAAATCCAGCGTGGAACTCACAGGTAGAAGCTGTCTGCTGGGCCCCAGAGCCTGCTCTGAGCTTTCTGTTGATTCCTGGCACACAGTGTGCACAGCACTGGACACACACTGACCCTCCAGGCGTGGGTGTGAGGCCTAGAGACAGACGTGGCTTCCTGTGGTCACACAGCCAGGACAAGCGCCTTGGGCTCCCGAGGCTCTCTGAGGTCCGGGATCATCGAGTCTCTGCCACGCCTGCTGTCTCAGGTCCCTTCCAGCCCCGCAGATTACACCCCCGAGTCCACCACAGTCCAAACTCTCTTCCCCACAGGAGTGAGTTAGCACCAGGGGCAGGGCTGGGGTCCGATCAAAACTCAAGAGGAACCACGGGATACTGGGGCAGGCAGGGACTGCAGGCTGATTTAGTTCAAAGACTGTATCTTTCTGGTGTCAATGGAGGTCCAGAGAGGTTCATCGACTTTTTCTGGGGTCACACAGCCAGGAAGTGGATAGGAGAATATTTCAGATATAACATCTGGTCCTCAAAATCTGGGCCAGTTTCCAGACTTGGGTGTGGGTGGCAGAACATGTCTACAGTGCCTGAATCTCTGTAGTGCCCATCCCTGTGATGGGCACTGCTGATAACCGCTTCCCTGTTGCGGCCTCTGCAGAAACCACACAGATCCCTCCCGGGAATCTGGTTCAGACAGCAAGACCTGTGGCAACCCCCAACCCCCGCCACCCCCCTGCCTCAACACACACACCAGGAGGATGTGAAAAGCTTCTTTCCTCACACTGCGAGGCTTTTGGGGGGAGCAGGGTGGCTCCGAGCTGCCCTGAGGATGGATTGAGAGGGTGGGCGGGTAGGGGGGCCTGGGTTCCCGCGGCTGGGCTTGGATGAGGGTCCTGCCTGAGGGAGCAGCCCAGGCGTGGGAAAGAGGAGGAAGGGCTGGGCTTGACAGATGGCAGCCCAGTGTCAGAAGAGGGGTGGGACTCCCACACCCCCAGAGGGCCCCTACGGGTCTTCACCAGTGGCACTTAAAACATAGCAAGGAAAGCGCCTGGTGGGAACTGGATGTGCCCCATGGGGTGTCACTGTGGGCGTCACTCGTTTGCACCCAGGAATTCAGGCTTCTCAGTGGAAAATGGCAACAGCTCTTCTAGCAGACTCCAGAGGGAGCCAGAGAAACCTCTCTGCTCTACCAAAATAAAAGCCAACAAGTCATTCTGATCCTATTTGATGAAGGCAGGCCGGCAATGCCTGTTTCTCTCATAAGCCTCCTTGGCCCTGGCCTGGGGCTGGGGGACTTGCTGGGCCTCCCAGGCTGGTCGTCATCGCAGAAAGTTGCCCTTTCTTGTCTTGAATTGCATCATATGGCCCAAAGACCATGGTTTTAAAACGAAATCCTAGTGGGGCTCAGAGTTCCTTCTGAAGCGTGGGAGGCTGGGGGCTGACGCATGCTGTGGGATCCAGCATCTTCTGCTCAACTTCGGGTTTTCAGGAGGTGCGGAGGGGATGGTGCAGGTTCACGTTCTGCCCCCAGTTAGGCCCCTTCATCCAGAGCCACACGTGAGCTTGGCACAGGCCTTGGTCTCTCACTGCGTTTCCCGTTACCTCACGTCCCCGAGCTGGCCCTGCCCTGCGGGATCCTCTCCTGATGCTCGGATGCAGAGCTCTGGCCCCCATGGGCCCCTCCTCACTGGCCGGTGCCTCTGCCACCACCTGCACCCCCAGAACAGGCACCACGCCCACAGCTGAGAGACGGGAGGGATGGAAGTGGGGCTTTGAGGAGAGTCGAGTGAAGTCACCCCTCAGAGCACCTGGGTGAGTGAACAGGAGGTGGGGAGCTCTGAGCAGGGCTGAGGGCTCCAGTGCTGGGGATATCTGGTTCCCAGGTGAGGGGGCAGATGGTTGCTCCCCCAAGAGGTAAACTGAGCAAAAGAAGGCTTGGCCTGGGAGGAGAAATTAAATGTAAGGGACGGCAAGATGTGAACACCTTGGTGGGTCAGGACAGACATTTAGCGTGATCCGGGGTCAGAGCTGGAAAGGTGCCCAAGGACCAGCTTATCCAGTTATCGTTTTCCACAGATGAGGAACCCGAGGCCCAAGGGGCTTGGGAGATGCTGTCAAGGTCCCATGACTGGACCCAGGGCCTGGGTCCTCCCACCCACTGCTCTGTTTGGACCTCTCCCTTCCATGTGGACGGGTGGCCTCTCCCACCCAGCTGAGTCCCACGCATGCCTCATCTTTCTTGGTTATCCTAAGGGTTGTTTTTCTAATTTTTAATTTTAAACACACTTTTTCATTTATTTCATTTTCACTTCTGGAATTTTTATTTTTGAGCTCGTTCATTTCTCTTTAAAAATAGTTTGCCATCTTTTCATATATATATTTAAAAATATTTTTTCTCCGATATTTTAAAAATATACTTTTTATTTTAAAACAGTTTTGAAGCTATAGAAAAACTGCTAGGATGCCGCAGAGAGCTGGTATACTCCTGGCACTCAGGATTCCCCTACTGCTAACGTCTTACATTCATTCGCTAGATGTGTCCTAATTAGTGAGCCAATATTGACACGCTGCCATTAACAAAAGTCCGTAGCCCATTCACATTCCCTTGGTTTTCACCTCATGTCCCTTTTCTGCCTCAGGACCCCGTGCAGGATCCCACATGACATGCCGCGGTCACGCCTCCTTAGGCGCCTTGTGGCAGTGACAGTTTATCAGGCTTTCCTTGCTTTTGATGATTGTGAGTAGTACTGGTCAGGTGTTTTGTAGAATGGTCTTCAAATAAGATTTGTCTGATGTTTCTTCATGATTAGACTAGAGGTAAGTGTTTTCGGGGGGAACGCCCGAGAGGCGAGTGCCAGTTTCACTACGTCTCATCATCCGAGAGGAACTCCAGTGTCACTTCTGCCTCTGTCCCCCTAATGGTGAGGCGATTTCCCCTCCAGCTTCTTTCACCATTTTCTCTCTGTCTTTGGCTTTCTGTCATTTGAATATGATATACCAAGGTGTAGATTTCTTGGGATTTATTCTGTTGATCGCTGAGCTTTCTGGATCTAGATCTGTGGTTTGGTGTCTTTCATTAGTTATGGACTGTTCTCAGCCATTATTACTTCAAATATTTCTTCTCCCTTCTCTCTTTCTTCTCCTTCTGGTATTGTAATTATGCATGTGCTACACTTTTACAATTCTTCTGCAATTCTCGGATGTCCTGAATTTTCCCCATTCTTGTCTCTTTTCCTAAACTGGAGTTTGGGACATTTCTGTTGGCCTGTTGTCAAATGCACTAATTCATTTTCAGCTTTGTCCCATCTACTGAAGAGCCCGGAAAAGGCCTTCTTTGGTTCTGTTACAGCTGATTCCTGGCCTTTCCTTATGATTCTTTCTTAGAGCTTCCATCTCTTGGCTTACGTCACCCACCTGTTCCTGCATGCTGTCCGCTCTTCCATGAGAGCCTTTAACATATTACTTTACATTCCCTGCCTGGTAATTCCAAACCTCTGCCACATCTGAGTATTGTTCAGATGATTGTGTTTGCTCTTCAGACAGTTTTTTCATACCTTTTGGCATGCCTTGCAATATTTTGTTGAAAGCCATACATGATGCATTGAGTAATAGGAATGGCGGAAAGTGGGGATTTAGATTGAAGTTTTATTTTAATCTGGCTAGAGTTAGGCCACGTGTAATATTTTCCATAGCTCTAGGTGCCAGAGACTTCAAATTCCCCTAATGTCCTTGCGTGTGTCTCCTCTTTTGACTTCGGACTTCCGTAGGTCCTCCTCTTTAAATAGAATCCACATCTGGTAGCTCATTCAGCTGTAATCCACTGCAACCTGGTCATAATAGAACCCTGGTTGTGTGGTAGTCAGGTGTGTGGGAAGGGAGCGTGCTATAATCTTATAATGAAGTCTCTGTCTTTCATTGGGTCTGCCTCTTGGCCTGTAACCTTCACTAGTGTTTTTTCAGGGGCATAGGGTCCCCATTGTGGTGAGACGGGAAAGCTCCAGGGAGCTGGAGTGGGAGGAGTGCCTTTTGTCCAGGTGGGATAAGGCCCTGGTAAGCTCTGTTTGCCCTGGAAAGGCGGTTTGCTGTGGCGAATGCCCTGGCTGTGCTCCACAGTAATTACTCCTCTCCTCCCCTGCCAGACCCAGAGGGGGTCTTTTTGGATCTTTGAGAACCCAGTGGGGTTCCTGAAAGTAAAACCATAAATGTGAGAGCCCCAGGACTGCAGCTCCAGGGAGATGCTCACCCTCACATGGCCCATGCCCGGCCTCTGCCACCTCCTCAAAGCCATCATTTACATGCGTGCACCAGTTTCTGGGTCCAGTGGCTTTGGCTTTAGGTGGGCAGATCTCAGCTGTGACACTCTGTGTTCACCTGTTTCTCCAGGTGTCAGGTGGCACTCTGCCCTTTGACCTTGGTTCTTTGATGGGTCCAAGACAAACTGATGATTCTCACTTTGTGGTTTCCAAGCTCTTTACATATTGGAGCTGAAGGGAAAGTTCATCCCGGAATTTTGGCCAATGTTCTGGAAAACGAGCCCCCTCCCGGCTCAGCCGACCCCTCCCCTATAATTCCTAATGGTCAGCTCCTGAGGAGAGGGAGGAAGCCCAGAGGCTGCCAGCCCCTTCCCACAGGCCCCGCTCCCGCCGCCTGCCTTCCCTGGGCAGACTCAGGGACACGGGCTCTTCCCACAAGCTTCCTTGAGGAGTCCTCATTCAGACACCGTGACTGGGGCTGAGCTACACGTGTGCACTGCTGTCCTGGCATGACCCTGACCCCTGGGTGGGCTCATGTGGCCCTGGGAGAGCTGGCAGCAGGACAGGAGAGGTCTTGGCCACCTCCCGCCTCCCTCCCCTGGCTGTTCCCTAGCACTGCAGTTAACTTTTCCACATCTCCTGGTGGCTCCTCCACCCATGGGCCCTTCTGACCTGCAGCCTGGGCCAGAGCTGACCCTGCACCTGCAGTTCCCAGGGCCTCGGCTGTGGCTGTGGCTGTGGGTAGCTGTGAGAATGATCTTCTTCCCAAAGTCCCAGGCAAGTGGTGGAAAAGGCCCTGCCCCTGTAGGGCCTCCCTGAACCTGGTGCCCCTGGGTCTGGAGCACAGGCCCCCCTGCCCTGGACGTCCTGTGGAGAAGCCGAAGGCGGTTCCACCTGCTTTCTGGGGTCCAGAGTCTGCCCCGCCGAGGCTTTGCCCTGGAAAGGTCAGGCAGCTCCACCTTCTATGCCCACTCTGTCTTCATGGTCACTCCCTCAGCCCCTGTTCTCATTTGCCTGTTCCCCTCTAAACATGGGCAGGGAACCAGAGACTGTCACTCACACTCAGCACAGACGCCTGGGCAGGGCGTTGGGGCCTCTTTAGGGCAGCAGCTGAGACATCCCTGATGGCAATGGCCCTCCTGTCCAGTGACAACAGGCCCTGTCCTCTGGGAGGACAGCCCTGTGGCTCTGAGCATGCGGAATGTACCACAGGGGCAGGTGTCCTTGAGCCAGGACACGCCTGCAGGGTCTCTGCACAGGGAACGGGCGCACATCCTGGGCACGAGCGGAGGTTTGGGTCTCACAGGCCATGCCAGGGAGCAAAATGTTCAGTGCAAGGCAGAGTTCGTCCCCCAACCAGGGCCCCCTAAGCCAACTTAGAGAGCCTGCGGCTGGCTTGGCAGCTCCTGAGTCTGGGGTTACAAGCCTAGGCCTGAGTGTCAAGTGCGGAGGCCACAGGATACAGGGGCTGCTGGCCCCTGAAACCGCTGCTCAAAGCTGGAGGTTCTACAAGTGCAAAACAGAGGCCAGGGTGGGAAGAGGCAGGAGGGGGAAGAAAAGGCAAAATGCTTCAGCAACACCCTTTACGTTTTACTTACATGCTGGAATAATATTCGTTACATTGGGTTAAACAACACATATTGCAATTAATACCTGTTTCTTTTTTCTTAGTCTTCACACCTGTAATCCCAGCACTTTGGGAGTCCAAGGCAGGCAGATCACGAGGTCAAGAGTTGGAGACCAGCCTGGCCAACATGGTAAAACCCCATCTCCCACTAAAAATACAAAAATTAGCTGGGTGTGGTGGCGGGTGCCTATAATCCCAGCTACACAGGAGGCTGCGGCAGGAGAATCGTTTGAACCTGGGAAGCGGAGGTTGCAGTGAGCCGAGATTGTGCCACTGCACTCCAGCCTGGGTGACAGAGTGAGACCCCATCTCAAAAAAAAAAAAAAGCGCCTTTTTTCTGGATGATGGAATTAGGATTGATTGATTGTGAATGCTGGGTTTGCATCCAACATACTTGCTACCTTTTTTTGGGGGGGA
>NW_026652292.1:643559-668183 GCF_009828535.3 Hylobates moloch
TCTCTCTCTCTGTTTCTGTATTTCTCTGTCTCTGTTTCCCTATGTCTCTGTCTCTGTTTCTCTCTGTCTTTGGCTGTCTCTCTGATCCTGTCTCTGTCTCTCAGTCTCTCCCTCCTATGAATGATGGCGATAGCCTCTCTTAGAATGCTAAAAGGAATTGTTGTTAGAAGGCCTGTCTACTGTGTTCTGGTCTGACGGGGACAGTTTCTCTGTCTCGCCATTTAGTGCCGTACTGTATTTGCTGAAGGTTTTTTGAAGACTCTTTATCCAGTTAAGGAAATTCCTTTCTATTCTTAGCCTGCTGAGAACCTTTTCATGAATGGCTGTTGAATGTTCCCAGATGTTCTTCTGCGTTTGCTAAGGTGGCCACGTGGTTTTCTTCTTGACTTTGCTAGCGTGAGCTCCAGGAAGGCGGGTCTGTCTGTGCTCACCGCTGAGCCCGCCTGGAAGGCACCGTTTACAAAGCACCTTGCGCATCTGGTTCCATTCTGCACCCTGGCTTCCTCATCTGGAAAATGGGTCCATCTCGGTGATCTGGGCTGGAGACCTGGGACTCAGGGCAGTGCCAGCTGGGCCCCAAGTGGAGGTGACAGCTGGGGACCAGAAGGAGCTACCACATAGCCAGGGAGTGAGGGGCTGGTGCTGGCCAAGGCGCCTCTGACTGACCTCTGCTCTCTCGCCAAGTACCCAGGAGATGTCCCAGAAAGGACGGCAGCTCCACTGAGATCTTGAACCTCAGAGACCCCCTCCCAGGGCTCTGACTCACCCGTGAAGACCTGGCACCCTCTGAGGGCGACTCCACCCCACCTTGCAGTCCCACAGCAGCTGAAGCCCAGCAGGGCTGGGGGCTGAAGACCCTCCAGCATGGCTCAGGACCTCGAGAGGGGCAGGGGAGGCCGGCTCCCCGCAGGAGATGCCGGCAGTCCCCAAAGGACTCTTCGGGGTTGGGGTGGACGTGAAGGGAGGAAACCCACCCACCCTGCTTGAATTCTGAACACGCACACAGATCTCGGTCCCACCTCCCTTTACAGTCTGTTCAGGTCCTACTCCACCGCGGAGTTCTGATGCCCATGAGTGGGGCAGAAATTCCCGGCATCGTGGCAGGGAAAGTCAGTGGGGTTCAAAGCTCCAGCCACGAACGGCCCTGCATCTGCCTGGTTCTCTCTTCAATCGCGCTTCCGCAGCCAGGACGCTGGCATTTCATGAAGAATTACACATTCCTTAAACTCTCGCAAAGCCAAGAGAAAACAAAACCGCAATGCTGAGATTCCTGGAATGTTTTCCAGTTATCTGGGCCGAGGAGAGGCCCAGTGGGGGCTGTGCAGCACGCTTAGCCTGGGACTGGGCCGCAGTCCCCTTTCTTGTGGCATTTTAGTTAAAAGACCTGAAAGGAAAATGAAAGGCGCTTTGTGACTGTGGTGTTCGTCAGGGTCCCCAGACAATGGGGGAAGCCCATCCAATCCTCAGAGCTGGCTCGGGCAGCCCCATGGATCTGTGTGCTGGGAGTGACCTCGGGGCCAAGAGAACCCTCAAAGGCCGAGGTCACCCCGCCAGGGTCGGTTTAGCTGTGGAGCCTCCTCTGGACGCCCCTGGGATTGCCCGTGCGCCCCGGCCCGGAGCTCCTGTTCCCTGGACTGTGCCCTCGTTCCTTTGAGGTTTTCTGTGGCATGCACCACAGTTTAATCCGACTCACCCCAGCCATGCTGGGGCTGGTTTCCTGTTACAAACACTGGCTTAGTTTTAAGATCAAACAACTGTTCGGGTTGTGGTCTGACCTCGCAGGGGATGTGGCGCGGGGCCCGGTGCAGCCTGGACAAGGGGTGACGTCTGGTCATGCTGGCTTCATTCCCTGAGCACCGCAGCCTCCTCTGTGTCCCCTGTCCCTGCCCGCCTGGCCCCCTCAAGCTTCTGTCCAGCCCAGCCCAGGTTGCACTCAGCAGTGGCTCATTGGCCCCTCTGCCATCCTTGCCACCGATGCCCAGCCTTATTTATTTGGGGTATTTCTGGGCCATTCCACCCACTCCTCTTGAGAGCACCCAGCATGTCCCTTGCCCTGTGTGGTCGGCACCCATCTCTGAGGTGTGGGAAGCAGGAAGCAAGGCCTGCTAATGGGAAGGACCCATGGCTCTGGCTAGAATGGCTTTGGCCCTAAGCCAAAACTGAGGGTGTGGGGAAGCAGGAAATCCAGTGTGGAAGCCATTTCGGACGTCAAAACAGTGGGTCAGGGACTGCTCACACAGGGTCGTCTTCTTGTGACTTTTCGGGGGCTTCCTTTTACCCTCCTTCTCTGGTGAGCTTTCTAGACAAGGCTGCGACATGACATTCTCATTCTGTTTGGAGCAGGATGAAGGGTTCGTGCCTAACACTATGAGGTGTGGACGGGGCTGAGAACTGGTGCACGGCTGCCACTTGCTGTGGTGGTGACCACTGGGAGTCCCCCCTGCAGGCTGTCTGGCTCGAAAGGTGACCAACTTCCAGCCACGGGGTCCCTTCTCAGCCCTGAGGATACCCACACTGGCACAGGGGACACTGAAGCACTCAGGGAAGGGCACCTCCCCACGCTGGCACAGGGTCTCAGCACAGGGGACGCTGCGGCACTGGGGGAAGGGCACCTCCCCACGCTGGCACAGGGTCTCAGCACAGGGGACACTGCGGCACTGGGGGAAGGGCACCTCCCCACACTGGCACAGGGTCTCGGCGAGAGACTACGGCACTTGGGGAAGGGCCGTTTTGTCATTGACTGGAACTTTCTCAAGAAAGCATTTTCCACTCGCATTTCCATGGAGGTTGGCTTTGCTGGAAACCACAGGACCCTGCCCTCCACCAGACACGCAGCGTGCAGAGGCGTGTACCCGAAAAGCAAAGTGCGGCATCACACAGTTCTTTAATCTGGAGCCAAATTCCTGAGAAACAAACCAGACAGACGCAGGTACGTGCTCAGCTCTGCAGCTGTGGTTTGGTTCAGGACCAGGGCCGTGCAGATGCCTGGCAACCCAGCTGGGCCTCGCCGTGCCTGGGGGAGGATGTGGCGCTGGGAGCCTGCAGGCCGGGAGCAGGCACTGGGGGAATGCTTCGGCAGTTCTGGAGGGACTGGGTGTTCCCGCCATGGCGTTGCTGTCCAGGGGGACAAAAAACAGCATGGATGGGAAACGGAGCAGCTGTGCTCTGTCCAATGAATCCACACGTGGGCGGCTGCGTTCAGTGCTCCCCGGCACGGGGACCCTAAGCCGTAAGCCGGACACCACATTCCCAAAGCCAGGAGGGTCATGACACCTGCGTGCGGTGTCCAACGGCCAAACCGAGGCTGCGGTCCCTGCCAAGTAGGCAGTGATTCACACCTGGGGAAGCGATGTGAGTGGCCTTCTTCTATTCAAATAATGTAAGCATAAGGGACAGAGAACGCCAGTGCTTGCGCTTGACAAATCTCTGGGCGTTTTGCCAAGGGCCGAGCTCGGCTCCCCACCCCCAGCCCTGCCCCCCACATGACAAGGCCCCATCAGCCCCCAAGTCCATCTGACCTCACACTCACACAGCAGGAAAGCGTCTTTCCAAATGAGCACCCTTTCCATTTCCAAAGCCCAAGTGGCCACTCTCCCACCATGGGGCTAGGACACGGATGACCGTAGACCTCAAGCTGCTATGGGGACTTGGGTCACGAGGTGCCCCAATGCCCGGGTGCCCCCCGTACCTCAGTTTCCCCATGCAGGAAGTGGCTCTATGTTGGCAATCTGAGGCATCGAATATCTGAGACTTGGGGAGCGTCTCGTTGCCAAGTCAGGGCACTGCCAGCCGGGCCCAAATTGAAGGCGACGGCCAAAGCTTGGGGCACCATGGCCCCAGTGGCCAGTGGGGCCGTCATAAGATGGTGGGGCCAGCGGGGGGTTTCAGAGGCAGCTCTCACACTCCGATGCCACGGAGAGAGCCCACGGCTGCAGGTGGGGAAGGGTGTGCCTGCGTCTCTGAGGGAGGTGACCTCTGGGGCTCTCCTGCCTGCTGCCCAGGTCAGACGCCCCTCTGCTGGCCCATCTCCTGCACCACACCCACCATTCCCTTCTCACCCCCCGAAGCTCCCTCGTCCTCACAAAAGCAACAGGGCCACTTACGCACCGTCCTGTTTTTCTGGACACCATGACCAGGATGGGACAGGACTCGTGAACCCACACGTGAGATCACACTAAGATCCTAAAGGCTTTGTGCTTCTCCAGAGCGGCTGCTGTCTCATGCGCACCCAGCCTGGTGTGCCCGCCCCACCCAGTGTGCCCATCCTGCCCAGTGAGTATCCCCCCGTGTGCCCACCCTGCCCGGTGAGTGCCCCTCTCGTGTGCCCGCCCTGCCCGGTGAGTGCCCGCCCTGCCCGGTGAGTGCCCCCCTCCCAGTGAGTGCCCCCCGCCTGGTGTGCCTGCCCGTCCTGGTGTGCCCTCCGCACCCCACCCCGCCTGGTGTGAGCGCCCAGGTCAGCCAGGCTGCAGGATTCTCAGGGAATCCAGGCAACCGCCCCAGCCCCTGGCAACCCCCGTCTCAGCAGGCTGGACCCAGAGCCACACAGGGGCATCCCCAGCACCTCCTGCCCCTGGGGTTCCTCTTCCCTGATTCACCTGAGCCCAGACCACACGTGGCAGATGCGTTCCTGCCCAGACCCGGACGCCTCCATCTGCTTGGACCACTGGCTTCCCTCAGGCTTTGACCGTCAGAACAGATGGGTGGTTTCTTTTAAACCTGGGCCACCCTGTTTTGCCCTGTAAATGCTGTTATTTATTTATTTTTTTTTTGAGACGGAGTCTCGCTCTGTCACCCAGGCTGGAGTGCAGTGGCACGATCTCGGCTCACTGCAAGCTCCACCTCCCGGGTTCACGCCATTCTCCTGCCTCAGCCTCCCGAGTAGCTGGGACTACAGGCGCCCGCCACCACACCTGGCTAATTTTTCATATTTTTAGTAGAGACGGGGTTTCACCGTGTTAGCCAGGATGGTCTCGATCTCCTGACCTTGTGATCCGCCCGCCTTGGCCTCCCAAAGTGCTGGGATTACAGGTGTGAGCCACCGCGCCCGGCCAAATGCTGTTATTTTTAAAGCAACTGAATAATGTGATTTTCCTGCTTTGCTTCATGCCACCCCCGGGGCTGCAACTCTGCTGCTGCCCACCCTTGCCCTGCCGCTGCTGCAGAGGCCTCCTCCCCACCCACAACGCACGGTGGCCACACGGACTGGGCTTCTCACCTCGGCCACCTCCTCCCATGTCACCCATGTGATGACAGAGGGCCCAGGGGGCCAGGACTCAGAGCCGGAGCCTCCGCCCTAGCACCTGGCTCTGCACGGGAGGTGGGGTGGCCAAGCTCCAGCTGTCTTCTCAGTGGGCCTTTGACACCACTTTGTATCTTCCTATTAAAAATGTGTGCAATGCTGTAACGGAGGGTGGCCTTTCCATCACCTTGGTGCCAGCACACACTCCACCCTCCAGGGAGGCCACAGGATCTGGTGAGGACAAGGTGCCCTCCACGGTGGCACGGCTGCCGCAGCTTCCAGGGGGATCCCTGGGGGCCCACCGTGGGGCCACTTGCCAAGCTGCTCCCCCTTCTCCGTCTCTTTCCTGACCTGCTTCGTCCTCTGGAACCCAGCCAGGCTGCTCTTCTCAGCAGCCTCCACACACGCGCGTGGCCATGAGGCCACTGTCCTTCCAGAGGAGCCAGGGGACAGGAGGTGAGCCACTCCCGACGGGCGAAAGAGTCTTCCTGCGTGTCCCTCTGGGATCTTTGGGCCAGCTGGTGGGGAGACGACAGCCCCAGAGACCGTGAAGCCTCTGCCACGGCGGGTGTGAGTGAAGGATGACCTTCCTAGTGGTCCACTGCCGCATAAAAATGACTCCCAAATTCAACAGGGTTTCTGAAGGGCTTGGCTGGATGGGTCTGGCTCAGCTGAGCAGCTGTCCCAGGGCACGGCCTCTGAAGCCTCCACAGGGCTGGAGGGGCAGGTCCAAGCTCACCCCCAGTGCTGGCAGGTCACGGCTCCTCGTGGCTGTGGGCCGGGCGTCTCCTCACCATGAGTGCCTCTCCACGTGGGGCCCCGCACACAGGGGCTGGCTTCCTTCAGGACGAGTGACCCAAGGCAGAGAGAGTGATCCAGAGGGAAGCCACAGGGTCCCTCAGGCCCTGGACTCAGGAGCGGCGTCCGCTTGTGCTCTGGCCACACGGACACACCTGGCCCGGCATGGGAGGACGGCACCCAGCTTTGAGTACCTCCTTGTCTCTGGGCCGTCCCGGGCCCTCAGGCCCCAGAGATTCTGTGATTCTCCCAGCAAAACGCAGCCGCTCCTCCCGAGGCCCCCAGAGTCTGCTGCCGTGCGAGGGCTCCACTGGCCCCAGGAGACCCTTCGAGGGTCCTGTGCAGCTGCTGGCAGGCTTTGGTCCTTGCGGGCTGTTGTCTGGAGTCCTGTGCACCTCGGGAGATCGCTCTGTTCTCGCGTCGCCTGAGTTCCCATGAAATAGCTGCTGGCTTCACCCAAGCCCATGACCCAGGAGACAGAGCAACCAGGACGGAGACCTGGCATGTCCAGCCCAGTTTCAGAAGTGACCCGTCTGCACTCTGCTGCATGCTGTCGGCCACACAGACTCACCTGGGACAACGTGGAAGAAACCGCAAGGGCGTGAATGCCAGGAAGCCAGGCTAACCCGGCAGAGCTGTTTCATGGGCAGGACACAAACCTCCGCTGTGTCAGGATCTTTCCATCCCAGGGACCACTTCTTGCTGCAGGTTAGCCCTTCCCACAGACATGGCGACTGGAACCTTCATGCAGGGCGTGGCCAAAATATATTTCTACAGCACGGTGACACTGGGGAGGAAACAGACAGGGCAGGTGGGGACTGGGGTCCCTGCCAGGGGCCAGGGTCTGCGGGAATGCGGGGGCAGACCACCCCCCACCGAGCCCAGATGCCAGGGGAGGAGCTTGGCCAGAAAGATCCAGAAGGACTTGGTGTCCGGCGGCCCTCGCTGCTCCCCATTCTTTGAGGCCATTGTTCCCAGATGGGATCTCGGATGTGTCTCCGGCCCGGGCCCCTGGTGAAATGTGATGGAGGGGTGTGGATGGAGCGTGGTGGACACAGCAAGAACCTGGCCAGGCATCCCCGGGGCAGGACAGCGTCAGCCGGGGAGTGGGGTCTAGCCCCAGCTGCCTGGCACAGAGTGGCGCCCAATTCTAGAGCTTGAATGAAAGAGGGAATTCAGGGGGACGCTTACACCAGCCAGGCCCCGGGGCACTCAGGACGGTAGCATCATGGGTGCCAAAGTCTGCAAAGGTGACAGAGGACGTGGGGGCCTCGGCTGGGCTGCCTCCACTTCCCCAAGCACACAGCAGACAGGCAGGGTGGAAGGGGGTGACCCGGCCTGGGGCCTGGGCCATACCTTAGACCTCGGCTCCCCTCCTCATGGAAGCAGCACCAAGACCCGCAGGCCCTCGCTGTGGGGACCCCGGCCTCACCCACCGCCGTCCACGTGGCCCCCACGCCCACGGCTCTCATCTGGGCCACGAGAAGTGTTCCTCGAGGGTGCGGCCCACCCAGGCCCGCCCTTGGAGCTTCCCTGGTATGGACTGGCTGGGCTGGCAGGATGGGTCAGGGTGCCAGGCAGACTCTCAGGGACTTGAAGCAAGGGCGGAAAACACTCCCCAGACAAGGGAGACACAAGAGGGGACAGTGCCCAAGGACACAGGCCTGAGGCAGGACAAGCGCTGTCACGCGTGCACCGGACGAAGGCCTGCTAGGCATGGCCTGGCTGGAAGTGAAGAACCGAGGCGGCACCTCTGGCCTGGAGGGAGCAGGTGGGAGCCCTTGCACTGGCTTCCTCTCCCCTGTTCTTGTTCTTCTGGAATTAGGGAGGCTGCCGGGAGGTGGAGGAAGTACCTGCCCCAGTCCTCAGAGGACAGAATCGTGCGAATGCTGAGTTACCGAGACCTCCTTCCCACCTGCACGCTGGGCCAGCGGCTCTGCCCATGACGGCCCCGGGCCTGGCCTGTGCTCAGCACTCGTCACTTGTGGGTCTTCCAGGCCATGGTGGCATCACACGCCCTGCCCTAGGTGTGGGATTTTTCATGTTTCAGAAGCCGAAGGACCTGCCCTCCCTCTCACCTCAACGCAGCACCTGACAGAGAAGCAGTTCCTCTGTCTACTCCAGGGGCTCAGACGCCCCTCTGCAGCCTGAAAGTCAGCCTCGGATGTGATAAGCCAGGGAACTCCCTGGTCACCAGTGCATAAGCCCTCAGGGGCTCCAGACACTGCAGCTGGTTCAGAATTTGTTATCCTGGACTAAAGCCTCCCCTTGCACCACCGCGGGGGCGGAAGGAGGTGGCTTGTCTGAGAAACACCAACATGGACAGGGACATTCACTGTCACAGAGACAAGACCTGCCCCCCTCCCCCGCCCCGCAGGACTCCCTCCCCAGTGCCTGGTCTGACCGTAGATCCAGGCAACACCCAGTTCCGCTCCCCTCACCCTTGCTTTCGGAAGCAACAGATAACAGCAAACCCTCGCGTGCAGCGACCACGTGAAGACCGCGGCTGCCGGGCTGCGGTTTCTTACCCTCTCTCAGCACGCGCGGCTCTCCAACAGATGGGCGATCTCAAGTCGCTCTGCATCTTAAATGACCCCTTGATAAAATCCCAAACGGCTTTGGATGGGTCCATTTCCCGTATCTTAAGCACAGAAAAAGCAGCCCAGATGTTTCTGATTCGTTGAAGCTTTAATTCAAGAGCGCGCTGCGCCGTGGGAGTTTCTCTGAAACTGAGGAGACACACAGGCCCTTCCTCCGCTCCCTCCTGCCTGGCTGAGAAAAGGGACTTGCTTGCAGCACCTGACAGCAAACAGCACAGGCGCACGGAAGAGGGTCCCGCAGAGCCCTGGGGAGCCCAGCTGGGAACTCCGGGAAGCGGACAGCATCCACACGTGTCCACGCATTCATCGTTGGTACGAGATCCAACTCCCTACCTCCCGGGGATGCAGAACGCAGGGTCCAGGGAGACGGCAGCCACCTCGGGGAGGATTCGGCCTGGTGAGGTCCTTCCTTCAGTGGTCGTGGCCTCCCCAGAGTCCTGCACCCCTCTGCTCTGCCCCCAAAGCCTGCACCCCCGTAGAGGCCCCCTGAGCATGAAGATGGGTCCGTGTGCCTGAGATCTGCAGGCACACAATGCATCTGCAATGCTGCCTCGGTCAGCTTATCACATGGTTCTGTGGCTGCTCTGAAAATGGCCATTAGATGGGAGTTTTTCTTTCCTTTTTCCTCTCCCCTTCTCTGTTGTTGATTTAGAGACTTCATGCAGAAATTGAATAGGAGGAAGGGGGTGACAGTCCCCTGAGACCTGGAATCTCAGCCACGCCACGGGTGGCCGAGGGCCCAGGTCTGGTGACCAATGGTGAGAAGGAGTCATCTCTTAGAACAAGGCCCAGACAGTGCTGGGAACCGGGGGTCCCACCGGGCACAGGCAGCACCAGCACGGTGCCTCCCCAGAGCCTGGCGTCCTGAGGAGCTGCCAGGACCGCCAGACCCCAGTGAGCCAGTGACTGCCAGGACGGCCAGGCACTCTCAGCAGCAGAATTCAGACTGCACTCATTTTCTCCAAGGAGTGCAGTTTGGGTTCGGACAGTTTGAGCTCAAGCGTTAGGTCTCTGTGGCTCTAAGTCGTGGAGCAGGAGCAGAGCTAGTTATTGGGAAATCACCAAACATGCATTGATGTACAATTCTAGGTTCTAAACAAGAAGAGAAGGAACACTTTCACTTTTAAAAGAAGGAAGATACAAAACCTGGCAATGAACAGAAGTTTACAGAACAGAAAAATATGGGGTTGAAAGCAGCCATTGGAGTCTTCCCAGTTCTCATTCAGAGAGGGTGGCATGAAAGCCAACAGAAACTGATGGCGATAGGAAACAAATGTCATCAGAGAAGGTAAGGGGATTCGCAGAGGGAGTAATATTATTTGTGAACGCTCATGGCATGGCCATTTTTAAACTTATTCACAGCGTCTCTCCTCATAAGCAAGAGCGTGAAGAGCACGGAGAATGTCCGTTTAGTGGCCGATCGCCATCACGGGGTCTCTACGTACCGGCCAGTCCTCACCTCAGTTTGCACACGTTTATGAACTTAGTCCTCCCTCCGCACCATGAAGAGGCCCTTATCGTCCTGTTTCACAGGTATGGAGACAGAGGCTCGAGGGGAGAAACAGCTCCGGTGGGCGAAGGCAGAGCTGAGCTTCCGAGAAGGGCCTCCTGTGTTCAGAACTTCCAAAGCGGAAGTAGAAGTTGCCCTGTGGGCAGGAGGGGAGGGAGAAACTCCCAGATGACAGGAGCGAGCCGCGGTCTCGTGCTGACGTCTAGAACGGGATGGACCATGGCAGCCAGCAGCTTCTTTCTTGTGGAAACACCAAGTGTAGAAAACAGTCAACCATGGATGTCTCTCGCATACGATTAACTGTTGCTTTTCAGCTTCTTTGCACTTACGTTTTTTTAACCTATAGTCACTACACTTTTTTTTCCTGAAATAATGTTAGACTTATGGAAGAGCTGTCGAGATCGTCCAGGAGTCCCCGCCCCCTTCAGGCAGCTTCCTCCCACGTCAGCACCTTGCGTACCCGACCTTGACCACAAGGATTGAGGCTGAGAATTAACACGGGGCAATTAACCACACAGCAGCTTGATTCAGATTCCTCCAGTTTCCGGTAACGTCCACCTCCTGCTTTAGGAACAACACTGGGTTCCACGATCACGCAGGCGTCATTTCGCTGTAGGCTCCAGCCCACGACAGACCCCGTCTTTCCTTGCTGCCCATGGCCTTGCCACTTGGAAGGGCACTGGCTGGGTGTTTTGAAGAACAGCCCTCAGCTTGAGTTCATTATTTTATCATGTCTGGATCGAAGTTACATGTCTGTGCCAAGAAACTGGCAGAAGCCCCATGCCCTGCTCAGCGTCCGCAGTAACAACTCACGGGCCCTATGCTTCACCTCATTATGGGTTGTTTTGGCCCTGGTCACCTGGTTATGGTGGGATCTGCCGGCTTCCCCCACTGTAACGTTACTGTTCTTCATTTGTAATTTGTTTATTTGTATTTACTTATTTTGAGATGGGGTCTCTCTCTGTCCCGCAGGCTGGAGTGCGGTGGTGCAATTTCAGCTCACGGCAACCTCTACCTCCTGGGCTCAAGCGATCCACTCCCTCAGCCTCCCAAGTAGCTGGGACCACAGGTGTGTGCCAGTGTGCCCAAGTAATTTTTGTATTTTTTTAGAGACAGGGTTTCACCGTGTTGCCCAAGCTTCTCCCAAACTCCTGAGCTCAGATGATCTACCCCCCTTGGCCTCTCAGGGAAGATACTTTGAGACTACAAGAGTATCCTATTTCTCCTCAAAGTCTTTTCTGCTCATTTTAGCATCGGTTGGTGGGTTTTGTCTGCAACAATTACTGCTGTGGTGTTCTAAGGTGATTTGTTTGCTCACTTCTCTGCTGGAATTCCTCTGAAGGAAGGACCGCCCTCCCCTCACTGATTTATTCAGTCACCTGTGTGCCTCCATGTGGACTTGTGCATATTTATGCTTTGGGTGATCATCCCACACTGTCATTATTTACTTAGTTGCTCAAATTTACCCAGCTCTGGCCACGGGCTTTTCCAGGCGGGCCCTTGGGACCCTCCCATCTTCGGGAGCACTTTCTCACTTTCCAGCATAACCCCAGGCTGCCCCGGTTTTTCCCCCAGCTCTGGAATCCATCACTTGTCCAAGGAGCCCTGCTCTTTGTTACTGGAGAATGAGCTTTAGAGACCAAGGTCAGGGCACTAACTGTGCTCATTGCTGCTGGGGTGTTGCAAAGAGAAATGTGAATAGCAAATCAGCCTATAATTATTAATAAATATTTATTGATGGGTAAATGAAGGAATGAATGAAGGAGGAATTATTCAAAATACTTAAAAGATGGATGTTGAGTATGACACTTCCTCCTTGTAAGAAATAATTTAAATGTAAATGAACATGCATCTAACTTACAGCAGGGGCTGTGCCTCTCAGTGTTTTCCTGTGTGTACATCGCTGTGACACAAGAAAAACGGAGGGACACCCAGAGGCAATGAGAAATGCTGAACGACACAAAGCAAAACAAAAGCAAATGTTTAAAACAAACTTCTAAGTTTACAAGAAAGAAAGAACAGACTTTGAAAAAATACTCACCTGTCGATAAAATGAGATAAATTGACCACAGATGAACCTGCTCGTCAAACAGTCTGGGATCCATATTTACATTATTTTTGTGATGCCAGAACTACCAGGGTAAAAAGACAAACAGAAACGGTCCCAGGCTGGTGACAAGCCAAGACTGCCTGCCGAAAACCAGGGCCACCTGCTCTGAAGGGGGACTCCCCCACCTGCCTCCTGGGAGTCACACAGTCAAGCGTTCCCCCAAAGATGATCCTATAGTCCTAGTGACGAAACACCCAGGGAAGCCAGCCCCAGGAGTGAGAGCTGCCAGAGGCCACCTGTGCCAACATGAGCCCCGGAGTTAATCTATAGTGACCATCTTTAAAGTTATTAACTGTAGAAGAAGGGTTCAAAATCAAAGGAAAACACGGGATACCATGAAAAATACAAAGAGTTTTAAAAGAATAAAATAAAGCTTCTAAAAATGAAGTGCACAGCTATTGAAATTTCTTTTTTTCTTTGAATGGCTGAAGGGGGTAGTTCCCTTTGTCTGTGGGTGTTCAGCAGTTTCCCTGTGATTTTCAATAGGAAAAGCAACAGATTCAGCATAGCTGAAAGATTTCCCCTACAAAATAGCCCACAATGTCCACACAGAGAGTGAAGGAGGTGCGGACAAATGCGAGATGAAGACACGCAGGAGAGAATGAAAAGCTTCCACTGGTTGTTAACGGGATTCACAGGGGAACAGGAAATGAAATGTTACAGGCTGGCAGTAATAGAACAAGACGGATAAACTCACATCCAGACACATTGCAATAAAACCATGAAACACAGAAGACTGAGATCTTTAAAGCAAAAGACAATTGTTTTAAGGCACATTAACTACAAAGGGGCATTTGAACTGATGGAGGCTTCCCAAGAGCAGAAGCAGGACAGAGACGCAAAGTCCCTTCCACACAGTGGGGGAATGGCAGTCAGCCTCAAATTCGACAACTGGTTTGTGGGGTGAGAGTTTTTTCTCATTATGTTGATTGTGATACTGGTTTCATGGGTTTATAGCTATATTTCAAAACCTACCAAATTGTAGCCTTTCAATATAATCATTTTTGTATGCCAGTTATTCCTGCATAAGACTGTTAAAAAAAAAAAAAAAAAAAAACAGAAGAAGAAAAGAAAGACTAACCCTAACAGACAGGTCTTCACAGCGGATTAGACACGATCGGAGAGGAGACTGGGAAGCCAGACCGTGAGGCAGTGGAAAATATCCAGACAGAAGAACAGAGAGAAAAACCTAAACCCTAAAATCAAATCCAACCATCTAAAAGACGGAAGACGTGTTGGAAACGACTAGCAGCTGCGAAGTGTTTGTCCCGGAAAGAGGTCCAGGAAGTGCAGCCATCCCTGAGCCAGATCAGAACACAGAGAACGGCGTAGACAAATCACAGGAGAACTGCTGGGGACCACAGGCCAGGGGAAGTATCCCTAAGGCATTCAAAGAAAAGAAATGCCATTTCATAAGGAGCAATAAAATAATGGAATCCAGGAGAGAAAGGACCTCCATCCCCCTAACGCGAAAAGAACACAACTGCCAAGCCAGGCTTCCCTGCCCAAGACAAACAGGCTCCACGAGTGAAGGTGAAGCAGACATTCCAGATTAAAAACAAAACAAAAAACAGAAAAAAACTCTTTGGCAAGATACTGCGCTGAAGGAGACTCGATATGAGGTTACTCAGGCAGAGGAAATGTATCACAGATGGAAGCAAGAAAGTGCCAGACAGACTGCAAAGCACAGGAGGACAAATGCAGCACAAACCCGCACACTGGCGAGGCTCCAAAGCAACTCTGTGTGTCAGAGTCCAAGTGGGTAGAACAAGACAGACAAACTCACATCCAGACACATTGTAGTGAAACCACAAAACACGGAAGACTGAGATCTTTCAAGCAAAAAAAAAAAAAAAAAATTGTTGTAAGGCACATTAACTACAAAGGGGTGTTTGGACTGATGGAGGCTCCCCAAGGCAGAAATGGAGCAGTTAAAGCGCACAGCCACCAAAGCACGGAAGGGGCTGTGCACATTGGACGCCACGAGCTCAACTGCATGAGCCGGGCTCTGTGAAGGCGGCGCTAGGCTGTGTTTAACTAATGAGTTCACGGAGGGAAACTGGAATATGTAAAACACGGCAAGGTTTCTTTCTACTTAGTAAAGTCAGATGATCAATTTAAATACAACTATATTAGGAATTGCACTAAATACTCTCTTTAAGAGGTAAACATCTCCAAGGTCAGGTTGGACTTGAAACAAAACAAAAACCTATGCATGGCTTTTGAGAGATATGTCTTCAATATAAGTATATTAAAGGTGAAAAGTAAGAAGGTAGAAAAAGACATGCTATCTAAATTCCAGTCAAAGGGAAGCTGGCACAGCTGCACCACTGTCCAAGCTGGCACAGCTGCACCACTGTCCAAGCTGACATTAGGACAAGAGGCATTCATGGTGATGGGGGACCAGTCCCCTAGGAAGGCATAGCAATCTCCAAGCCGCGTGCACCTAATCACATAGCCTTATTATAGGATGTAAAATTTAACAGAATCCACAATCATTGTGGGAGTTTTAAGCACAGGATTCTCAGTAACTGTTAAACCTGCTAAGAAATTGCCAAAAGATACTGATTTGTAAAACATCATTTACATAATCAACAAATATAAGGCCCTGTATTGAATGCATTAAACGAAATGCTCATGTGCACACAGAACATTTAAACTAAATGACAACAAACTGGTCACAAAGCAAGATGACATTTAGGATATTTTCTCTGATCCCAATGCAATAATGAAAACCTAATTTTTAAAAACCATCAAAAAATCAGTGTTTAAAAATTAAACAATGACCTTCTAAATAGTTCAAGGGTTAAAAAATAAATCACAACAGAAATTAAAGCATATTTGAATGAAACAATAAGAATATGACAAATTAAAACTTGAGAAATGTAGTGATTTTATAGCCTTAAATAAATATTTAGGGGAAAAAAAAGGATTTAAAAATAGTGACCTATTATCCATCTTAAGAAATTAGATTGGCTGAGCGCGGTGGCTCATGCCTGTAATCCCAGCACTTTCGGAGGCCAAGACAGGCAGATCACGAGGTCAGGAGATCGAGACCATCGTGGCTAACATGGTGAAACCCCGTCTCTACTAAACACACAAAAAATTAGCTGGGCGTGGTGGCAGGCACCTGTAGTCCCAGCTACTCGGGAGGCTGAGGCAGGAGAATGGCATGAACCCAGGAGGCGGAGCTTGCAGTGAGCGGAGATCGCATCACTGCGCTCCAGCCTGGGCGACAGAATGAGACTCTGTCTCAAAAAAAAAAAAGAAATTAGATTAAAAAGGCAAAGAAAGCAGTAGGAAGGAAATAATAAAGATAAGAACAGAAGCTAATAAAATAAAGGAGACACAATAGAGCATCTTAAAAATAAAAGATGATTATTTGAAAAGAACAAAAACACTAATAAAATCTTGCCAAAAGTAATAAAAGAAAAAGAGAAAAGACATGAAGTATTAATATTAAAAATAAAAAGAGAGATGTTACTGTATATTCTGAGGATACTTAAAAATAATGAGCTTATTTTGAAATGATGTGCCATTATGTTTGACAATATAGAGGAAATGAATGAATTCCAAATAAACAGTTTTTCAAAACTGATGCAAGAATAAAAGAAGACTCGAAGAAATTAGAGAAGGCACAAACAAATGGAAAAACATCCCATGCTCGTGGATAGGAAGAATCAATATCATTAAAATGGCCATACTGCTCAAAGCAATTTACAGATTCAGTGCTATTCCCCTCAAACTACCAACAACATTCTTCACAGAACTAGAAAAAAAACTACTTTAAAATTGATATGGAACCAAAAAAAGAGCCTGAATAGTCAAGGCAATCCTAAGCAAAAACAGCTGAAGGCAACACATTTTCTGACTTCAAACTATACTACAAGGCTACAGTAACCAAAACAGCATGGTACTGATCCAAAAACAGGCACATAGACCAGTGGAACAGAAGAGAGAGCCCAGAAATAAGACCACACATCTACGACCATCTGATCTTCAACAAAGCTGACAAAAACAAGCATCGGGGAAAAGATTCGCTATTCAATAAATGAATGTGGGATAACTAGCTAGCCATGTGCAGAAGATTGAAGCTGGACCCCTTCCTTACACCATACACAAAAATCAACTCAAGATGAATTAAAGACTTAAATGTAAAACCCAAAACTATAAAAACCCAGAAGACAACCTAGGCAATACCATTCTGGACATAGGAAGGGGCAAAGATTTCATGACAAAGGCACCAAACGCAATCACAACGAAAGCAAAAATTTGCAAGTGGGATCTAATTAAACTTGGGAGTTCTGCATAGCAAAAGGAACTACAACAGAATAAACAGCCAACAGAATGGGAGAAAATATTTGCACACTTTGCACCCCACGAAGATCTAAGATCCAGCATCTATAAGAAACTTTAACAAATTTACAAGAGAAAAACAATCACATTAAAAAGTGAGCAAAGGACATGAACAGATACTTTTCAAAAGAAGACATACAGCCATAAAAAAGAATGAGTTCATGTCCTTTGCAGGGACATGGATGAAGCTGGAAGCCATCATTCTCAGCAAACTAACACAGGAACAGAAAGCCAAACACTACGTGTTCTCACTCATAAGAGGGAGTTGAACAATGAGAACACATAGACACAGGGAGAGGAGCATCATACAGTGGGGCCTGTCTGGGGGTTGGGGTCAAGGAGAGGGAGAGCATTAGGACAAATACCTAATGCATGCAGGGCTTAAAACCTAGATGATGGGTTGATAGGTGCAGCAAACCACCATGGCACATGTATGTCTATGTAACAAACCTGCATGTTCTGCACATGTATCCCAGAACTTAAAGTAAAATAAAAAAATAAAAGAAGACATACATGCAGCCAACAAGCATAGGAAAAAAAGCTCAATGTCACTGACCATTAGAGAAATGCAAATCAAAACCACAGTGAGAGACCGTCTCACACCAGTCAGACTGGCTATGATTAAAAAGTTAAAAAATAACAGATTCTGGTGAGGTTGTGGAGAAAAGGGAATGCTTATACATTGTTGGTGAGAGTAAAAATGAATTCAACCATTGTGGAAAGCAGTATGGCAATTCCTCAAAGAGCTAAAAGCAGAAATACCATTTGACCCAGCAATCCCATTACTGGGTATATGCCCAGAGGAATATAAATCATTCTACTGTAAAGACACATGCACACGGATGTTCACTGCAGCACCATTCGCAATAGCAAAGACATGGAATCAACCTAAGTGCCCATCAGTGACAGATTGGATAAAGAAAGTGTGGTACATATACACCATGGAATACTATGCAGCCATAAAGAGGAATAAGATCATGTCTTTCAAGAGAACATGGATGGAGCTGGAGGCCATTATCCTTAGCAAACTAATGCAAGAACAGAAAACCAAATACTGCATATATTCACTTATAAGTGGGAACTAAGTGATGAGAACACATGGACACAGAGAAGGGAACAACAGACACTGGGGTCTATTTGAGGGGGGAGGTGGGAGGAGGCAGAGGAGCAGAAAAGATAACTATCAGTCATCTTTTGGACTTGATGCCTGAGTGATAAAATACTCTGTACAACAGCCCCCTGTGACACGTGTTTATCTGTGTAACAAACCTGCACATGTACCCCCGAACCTAAAATCAAAGTTAAAAAAATAAAATATAAAGATTATTTCATGGTGTTCTAGCACCTTGAAAAAAAAGAATAAAAGAATAAATCTGAATAGATTCCTTTAAGAAATGGAATCTGGGCTGGGCGTGGTGGCTCATGCCCATAATCCCAGCACTTTGAGAGGCCGAGGTGGGTGGATCATGAGGTCAGGAGATCAACACCATCCTAGCCAACATGGTGAAACCCTGTCTCTACTAAAAATACAAAAAATTAGCTGAGTGTGGTGGTGCACATCTGTAGTCCCAGCTACTCAGGAGGCTGAGGCTGGAGAATTGCTTGAACCTGGGAGGTGGAGGTTGCAGTGAGCCAAGATTGTGCCACTGCACTCCAGCCTGGGGACAGAGCAAGACTCCATCTGAAAAAAGAAAAGAAAAGAAAAGAAAAGAAAAGAAATGGAATCTGTAATTTAAAATTTTACCACAAAGAAAACTCTAGACCAAAGTGGTTTTACTAGTGAATTCTTCTAAACATTTAGGAAAGAAGTAACACCAAACTTGTATAGTGCTTCCACAGAACAGAAGCAGGAAATATTTCCCAAATAGTTCTATGAGGCTCGCATACCTCCGTGTCCAACAACTAGACAAATTACAAGAAAAAATATTACAGCTCAGTCACTCTCGTGGACATGAATGCAAAAATCCTCAACAAAATATTAGCAAACCGAAGTCAGATTTACATAAAAGTCATAATATACAATAACTAAGACATATTTTTCTAGAAATTCAAGGTTGGCAATTTAACATATTAATAGACTAGAGGGGAAAAATCATATAGTCATTTCAACTGATGATTTTTAAAAAGCATTTAATACAAGGCAACACCACTCATGAAAAATATGTTAAGCAAACTAGAAATAGAACGTTACTGCCTTAATTTGATAAAAAGCACCTACAAAGCCCTGCAGCAGGCACGACGGGAAGACACGGAGCGCTTTCCCTGAGATTGGTCGGCTCTCACCCAGTCCACCCAGCAGGGTGCTGGGGTCCTGGCCAGTGCTGACAGGTAAGAAAAAGAGAAAAAGAAGTAGCACAAAATAAAACTAGCACTTGTTGAGATACGTGTGCTATTGTGATGCATGCACGTAACACCTAACGATCAGATCAGGGAAACTGGGCTACCCATCACCTCGACCATCGATCATTCCTTTCTGTCAGGAACATCCCAAATCCACTCTTCTAGCTATTTTGAAATAAATGATAAATTATTAACTATAGCCACCCTACTGTACCACCAAACAGCAGGTCCTAGTTCTTAGCCTGGCAGCATGCCTGCAGCCCTTCATCTCCCCCTTCCCTTCCCAGCCTCCGTGGCCACCAGTCTACTCCATGAGACCCACTCTCAGCTCCCGCAGGAGGGTGGCATGGGCCTTCGTCTTTCTGCGCCTGGCTTCGTTCCAGTTCCACCCACGCTGCCGCGAACGGCAGGATTTCGCTCTTTTCAGCTGGAGAGTGCCCCACGGCGTCCATGCACCTCGTTTTCTCTGTCCACGCATCTGCTGATGGACAGACGCCCAGGCTGATTCCGCATCTTGGCTATCGAGATTAGGCTGCGGTAAACCCAGGAGCACAGACATCCCTCCACGGATTTCTCTCCTTTGGATGGGTGCCTGGCAGGAGATTTCTGGCCCTGTGGGAGCTCGGTCTTTAGTTTTCTGAGGAGCCTCCACACCGTCACCTCCCTGCCAAAGGTGCTCGTGGGTTCCCCTTTCTCCACACCCCAGCCAGCACATTTTCTGTTTTTTTTTTTAAATCACTTTATTAAAGTTTGTAAAACTGGGTTTAGAAGCAGTTCTTGAAGAAAACCTCTAAACGCTGTGACTGTTTCCCTGTAAGCTGAAGGCGTGGGTCGCTGTTTTGGGTGGAAGTAGGTGGGGCTGGCTCATGCTCTGGGGAGGCAGGATATGAAGACACAGCTTATGGAAGGGTCCTGTGGGTCTCCCTAGGGAAATGGGGAATGTCCCTGTTCCCACTCCCAAGAGACGCAGTCTGGAAGAAGAAGGGAAACAGATTGGCTGCAATCCGCCATGTGGGCGCCAGGCCCTCGCGAGCTGAGAGGAGGTGAGAAATGGGGAAGGGAAGACAGAGGAGCTGCGGGCACGTGGGCGGGACGACGCCTGCACTGAGGAAGGCCAGAACCCCAGACAATGACACCTTTTTGGGTTCTGCTGTAACTCCCTGCAGGAACCCCAGACCTCCAGGAAGCCCAGCCACACGGCAGCCTTCGCTGTCCCCCGACAGCCAGGTGTCCACGAACCCTCATCTGGTGGCCTTTGTGACAAAGGAAAGTGGGCTGGCTGTGAAATAACGGCAAATGGATAGCAAGTGTCAGAAGAACTGTATTCCCACACCCATGCACACACACGCGCACACACACAGAGACACACACACACTCACACGTACACATGCACCCGCACACACATGCACCTGCACACACATGCACCTGCACACACACACGCACACGCAGGAACTCCAACCTCCCCTTCCCACTTTGTCAAAAGTGAGCTGGATGAGAAGCCCGGGAGGTTTGAGTTCTGTCTCCATGACCGTAAGTCTGAAGCTACACAATTGTGTGATGGGTTGTGTGATCTTCCTGACAAGGAACAAGTTGAGGGATGCTGACTGGGAAGCTGTGCACACAATTGGCCGTCAGGATGTGCCCGAGGTAGGAGCAGCCCTTCCGGGTTGACTGGGGCTGGGGGCGCCCAGCTCGTCCCACCCTGGCAGAGCCCAACACTCCTCTGGCCTGACGTCGCAATGACAGGGGATTGGGGTGCACAACCAGCAGGTGCCCCCACATTGCAGGGAGGATTCAAAGCGAAACCACTTCAGTTTGCTTCCGGGAAGGGGTGAGCAGGCTCCTGGCACCTCCAGACCTAAGTCAGCCTGGGAGGGGCTTGCTCCAGAAGGGAATGGGGAGCCCAGGAGATAAGGCGAACCCCCGCTCTCAGCACCACTTCCAGCAAGGACACCAGGGGAGAAGTCCCAGGAGTAGATGGGGGCTGGCTCCATCCATATGGGCTCAGGGCTGCTGCCAGGCCAGGCTGGAAGGACAGTGACACTCGTGTGCTCCACTGTTTCCCACTGCGGCATGGGACAGGGGCTGTCAAGGGCGGCAGCTGTGGCTGGGACCCTGGATGGTGCTGGTCCTCCTGAGGCGGAAGCAGTCCAGGAGATGCTGGGCGCAGTGAAGGGCCACCGCACAGAGAGGTGGGCAGAGGCGGGCAAAGGCAGGCAGAGCCCCACCCTTTTCTCCCCCCTTTCTTTGCTTTTCTCCTGAGCTTCCTGATCGTTTACGGCAGGAATTGTCTTCCTGGTGACCTCACTCTCACCCCAGTGGGCCTAGTATACAGTGGGTGCTCAATAAATGTTGGTGGAGTGAACGGTCACTGGCAAGGGCAGAGGCCATAAAGAGGAGAGATTTCGGGCCTCAGCCAAGAGCTCCTGGCCACGGTGGGGCCTCCTCGCTCACCGCACAGGTCATCCCGCCCGGCCTGGGCAAGGGATTGTGGTGTGAGTGTGGACAGGCCTGGGCGTCCTGAGACTTCTCAAGTTCCCATTTCCTCAGCCGGCACAGAGAAGCCAACTCCGTGAGGGCCCCAGGGCTCAGTATTCACCTTCTGAACTTGGGGGAAGAAAAACTAGTCCAGGTTACATCCAAGGAGTGCTCGTTGAGACACTCGGTCTGGGAGGACAGTGATAAAGCCTCGCATCCCTGGCAGTGCGACCCCACAATTGCTCAGCCCCACACAGACACGACATGTGGGTGGGTGATTTGGTTTTTGCGGAATTGACTTTGTGTGTGGATGTCATGGAGACACTTCCTGGCGGGCGCCGAGAGAAAGGGGCATTGTTCTTCCCGCCGGAGAGAGGAGGGCACTGGGGGAGCCTTGGGCAGTCCCCTCTGTGGCCAGAGAAAGAGGCTGGGAGGCGTCCCGGGGGCCTCTGAAGCTGGGTGATTTAGGGTGCCAGAGGCCACTAAAGCAACGGCCCACTGCCCAGTTTATGTGTGCGCTAAATCACGACCATGATTTCTGCGTGTTTTCTAGAATAGTAGCCAGTCACAAAACACAGGACATGGTCTCATAACGTTCCAGATTCTAAACATTTACAATCAATCTCTATGCTTTTTAACAAATATCTCATAAAATCAGACTCATCTTTTCAACATATTTTTAGTGTTCTGGTTTCCATTTCTGTTTAGGCACCTTTGTCACGGCAAAGCCTGGAGCTGCAGTTATCAGAAACATCTAAAAATTCAGAAGCTGATTACTTTTAAAAGTAGCAGAACTAAAACAAAAACCTAAACACCAGGTTGTTACATTTTGGGAGGTGTCTCCATGTGGACTCCTAAATTATTGTTTGAGGTCTGCTTACTCCAAGAGGCATTTCTCTTTTCAGAAAATTAAAAACATTAAGTACTCCATCCGGACACAAAGTGTCTCCATATGACACAGTTTTGTTACTGTGGGGAGAGGGCAAAGCGCCAGCCACACCCCTCATTCCACGGCCTTTCCCAACTCTCCCCTCGAGATGAAACACCGGCCATCTGCAGCGCTTCACCTCTGAGCTGGAAGGAAGCTTGTTTCTTTTGCTTTGATGAGGTTCTGCTGGTTTTGGTGGGACTTTGCTTTATTTATTGTCATTAAATTGCATTAATTATTTTTGAAGTTTATACTTTTGTTCACAACTTTAAGACTTTGTGAAGGGCATAAAATAAGCGTAAATTCAAAAAATTCCAAGAAATGGATCCAACAGTTACTTTTAATTGGCAGCAGAATACGGCCCCCAATTTATTACAAACTTACATGCAATGGTTTAGAACTAATTTTAACTTCCCCTTGAAGTTGGAATTCAAAACCTCACTGGTGGCTTGACATGGTATTATCCAAGGAGAATGTTTGTTTCATAATTTGAAACAAGAACCTGGATCTTTTATGAGGTCCAGTATTATTTCCATATGAGGGGGCAGAGTGGGAAGAAGGCAGCTGGAACAGACGCCAGGGCCCAGCCAGGATCTGGGGCCCTCTTGATCTCCCTCATTATGGGAGCTCCTTCCCCGAGGGCCAGCCAGGGGCGCTGCACAGCGCAGCCTTCTTCCTGGGGTCAGAGAAAGCTTATGGGCAAGGGCGACAATAAAACCACTTACCACCCCCAGATCACATTCCCCCCAGCAGAGACCCCAGCCTGCCTCAGCGCCACCCCAAGCAGAGACCCCAAGACCCCGACCTGCCTCAGTCCACCTATCCAGAGACCCCTGCCTGCCTCAGCCCCACCCCAAGCAGAGACCCCAAGATCCCTGCCTGCATCAGCCCCACCTATCCAGAGACCCCTGCCTGCATCAGCCCACCCGTCCCCTTCACTGCATTGGTCTCCATTCCTTTCTCCACAGTTTCCCAGCACTCTTGTGCCAGGGCCTTTCCCCAGCTCCAGGTCTAGCTGCAACTGAGGTCCTGGCCTCCCTCAGCCCGTGCCATGGAGAGAGGCAGTAACCTGGCGAGGATGCCCGGGTGTGGAGGAGGGACCTGGGCTGGGGCTGTGTCGTGGGGAGGGGCCGGGGATGCCCCCTAGCGGACTGGGATGGTGTCTCTGATGCAGAGGTGTTGGGGGAGGTGGTCGCAGAGGCAGAGGGAGGGTAGAGGGAGCTGGAAACGGGGAGGGGAAAGGCCCCTCGCACTGGGTGCCCGCCCTGCAAGTGTTGTGCTGGCCAGTATGAGAAGCTACGGCCACTCAGCAGCCCTGGAGCAGGCCCAGGGACGGCCCAGGCCATCGGGGAATCTCCAGGGAGGGGCTGGCAGGCAGAGGCCCAGAGGCAGGACCCACAGCTTGAGTTGAATGGGCAGCAGGGCCACAAAGAGGCCAAGGCCGGGGCACTGTGGGACCCCTGCCCGCAAGGAAGTGGGGCGCCATGTGGGCTGTGCGGGGCTGGGTCTTGCTGTTTTGGCCCATGCTTTCCCTGTGCCTCTGCCTGTTCAGAGCCCCTGGCGCCCTAGAGGAAGGTCTGGGGGCAGCAGGGGGACCTGGATGGCTGGGGATGGAGTGGGAGGGGAAGGTGGGGTCCAGGGTTTTCCTCCTAGCCCAGGGAGTTTGCCGCAGGTTTGGGGGACAGACCCCTGACAGGGACGTGAGGCATTGGCTGTGAGCTTGAGCGGACATGCTCATGGGCACCAGGGCAGAGACAGAGGAGGCTCGGAATTGGAGTCTGGGGCCTCTGGGAGGGGAGCTGGCTGGTGAAGAGGTCCAGGGTGAGGGCGGGGGGCATGGCTGCAAGCAGAAGGACCCCTCATCACTGACCCACGCCGCTTGTCCACGGCAGAGGCTCAGACCCTATTCCACATGGGAGATGGAACGTACTGGGTGGGACAGCAGCCCAAGTGGGGACAGAGGGCGGTCCAGCAGCCTTGCCCCACCCCATCCCCCCACCGGATCCCAGGGGTCCAGCAGTCCCCTTGCCTCTGACCAGATCCCTGGGTCCAGCAGCGCATCTGCATCACAGGGGCAATGTGTGGTTTTTAGGTTTTGGTGTGTGTGGTGTGTGTCTGTGGTGTGTGTGTGTGTGTGTGGTGTGTGTGTGTCTGTGCGTGGTGTGTGTGTAGTGTGTGTGTGATGTGTGTGTGGTGTGTGTAGTGTGTGTGGTGTGTGTGTGGTGTGTGTGTAGTGTGTGTGTGGTGTGTCTGTGTGGTGTGTGT
>NW_026652292.1:673183-717463 GCF_009828535.3 Hylobates moloch
AAGCTCCGCCTCCTGGGTTCAAGTGATTCTCCTGCCTCAGCCTCCCAAGTAGCTGGGACTACAGGTGCCCGCCACCACATCCAACTAATTTTTTTGTATTTTTTAGTAGAGATGGGGTTTCACAGTGTTAGCCAGGATGGTCTCGATCTCCTGACCTCATGATCCATCCACCTCAGCCTCCCAAAGTGCTGGGATCACAGGCGTGAGCCACCGTGCCCAGTCAATTTTTAGGTTTATAAGGAGTGGCCGTCCCTGGAGCTCAGCTATGCTTGGCAAGCTGAGCCTCCTAGTCACATGGGGCAGGTGCAGACAGGCTTATACCAGAGGAGGTCAGCTGTCACGTCCTGTCCCCACCACTGCCCACAAGCTGTGGGGCCAGGCCTGGGGTCTTCACACACCTGGCCCACCAGCCATAGCCCACAGCCCATGGTGAGCTCAGGGAGGTGGGTGAGACAGATGGAGCTGGCCTGTGTGGCTCGGCCCCGGGAGGCCTCTGTTTCCCCCCTCAGTGCCACCCCCAACCCCAGGAGGGGTAGGGACCAGTGGGCAAACGTCGAGCCCCTGGGTGCTGGAGCAGAGGAGACTGGCGATGAGGATACGCATGCCCATCACCCCCTCTGATGATCAGAAAGAAACCAGTGCAATCCCTTCCCTGGCTCTCAGCCCTTCCAGGACTTCTCACTGGTGCAGAATTCCACCGTACACCTCATCTCCATCCTGGCCCAGGGTTATCCCTGAAGATCGGGGGCCCAGCCCAGATACTTCCTGCTCCCCACAGTGATCTTACGGGACTGAGCCAAGAGGATGCCCTGGCAGGGGGCTTCTGGAACCTGGTGGCCTTCATCTGCACCACCTCTCTCTGCAGGCTCCCAGGCAGCATCAGGGTCTGTCTGACCCAAGGGGAGTTGGAGTGCCCAGGACCTTGGTACATGGGCAAGTAAGGACTGAGATGTGTGGACTGCAGACCAAGCCCATCTTCCAGGGAGAGAAAAGAGAGTGGCACTGTGCCCACCCGGGCGACCCCTCCTGCACAGGTCCCATCAGAAGTGGCATGGCTCCACCCCCAGCCTCTGCGATAAAGAAATCGAGATGACCTAAGTTGTGCAAGGTCAGGCATCCCTCAGTGGCACAGGAACAGAACCATGGGTCTGTCCTGTTGTGCTTTTTTTTTTTTTTTTTAAATAAAAGTGGTGGTTTTTAACCCCTTCAATCCAGAGCTCTTCTATCTCGGTTATGGTCCCACAGAACATTCTCTGTCTCCTACTCCTCAGTGAGACTGAAGGAACGGCTGCCAAGGAGCAGAAAGGCAGCTCTGGGGGCTGAGCCCCGTGTCCAGCTGAGAGGCCATGAGGCCTGGGATGTCCGGCAGGGTTGGGAAATAACGAGGAATAACTGGCAACTAGAATCCCAGGAGAGGGGCTTATCTTCAGTGAAGTTCCTGGAAGTTATAAGCATTAAAATTAAAGAGGCAATTTCTGCTAGGCAAAAACTGTTTAGCACCAAGTGACCATGGGCTTTCAGGAGAGAAGCCCAGGACAGAAACCCCCAGGGCAGCAGAGCAGGGCTCTTTTGTCTATCACTGCGGAGAAGCCGGGAGCCCCCTGCACTCACTGGGGAGAAAAAACAGGTGGCCAGGGCAACAGGCAAGGGAGGGAGGGCTTGTGTAGAAGAGGAGTTGATTTTTTTTTTAAGTGCATTCCCACTTGGGACATATCTATGGACACTTGGAAAACCCAGGAAAGAGAACAGGTCAGTTCCATTCCACAGTGCAGCATGGTTATTAAGCACTTACTGTGTGCCCTGAGTAAGACAGGGTCCCTGCTCTCGGGAATGGTGCGACATGCTCGGCAACTCTGAGTTACCAGAGAGCGGTGAAGGGTTCTGAAGTTCCCAGGCTCTGAGCACCAACTGTTGATGGAAGGCCTGGGCCACATCAGGTGTTTGCCCTGAGGACCCTTGTCTAGTCCTGGGATACCATGAAGGAGAATCCTGGATTTGGGGTCTGTTGTTCAGAAGAAAATGATCCCAGATCGGCCAGGTGCGGTGGCTCACACCTGTAATCCCAGCACTTTGGGAGGCCAAGGCAGGGGGATCACGAGGTCAGGAGGTCGAGACCATCCTGGCTAACATGATGAAACCCCATCTCTACTAAAAATACAAAAAATTAGCCGGGCGTGGTGGTGGGCGCCTGTAGTCCCAGCTACTTGGGAGGCTGAGGCAGGAGAATGGCGTGAACCCGGGAGGTGGAGCTTGCAGTGAGCTGAGATCGCACCACTGCACTCCAGCCTGGCGACACAGCAAGACTCCGTCTCAAAAAAAGAAAAGAAAAGAAAAGAAAATGACCCCAGATTGTGAGGCCCGGCTGAGCAGCCGTGAGCAGCTGGATGGGCACAGAGCCACCTCCTGGTCCTCACCCAGGCTGTTCCCCAGGAAACCATTTCCGGGGTGAGTGCAGAGAGGACAGCCCACCCTCTGCTCTTAAGAGTTCAACCTCCACCCCCACTCCCTGACTGTCAGCCAGGATGATGGAATCTGTGGTCATTTCCAGGAGAGCTTGTGCAAGCAGGAAGCAGCTGGATAGCAGCGGTGACCTCTTTCAACCCATTTCTTCGGACTTGGTTGATAGAGAGTATCGGAGTCGAGCTAGCCCTACCTCTCAGTCCGTCGCTCTCAAGTTGCCCAATGTGGAAGAGATATGGGGTCTGGAGGAACGAGTGACACAGGTTCTGCAGGGCCAATGGGTCAGCGGTGGGATGGGAATGACAGCCAGGACCCAGCGTGCACTGCCCCCTCGCAGGGCTTGATCACAAAGGCTGAACTCTGTCTGCAAATTGCACAGAGACCCTTACACGGCAAGAAACTTTTATAAATGGGAGGTCCCTGCAGGCTCCAGGCGAGGAGGAGAGAGAGGAGAGGAAAGGAGGGAAGAGAGACAGGAGAGGAGGGGAGAGAGGAGAGAGAGATCAAGGGAGAAAGGAGGGAGGGGAAGGGAGAAGGAAGGGGAGAGAGGAGGGGAGAGGAGCAGGGAGCACCTGGGAGGGCTGATGCCCATTCTCATCCAGGAGCGAGGAAGGACCAGCTCCCAGGCTGGCCTTCTGTTAGGATAGATCTTCTCCATAAGAGGTCATGGAAGCAGGACCTGCCACAGAATTTCCAGGACCCAGGGTAAGATGTCCATGTAGGACCCCTTGTTCAAAAGTTAAGAATTTCAAGACAGCAACAGCAGAGCATTAAACCAAGCTCAGGGCCCAGGAGGTGGGGCGTGTTACATGCAGAGGGCAATGGAGCCCTTGAAAATGCAAAAGGCATCTACCCCGTGCACAGGCTCTGTGTGTGCTTGTGTGAACTTGCATATGGGTACATGTGCTGTGTGCATGCATGTGAACGTGTGTGTGCATGTTTGGAGGGCAAGTGTGTGGAAAAGTGTCATCAGGTACAACCTTCCTCTACTTCAGTGGACCCTGGGCTCACCCAGACCCTTGGATAAACATGGTGAGGGCCCCCTACATAGGGCTCTTCAGGACCCAGCCACATCTCAGCCAGCCAGGAGCCCACAGTGTCCATGCCCAGGCCCCATGCAGTGTTCAGAGTCCATGCAGGGTGCTGCCCATTGGGTGGGCCTGAGGCTCCAGGAAACAGACATGACAGCCCATGGGCAGGTGGCCTTCTGGTCAACAGCCATGAGGAGGCCTCAAGAGAAAGCTGCCTGGCAACCCCTTTCGTCTGGGACAACTGGTCTGGCCCAACTGAGAAACAGCCTGAACTTCAGGCTGCCTCCTGCCAGTGGCTCCATGGGTACCAGAGGCCAGGGGTGCTCCACCATCCCTTTTCCTGGGAGGGGTGAGTTGGGCCAGCCAGCCTCACTGTGGCCGCCTGGTGGGGCTGCAGGCCTGCCCCTTCCACCTCCCCACAGCCTTCTGGAGGGAAACACTAGAAAGAAGGCCACTTCCTACACCATGTCCCACTGGCCTGGGGGACTTCAAACCTGGAAGCTAGTGTGGCCACAGTCTCCTTTTGCAGCCCGCGTTGGAGGCTGGTTTCTAAGGAGACAGCCAGTGTCTGGGTGGGTGGCAGGTGGGCTGTCTGCAGGAGGAAACCTCAGTGGGCCTGGGCCTGCCTGCAGGAAGGCATTGTTGGGAAGGCCATGGAAGACTCTCAGAGCCTACATCTCCATTCAGGGCCAACTCCGTCCACCCTCATCGCTCCCTCTCCACCTGGCTGTCCTTACCTCCAGCCCGACACCAAGCCAGCTCTGCTGCAGGTACAAAGGGGCCACCTTCCCCAGACCAGCTTCCACATGTGAATGTCCTGTGCTCTGGACAGCCAGGACCTGCTGCCACCTGCTTGCTGGGGCGGTGAGCACCCTCAGGCATACCTGTTCATCACCCACAGGTGCCCAGCCCTGTGCTTACCCCACAGCACATGCACACAATGCCCCCTGGATGCCACAAATCGTTTCTAGCAGCAAATGAGTCAGAAGGGAATGGACCCAAAGTCTAGACCCCACTCCACCCCCATCCTGCTGAGGTTGCGAGCTCCAGGGGAGCAGAGGCAGCTGAGGACACGGGCCATGGCTGGTCCCTGGCAACCTTGTAGCACCACCTGGGGACCCAGCAGTGAGCAGGGTGCTTGAAACACCACTGGGCAGGTGTCAGCCACACCTACACCGTGGAGCAGCCCATTCCAATGGCAAAGATTCCCGATTACACTATTAAATAAGAAAAGAATGTGCTTTTTTTCTTTTACTACATAGAGATGTTAAGCTTCTATAAATCAAAAAACAGGGCCAGGCGTGGTGGCTCATGCCTGTAATCCCAGCTTGTTGGGAGGCCAAGGTGGGTGGATCACCTGAGGTTGAGAGTTTGAGACCAGGCTGGCCAACATGGTGAAACCCTGTCTCTACTCAAAATACAAAAATCAGCCGGGCGTGGTGGCATGCGCCTGTAGTCCCAGCTGCTTGGGAGGCTGAGAGAGGAGAATGGCTTGAACTCAGGAGGCAGAGGTTGCAGTGAGCCGAGACTGTGCCACTGCACTCCAGCCTGTGCAACAGAGCAAGACTCCATCTCAAAAAAAAAAAAAAAAAAAATCAAAAACCAAATAAATGTAATAGCAAACGGGGTGAACGTTTGCAGCAAAATTACAGAGAAAACATATCCTTCACAGAGGAAAAGCTCTTACTAATCAAGAAAACAACACCATAATGGAAAGAGAAATATAACTGTAGACATTCAACATAGATGTCAACCTTGCCCATGGCCAAGGAAACAAACACTGAAACCATCATGAGACTTTGTTTTTCAGTTTGCTACAGTTTGGAAAGGCAACGAGCTTGCCCGTGTGGCTGGTGGGCATGTGGGCTGGCAGCAGCTTT
The DNA here is from genome assembly GCF_009828535.3 of Hylobates moloch. Taxonomy (NCBI): domain Eukaryota; kingdom Metazoa; phylum Chordata; class Mammalia; order Primates; family Hylobatidae; genus Hylobates; species Hylobates moloch. The sequence continues at coordinate 678,555 of NW_026652292.1, forward strand.
CTGAGCGGCTGCTCCTCTAAGAACAAAAGCAGTTCCATTCCTCTTCCAGGGAAGCTCAGGAATCACTTAGAAACATAAACAGGAATTTGTGAAGGAGGCCACCCAATACACTGTTACCTGCAATGGCAAACTAAAAACAATGTAGCTGCTTGATGGGAAGAAATGGTGAAACCCATGTCCCTACATTTGTACCTTCAAGCACCAGCCAGAAGGGTAAATTGCACTTTTAAAGAATATTTGAACATTGAAAAATAAAAATACAATCCCAAGACCTCCAACTGACTAAACGAACCCCTTCTTGGCCAAGGGGACTCTGGAGAAACCTTAAACACTGGGTTCCCAGCCATGAAGGGATGAAATGCCAGACAGGCCTCATTATGCCCCCTCCCTCACTAACCGCTGCCATTGAGTTTCTTTCCTAAGGGTAAACAGAAAGCCCTTTTGAAAGATTTGCCAGACTCCCCACCCCTCATGTAGTTTTGACACAACAACCAGCCAGCATTCCTTCCTGATAACAGATCCAGACTGTGGACTGGCTCTAGCTAGTGTAGAGGCTGCACACAGGATGCCTCTGTGTCCTTCATTTCACCTTTTGACCTACAGAGCCTCATTTCAATGCACTTAAATGTTAAGTCTCCACCCCAAAGTGAACATGGGACACATGTAACACACATGTGAGCTCACTGTGTATGCGTGCCCCTCACCCTTGTAGAGTACTCACAGTGCCTCCTGTAGCCTCTCAGCCACCGTGGTCAGCACATTCCTGTCTCATCCTCCCCACCCTCAAAGTGCCTGCTTCTGGTTTAGGGCAGAGGCCACGCCTCCCAGCCTGCGGATGGTTACTTGCAGGCTGCAACTCTTTAGAAAAATAAAGCTCTCCCTTCCATGTTTATGAATCTCATGAATCTTCAGTTGACAACATATAAAGAAATGAGCACGAAATGATTTTCAGTAAAATAAGTAGGAAACAAAACTGCAGATAATTAGGTGATTATCTTGGGAGATGGGAATCTGTGGGAGGGGGGAGGGAATTTTTCTTTTCCTCTTCACATTTTTCTAATTTTTTTACAATGATCATACAGCACTTTCACAACAAAAAAATAATAAACATTTTGTTTCACAAAACTATAACCTGGAAAAAGTGTGATAAATGTCTATGAGTGAATATTCCATAGCAGTTAGAATGGATGAGGCATTTTTATCCACAAGGCAGATCTTCAGAACATGAGGCACTGCTACTGTTACTGGGCATGGCTTTGGCTGCTCTCCCAGTGGGGGTCTGAGGTGGCCCTGGGCCATCTGCCCTCACCTGGCTCTGGGGCAATAGGGGCAGGGGTGGCAGAGGCATCAGGTCCGGGAAAAGGCACAGTCCATGGGCTACATTGGATCAAGGCAGTGCCCTCCACTCCATCGGGCCTGAGAGCTCTGCCCAAGCAAATCCACCCTAGTGTTGCCTCCAGGGCATCTGCCAGGTCCCCACTTCATCCCTTGCCCCAATTACTTATGTTCTTCTTTTTATCAGAAAAACATTCGATGTGGCCATATTTTCAATAACAGCTTGAGTCAGTCTCACTTGGTTGTGATAACTTGGAAGATTGGTGATCAGAGAGAAAGAGGAAAAGGGGGACGGGGGAGAAGGGGAAGAGGGAGGGAGGGAAGAGGGAGGCAGGGAGGGAAGAGAGAGGGAGAGACGAGCGGGACGGTGGGAAGCTGTTTCTTGGCATGGCTCCTGCTGGTTCAGACCCAGTCCAAGTTTCCTGAACCCATGTTCTGGAATGTCTGGTGCTGCCACAAGATGAGGAGGAGGCCCAGCCACGTGCGTGAGGACATGGGTGCATTCTCCTCATGGCCCACCCGAGTTCCCACCAGGCACAGGACTTTGTTAACAGAAGCAGCTTCTCAGGCAAATCACACAGCACCCCCAGCCCCTACTGAAGTGCCTCCTCCTCTCCAGCTCGCCCAGGGAGCCAGAGCTCTGGCTACATTGGTGCTGGGGGCGGCTTCACCCCGTGAGGGTGCCACTCCGTGGGCCACTGGGAGGTTGTTGTGCAGTCCTGGCCAGTTTACAGAACAGAGATCCAAACTTTCACCTAATATATAAGACAGGAGCCATTTTCATTTGACCAGAGAGGGCCCCAGGGGGATCCTGGCCCTCAGCTCCTAGGAAGAGCTCCTCTCCCCGCTGCATCCATGGGAAGTGCCTTCAGTTGCTCCAGTTCTTCACCCCTCTCTGTATCTGCCCGATGTCTGCAGCTTGGCAGGGTGTTTGCCGCTTACATTTTGAGACTCTTAGAAACAAACTGCCTTCTAAACACACAGTGGAATCTGACACCAATGATGCAGTCCAGAATGCTTTCTTCCCCTGGTGACAAACTTTCCGAGTATCTTACATTAGTTTAGTGGGGCCTTCCAGCAGCTGTCCCAACTCAGAGACAGACCTGCAGGCCCATGGGCCAAGACAGAGCCCCTCCCCACCAACCTTCACCTTGGATGAAAAGCATCATCCCTATGTTTGCTGCAAGTGTGTAGTATGATGACGGATGTGTCGGCAGAGCCAGGACCGTGCTGTCCAGGGAGGCATCAATGCTTTGCGGTGTCCAGACAGTTTACAAGGCCCAAGAATGCTGCTCCCTTGGTAAGGCAACCACCTCGTGCTACAAATCCCCTGACAAGTCACCAAGACTTGAAGGGAGGAGGCTCTCCGGAGTGTGAGCCCACTCTCCCAGATGCTAACTTGGATGGCCGCGAACCCAGTCCTGCCTCAGCCATGGGCACCCTCTTCGTCGGAATCCAAGTACATTGCTGCCACCTGTGTCCATGGTTGCAGACTCAAGGCACCACCCGCAGGAGAGAGTTGCAGGAATGCCTGGCCTCACTGCCCAGGGTGGGGAGCCGGATGTCCAGGGCAGGGAGGACTGGCTCTCACATTCTGCAGAAAAGACTTTGTGTCCACCTGGGGCCCTGTGTGGGGCGGTGGGGTCAGGGATGCCTCACTGCAATTCACTATCCTGGCAGTGGGGTGGGAAGAGCCTCTTTTAGTAACTCCCAAAACTGCCACTGAAGAGGGGATCCTGGACATAGCCACTCTGATCCTCTGAGGTGAGAAAAGAAACTATAACACAAGGACTGCCGCAGGTGCTCTCTAAGCAATAGGCTTGGCCCAGCAGGCACTGTTTAGGCAGCCCAGCAGGCTCCCCTGTTGCCAGGAGAATCCCAGAGACCCTCTGGGACCCTCCAGCACCCAGCTAACCCAGCTCCACTCCACAGCTCACCCAAGATGGACATGAGGACTTCAGATCGTGATGTCCAGTTTTAACTAAACTAACTCCCCAGAAACTGGACGCGTGACTTCACAAGGCTTTTGCCGAGGAGCCCTGGGCTGCAGGGAACATTAATGGGGCAGGTGCACCCAGGCAAGGATGTGGGCAGAGCCTCCAGCCTCTTGTGGTCTGGGTCTGCCTTGGGAAATGGCCAGCAGGATTCTTCTCGGAGGCAAGCTGGAGGTTGTTAGGTCCTGGGTTGGAGGGAGAACTATGTGATTCCTCTCGGAGACCTGGGGATGGAGGGACTGGACCCTTCCAGCCACCTGTGCTGAGCCCATCTGCTGCCTCCTAAGGGGCTCCTAAGGGGCGAGGGGTGGAAGTCTCCTGGGCCATGCCCTGAGCAGACACCACCCTTTCTGCTCCTTTGCAAAGATGCCTCTCAGGATCAAAGACCTGGTGGCCTGGTCCCTCCAGGAGGGATGGGAGGGCCAGCTTCCTTCCCTGACAGCTATGGGAAGATGGATCCCAGTCCAGGCCTTGAGTGCAGTTTCCTGACCCTCATGGAAGCACCGTCCCTGGTTCCCTCATCTCTCTGGGGGAAGAGGTGATAAACGCTGTTGGGTTTCCGTGACTCAGGCACAGTGACTTACACATCCTTGTCACAACCTGGGCTGTAAATTCTGTACCACGCACTCCCAGCATGAGTGAGCGCTGCCTTTCTTTAGGAGGTGGAGGCACAGCCACCTCCGGGGGTCCTGTTGCCTGTGGGCGCCCATCAGGATAGAACTCACAATCTGCCCACCACCGCCTACCATGTGGTCCCTCAATATCCCCAGGCCTCCTCCCACCAAGTACCCTCAGGCTTCTGTGCCTGCTGCAATCTCATCGTACTGACATCCGTGATGTGGTAAAGACTTGAAGAAAAAGATGTTAAATGAGGGGTTCCTTCCTCAAGGTAGAAAGCCCCTTTTGTGGGCTGAGAATTGAAGACTGAGGACTGGGTTCGTTCCCTGAGTCCACGTCCGCTGCTGCAAGGAAAATTTGCAGTAAACCCCCAACCCAATCTGCCTGGCATCTACACCTGTGCACTGGGCAGGGGAAGGAGTGGGTCCTTGTTGCTGGGACCCCAGGGAGTCCCCAGCAGTGGATGAGGTGGGCCATGGAAAGGGACTCCTCCCACCACAAGAACTGCACAACCTGTCAAAGGGGCCGAGGCCTCCATCTTAAAGATAAGTGGCTTTAGGCTGGGCTGGGTGGCTGACGCCTGTAATCGCAGCACTTTGGGAGGCCGAGGTGGGCCGATCACTTGAGGCCAGGAGTTCAAGACCAGCCTGGCCAACATGGTGAAACCCTGTCTCTACTAAAAATAGAAAAAAAATTAGATGGGCATGGTGGTGGGTGCCTGTAATCCAAGCTACTCGGGAGGCTGAGGCAGGAGAATCGCTTAAACCCAGGAGGCAGAGGTTGCAGTGAGCTGAGATCATGCCACTGCACTCCAGCCTGGGTGACAGACTGGGACTCTCTCAAAAATAAATAAGTAAATAAATAAAACATTTATTTATTTAGCTTTGTGATCCCAGGGCTGGGGACTGTCCTGGGCAGCTATGAGGTGGTAGACCCAGCGGCCTGCTGTCCCTGGGAACTTGGGACTTGGGCAGGTAATAGCAGCATGTCTCAGCACTGCCCCAGGAGCTGGGGACCCTGGGTAGAGGAGTGGACAGGGGAACCTTCCTTCCTTCTCGGGGCTGATTGGCACACACAAAGCGCCTTCCATATGCATGCAGGCCCATGGACAGGGCAGGAGGCAGGGCAGTCAGGGGCAGTGGCAGGTGTCCTGGCAGGAGGGAGGACGCATCCCTGGTGAGAACCATCAGGAGAGAGTTTGGCATTGCATGACCAGGCTGGAGAAGGGGAAGCCCGCAGGACCAGGCCACAGAGATGGCGGAGACTTCCCTCAGGGAGCATTCCCTGCACACTCACTGACAACACCCACGAAGGCATGCGGATTCTTCCAGAAGCAGCTCAGAGCCACACATGGAAGACTGCAGTGCAGTGGAGAAGCAGTTCTCTGGGTTTCTCAGGGGCAGGCAAAGAGGCGTGTGAGCCCCCTGGGCTGTGGACAGCGGGACACCTAACGGACCCCGAGCCTCTGCAGAAGCATCAGTCACCATGCCCAATGATCGCATCCCCTGTCCTCAGACGAGGCCTGCGTGGGAAACAGGTGTCCACAGAAATCCCCGAGCCGAGGTCACTTTGTGATCTTTTCTGATTTCCCAGTGAAATTTCACCACAAACCACACATTTGGAACATGGCTGCTGCAGCTCAGGCAGAAGCAGGCCTCAGTGGTCAGGTGCAGAAGCTGTCTGAGTTTCCATGTCTCAGGCCAGCTCCGGCCTGCGCACCCAAGGCCAACCGCACGGTGAGTGGAGCGGAGGACGAACCTGAGCCCCTTCACCTGGAAGTGAGAGCAGCAACTCACTGTTGATTCACACTTTCATTTCCAGCCGGGAGAGACTTTCCTCCAAGCCAGAGCTGATAAGATACAAAGACTAAGACTAAAACTCCCCAGGTTGGGATAAGATAAATATCACCAAATTACAGCAAGTGTTTAGGTGGAGAGGACCTCAGTGATCATAATTGATGCCCGCACATGTTTCTTGGCAGCTGGGCTTCCTTCACTGCTCATTCAGATTCCTGGGTTATTTTAAAAATCACGGCCAGGCGTGGCGGCTCATGCCTGTAATCCCAGCACTTTGGGAGGCCAAGCACTTTGGCAGGCCGAGACGGGGGTGGGGGGAGGAATCACTGGAGGTCAGGAGTTTGAGACAGGCCTGAGCAACATGGCAAAACCCCATCTCTACTAAAAACAAAAATTAACCGGGCGTGGTGGTACGCATCTCTAATCCCAGCTACTCGGGAGGCTGAGGCAGGAGAATCACTTGAACCCGGGAGGTGGAGGTTGCAGTGAGCCGAGATCACACCACTGCACTCCAGCCTGAGCAACAGAGTGAGACTCTGTCTCAAAAAAATAAAAAATAAAAATAAAAATCAATCAATCAATCAATCAATCACGCATACGGGACTCCTGGAAGGCGGCTTCTCACCGTCACTGCCGTCTGCCCTGCTACACGTGATGGCTGTGTTTCACATGTTCACCGGTGTGTACGCCCAGGTGTGCTTCGAACTGAGAAGCCAGGAGCCCAGGGCTTCTCTGCTGCCCACGAATCATGCCTTGTACTTGCCCTCGCTGCCCAGCTTGCAAGGCCCTTTTACTGAACTTACTTTATTTTGATTGCAATAAAAACCAGTAAAACCCAAAAAACAAGTGCATACAAAAGTATGCCCAGAACACCTTTGGAAAACCATTTTCTGATTTGGGTGGGTTTTTTTCTTCTGGGTCTCTAATCACAAATTGCCCAAAAGATCTGCACAAATATTTACCTGAAACTGGAAGAGGTGTTTCCTCAACCATGAATCGTGGCCAGTGTGGGTCCCTTTGAGGCAATTTCCCTTGAGAACTGCATGGTTATTAAATTTAATAGTCGGTGCAGATGATTCATCTTTTCAAGGCGCTCAGAATGATGGCTGAGGATAAATGTAGAATTAGCCTTCTAAGTATCCAGTGGTCTGGCAACGTTCCAGGTATGCCAGGAAACAGGTAGGCGTGCTTCAGATCCACCTCCCTTTCAATAGTTTTAACAGTCCATGTACCAGAGGTGATATCACAACCAACCTGTAATTCAGAATAAGCCTCGTGTGGCAACACGGGGGGGGGGGGGGGGCGTGCGGTGCAGGGAGCAGGCGAAATGCAAGGCACTTGGGTGTGGCAGCCACGTGAACTTCTTGTTCATACCTAAGAAGGCATGTTCATGCCAAAGCGTGTGTCTGCAGGGAAACCCGGTGCACTTGGGAGGCACAGCCAAGGCTTCAGGGGTCAGCATGGCGGGCGGACGCTGCACAGCCAAGGAGAGGTGGACTCGAACAACGGCGGCCTCAGGGGCGGTGTGCAGACGACACCCAGGGGATCTTGTGCACTGAAAAACGCAGCCATCCATCTGCAAAGTGAAGAGCACGCAAGGGGAGCCCACATCCAGACCCGGAGTCGCCATCCTCCCGCACGGGGCCAATCCACCAGGGCCAACGCAGCGTGGGCAGGGAGGGGAAATGGCCCCAGCAGGCTCCGTGTGACGCGTCACAGCAGCGTTTTGTCCGATGTCAGGCAGTGCTTTTCTTAGACGTCCCCAGGGCTCCCGCGGAGACCAGCCCGTGTGTGAATCTCAGTCTTGCCGGCTACTTCGGGTCGCGAGGCTCACGGCTTCGCTCGCACTACGGGGAAAAAGCCGGGCACTGAAGCGGGGGGCGGGGTGTGCCGGCTCCGCGCATGCGCCTATTTCAACTCCAGCCACAGCCTGGGGCCAAGACAGTGTCTTCAAAAGAGGACAATGACCCCGGGGGCAGAGTTGGCTACACCAGGCCTTCCAGGCACGCCACAACGTGACGTCACGCCGCGGACACCCCCTCACACAGGGACGCCCCTCACACAGGGACGCCCCTCACTCCGCGGACGCCCCTCATTCCGCGGATGCTCCCCACACAGGGACGCCCCTCATTCCGCGGACGCCCCTCACTCCGCCGACATCTCTTACTCCGGGGACGTCCTTTACACGATGCCTGTCACGCCGCGAGGGCCTCTCACGCGGCAGACACCCCTTACACAGAGGACGCCCTTCGCACAGCAGACGCCTCACACTCCGCGGACGCCCCTCACTCCGCGGACACACTACGACGCCCCTCACACTGCAGGCGCCCCCTCACACAGCGGACACGCCACGACGCCCCCTCAACGCGACGCCCCCTCACGCCCCGACGCCCCTAACACGGCGGACGCCCCCCTCACGCCGCGGGCGCCCCTCACACACACCAAGATGCCCCCTCACACCGCGGACACGCCACGACGCTCCCTCACATGGCAGATACCCCCACACACGGCAGACGTCCCCTCGCGCCGCGACGCCTCTCACAGGGCGGACGCTCCTTTACGCCGTGACGCCCCTCACACGGAGGATGCCTCCTGACTCCGTGGACGCCCCACACACGGCGGACGCCCCCTCACACGGCCCACGCCCCCTCACACGGTGGACGCCCCACACACGGCGGACGCCCCCTCACACGGTGGACGCCCCCTCACACGGTGGACGCCCCACACACGGCGGACGCCCCCACACACGGCGGACGCCCCCTCACACGGTGGACGCCCCCTCACACGGTGGACGCCCCTCACACGGCGGACGCCCCCTCACACGGCGGACGCCCCTCACACGGTGGGCGCCCCTCACGCCACGACGCTCATCCCACAGCGGACGCTCGTCATGCCTCCGACGCCCCTCACGCTGCAGACGCCCCTTCATGCCGCGGACGCCCCTCCCACGGCGGACCCCGACCTCGCTGCTTTCTAAACGGGAGAGGAGGAGCCATGGCCACCGTGACAACCACAAAGCAGGATGAGCCCCGCCTCCCAGAACGGTGGAGTCGCCGTGGAAGAGGGTGACGCCGCTGAGAGTTCACGAGCGTGTCCCAACCCGAGTGAGGAGCGCGCGGGTGCGCTTTTGTTCCGAGGGCGGCGTGAGCGCCAAGGTCTCGCGGGGAGAATAGCCACGGAGGGAGACGGGGCCCGTGGTGCCCCCATGAACGCTGTTGGTGGGGACCCCACGGCTGCGCCCGCTGAGGTGGAGGGGCCGGGAGGACAGAGCCCCGCGCCCGCCGCTGCCCGCTTCTGAGCCTGCTGGTCCCGGGCTGGTGCAGAGAAGGGCGGGCGCGGGCGGCCGTGCGGGGAGCGGAGGCGGACGCCGGCCGGGTCTCCCCGGGTCTCCCCGCTGGGCGTCCTGCGGCCGCACCTCTTCAGCCTGGAGACGAGGCCCCTGCCCCGCCCGCTGCTGATGAGATAAGGAGAAGCTGTTTTGAAAAGCTGCAGGGACGCGCATTTTAACCTCCAGGGACGGCTTGAGCCCCGCCCTGCCTTTTGAAAGTGCTGGGAACGGATTTGATCAGCAGGCGAAACTGTCCTCAAAGCTCCGTGTCCCAGAGAAAGGCAGGGCGAGGACGACCATGGCCCCCCCGGGCTGGCCCCCTGCAGGCTCAGCCTCGGAGTCCCCCGGACTGGACGGCGCGGGCATCGGGGGTCCAGGCTGCTCCGGCCACCCCGCTGTGAGCCCGAGCCGCGCTGCAGCCGCTGGTCACGTGTGGGGGTCCCCCGCGTCCTTTCCTCCAGGCCGGCAGTGGGCTGGGGCCGCAACTGTCCCCGCGTACACTGGCCGTTCCTCAGGGACAAGGACACTTGCCCTGAGAAGCTGCGGCTCCCGCCAGAAGGTCCCAGCTCGGGCTGCCCCGGGCAGACGCAGACAGAAAGGCGAGGCGGGACGGGCCTGAGGAACCTGGAAGTCCCTGCAGGGCCCCTGGAAGAGGCAGGCAGGGGGCTGCCCCACAGACAGGCCCAGGAGAGGACAGGCCGGGCTGGCATCACGTGAGGAGAGCGTCCAGCAAACCACACTGGTCCTGAGGCCTCCAGGAAAAGTAGATGGGCACCTCACGGCAGCCACCACTGAGGCAGCACCAGGAAGGCGTGGTGGGTGCCCACTGGCCCCGCAGAGGGCAAAGGCATGCACACACCAGAAGGGAACGTCAAGGCGAGCAAAGAGAACCCCTTCCTCCTGGAATGGCTGAGGGGACCAGGCCGCCCTGTGATGCAAACATCTCAAGGGGCTCTCCCTTGCACTACCCCATGTGGACTTTAACTCCCAATTTGGAAAGTAACGATGTCATCTTCTGTGGTCTCAGGGTCCTAGTGAGTGTGTGAGGATAATAGTGTTACATGTTATGCAAAGGGATTGTGAACTGGCATGGGGGTCAGGTTTGCAGGGCCTGGAGCTGGTGACTCCAGCTCTAGAACAACCCCAGGCGGGCTCTGCCCTACCCAGGAGAGATGGTCATAGGGGGAAGAGTCCAGTGGGCATTGGGGGCATAGGGGCCACTTAGGGTTGCCCTTTGAGCTGACAGTGGGGTCCAGATTCAGCTCTTCAGTGCCCCAACCCCCACTGTGGGATCCACCAGGGGGGAATGCCTGAGGACATGCGGGAGGTGGGGGTCAGGCGTGTCCTGCTGGGTGGAAACTCCGGACCCTCTGGGAAGGAATGGGTGAATCGGCTGCTCTCACTCTCCAGCTCCCACTCTGAGGAGCCCTGGGGGATCCCATCCCTCTGCCTCAGAGGACTCCCAGGACACTGTCTGAGCCCAGTGGGAGGAGGGCACGTAGCCCTGATCTGCCAGTCAGCGGGGCTGAGGGTCAAGCTGTGCGCCTCGTGTGCTGGCGGTGTCCTGGGTGGGATGGATGGAGATGGTCTGTACTGTCATGGGTGAATTGTAGGGTGCATGAATTGTATGTATCTCAATAAAGCTGCTAAAGAACAAATGTAAAACCTTTGCCTAGTAACTCAGGTTCACTGGAGTGCATGGGAGTTTCTGCTGTTTGGACTCTGCATGTGCCTAGTTCCAAGTGACAAGGTGGGTGCGAAGGCACAGCAGCCAGTGCAGGCCCAGCCTCATGGGCTCCTCCAGCCTGGGCACCCTGTGGGGTGTGGGGTTGGTGCCATGGCCCGCCCCAACCCCCACCTCCACCTGCCCTCCCAGGACACTTCCTCCCCAGATCTCCTGACATCTGCATTTAGCAAGGACCAGAGCTCAGTCAGCAGAGGAGTGAGACACAATGGCCCTTCCCCACCTGGCTGGGGCACCTCAGCCAACCTCCCCCAGTGGGACCTCCTCAGAGTCTTGGGAGAAGGGCCCATGCATGTGTGAGGCAAGGCTCCCAGCCACACAGGGGTCACGAGCCCACCAGCAGATCTTCACCGAGGATGGCTCACCGGTCCTCAAGTAGGGGCAGGATTTAGAGGCATGGAAAGGGTTGCAATCCTCAGGCTGTGCTACTTTGCATAACATGTAACACTATTATCCTCACACACTCACTAGGACCCTGAGACCACAGAAGATGGCATTGTTACTTCCAAAGTGGGAGTTAAAGTCCACATGGGGGTAGTGCAAGGGAGAGAGGAGGGGCCGGAAGAGCCTGGGAGGGTGGCCCTGGCCCTGAACCTGGAGGCCTAGACGCTATACCCAAGGGCGCTCTGAGCCCATCGCAGGCAAGGCCTGGCCGGGTGCAACCCTGCTACCAGGTGCCAGAGCTGTCTGCCTGCAGGAAGTGGCCCCTCCAGTAGGGTTCTTCAGAGGATGGTGGGAATGGCTCGCAGGCAAGACTACTCCCAGGAGGGTCCGTGTGCGCTTATTCATGTGCTCACCCACAGCTCAGGTATCCGCGGTCAGCCAGCAGGGGTGGCCGCTGGGGTTGGGGGCCGGCCGCTGGGGTTGGGGGCCGGCCTCTGGTTTAATTTTCGGTTTTGCCACTGAGCAGCCTAGGCCTCTGTAGAATCGTGTGATGGCGGCATCTGCCCCGAGGATAGTCTGAGAATGGGAGGCAGTAATTGAAGTGAAAGGGCTTGGCTGGACGTCAGCTCCAGAGGTGCAGGTCAGCACTGGGCAGCCGCGGGGCTGCGCTGCTCAGCTGTGAGACAGGGCTCCAGCCAGGGGAGTGGGAACAGAGAGACCGAGTGGGACTTGGGCCAGCTTAGCGGAGGCCTGGCAGGGCCGGAGCTGGGCAGGTGAGGGGTCCCCCACCGCCAGCCTCGGAGCTCCACCTCCAGGGACCGGAGCTGCCCTGGCAGACGGTGGGGTCACCCACTGAGGTTGGAGACGTGGGCGTGGCAACAGCCCGTGGGGAAAATGCTGAGCTAGCTCTTGAAAGGCTGGGGAGATACAATGTGTCAATGCAACAGGGCGTGGCAGGGAGGAGATTCATGGGTAGGGAAGGGAGAAATGTCCCAGAAATGGGAGCAAGTTACGGTTCCAGGAGGAGGTGAGGGAGGAAGGTTCCTCTGAAGGTAAATAAGGAAGAGAGCCCTGAGGTACCCGGCAGGGTAGGAGGCAGAGAGGGGGTCCAGGGCAGGGTCCTGAGGGACGGGTCTCCAGAGCCAGCTGGAGGAGCTTGAGATGAGGCCAGGGAGGTAGCAGCTGAAGCCACTGAGTTGAACACGTGGAGGAGGCAGCGCAGGTGGCCAGGCTTGGGGCTCCCGGGAGGCTCCTACACCCTCAAGGCACAGGTCGGAGGAGACCCTGCTCAAACCAAGGACAAAGTGAGGGGGTGCAGGGCCCTTCCAGCCAGTGGAGACCAACGCTGGTTCTTCATCAATTTGGAGCGCCAGGAGAGGGCGGGGATCTAGTCCTGCACGGAGACCACCCTCCTTTGGGCTGCCCACACCCCCACCCCCTCTCCAGCAGCCAAGGGAGGCGGGTCCTCCCCTTCAAAGGGAGGGGCCCTCAGGCTCCTCTGGAATTAGGGATCCCCTGACCCAGGACGGCCTGGTGAGGGGTCAGAGCTGACTCCTGCCAGGCTCCGCTGCAGCACCTGACCGCCCTCACGGTGGCAGGGCCGGGTCCTCGACGCTGGTGAGGCTCCGGGCTGGTGACGGGGGTCGAGGCCGCTGCGCTGCGGGCAGCGGCCGCCGGGGGCGCTGCGGGGGCCGCGGTTAAAGCCCAGGCGCGGGCGCACGCGCTCAGAAGGAGCCGGGCCGCCGTCGCTGCCGTTGCTGTCCGTGCGCCCTCCGCCCGGTGGCCCCCACCTCCGCCCTGCGGCCGCACCTGGCGTCCCCTGGCTCCCCCGGCCCCCGCGCGGCGTGGAGCCATCTTCCCTCACCTCCTACCGAAACCCTAGCTTGCTCCCGGCCCATGCGGCCCCCGCGGGCTCCCGGCCCCGGCTCCAGAACTGAGCCCTGCACCTGAGCGCGGGGCCCGGCGGGGCGCGGCGGCGGCGATGGGGAAACTGCAGTCGAAGCACGGTGAGCCGCAGGCCGGGAGGGCGGGAGGGCGGGCGGGCGTAGGGCCGCCTCTCACTGTCGTTTTCCTCTCCCCGCGCCCCGCCGTTCCGCAGCCGCCGCCGCCCGCAAGCGGAGAGAGAGTCCGGAAGGTGAGCGGACGGGCGGGGCGGGGCGGGGCGGGGGGCGGCGACCCCGGCCGGGACCCTCAGAGCCAAGAGCCCGCGCGCGTCCTGCCCTGGAGCCAGCGGTCGGGGGACGGGGCCTCGGAGACCTCCAGGAGCGCGCGGGACCCCCACGCCTGCCCTGCGCGGTCTCCAGGCGATGGGGACACAGCGAAGGCTCAGCGCCCGCGGGGCTCACGGCGCGTCTCTTTCCCTCCTCCGTGCGGGTTTCCCGCGCGTCCGCCCCCGGGCCACAGGGGACAGCTTCGTGGCGTCCGCGTACGCGAGCGGCCGCAAAGGCGCGGAGGAAGCGGAGCGGCGCGCGCGGGACAAACAGGTAGGCGGCGGGGCGACGGCTGGGGTCGCGCTGCGCACCCGCCCGGGGGCAGGGAGCGGCGTCAGAGCTGTTCCTGGGGCCCGCCCGCGGACAGGCGGACAGGCCATGGCCGCACGAGTGACCGGGGGGCCAGGAGAGTCAGTCCGTCCCCGGCCTCCAGGACGTCTGGGGCTCCCGTGGGGCGAGGCCTTGCTGGTGTCCCATGCTGGGTGGCGGTTGGGGGAATCGGAATTTCCTTGTCCTAGGCCGGGTGCGGGGCTCCATGTTTCGGGCTGGAGGAGCTGGGCGAGTGGGAGGGGCTGGACCTAGACGTCCCGGGTTTGGGGTCCTGGGGAGCGGGAATGCAGTACCCCGGCTGGAGGAGCTGGAGGAGGGGTGGGAGCTACAGGCCTGGGGCATCACTGGCCATAGTCTCAGTGCTCAGTCAGCAAACATGGCCAGAGTCAGAGGCCGCGGTGCCTCCCATCTCTGGGTGGGGTGACCACAGGCCTGCTAGAGGCTCGGGAGACAGAGGGACGTCTGCACAGCTGTGGCAAGGCTGCACAGACTGCAAGGCTGGCTCAGGACCCAGGTGGCCCTGAGGGTGGGTGAGGAAGGTGCTGTGTCCAGGAGCAGAGAACTGTCCAGGTCTGGGGCCCTGGAAGAGTCTGGGGTAAAAATTAGACCTGTATGTTTGCTGAGCGTGAGAAAGCTAACATTTGATGGTCATCAGTGTCAGTGTGAACTGGATCGGTGTAGACAGCCCCACCAGGTGGCCAGGCCCACACTTGCCACCTGCTTCCTCCCCTACTGTCCCCAGAGGTCCCCAGACACAGAACATGCTGGGTCACCCAGTCAGTTTCCTTTTTGGAAAGACATTCTTCTGGCAGTTGATTAAAAAAGCTCTGGGTGTGTTTGGAGACATTTTCTGCAGCTCTGTCTTGAGAAGGGGCTTAGGTCTGCTTGGAAATTAACACGCAATAGAGTTAGGATTGGTGCTTCCTGAGAGTGACCATCCAATGCCTGTGATGGTGGGAAGCACGCTGTAAGGTACAGTAACTTGGGTGGTCCTGTGAGCCTCCATCTGGGATAGGGAGACCAGGGTGAGGTCATCCAGGGAGCTGTCCCTGCCCCAATCTGGCTCTCTCTGCCAGTTACATTTGCACAGGGGCTTGCTGGTGAGTGGATGGTGCTACTTAGCAGCCGGGTTCTCCTGGTATGATTAGTCAGTGATGTGAGCACCTGGGGAGGGCAGGCATTCACCTCTCTCGTGGTCAGGGCTTTGGCCGGCCCCTGTCCATTGGCCCACCGGCCTGGGGCCTTCTCCCTGGGAGGCGCGGCACCTTAAAATCCCTGAGCCAGCACCCTCGCCGTGAAGTGCAGCTCCCAGGGCCATGGGGCGAGGCTGGTGCGCTCTGTAAAATGCAGGTGCTCCCCATGTGGCTACGATGTCAGCATGAGGGCTGCTCGTGGGCGTTTAGATGTGCCACTCTACACTGGGACATTTTCTTTAGAGAATAGCTTGGGGGTTGGGGCTTGCTTGGATTGTTACCTTCTAATTTTGCCGTCATTTCATGAAAGAAAACTCCTTTCTGAGTTAAAATGAACAAACTCAAAATCAAAGGCTGTCCTGTGAATTAAACACATTTCAGCTTTCAGACAAAAGTGCTGCCTTTCTGTATTTTCCGCCTCTGGCCATGACTCCTCCCACCTGGCATGGAGACCCCAGGGCCCAGGTGCGCCCTCACCTGGCCAGGTGCCCTCCCTGCCACATTGCCATTCCTCTCACCTGGCAGCCGTGACCCCCACAACAGATCCTACCCAGGTCCAGGAGAGCCGCGGCCACCACAGCAAAGTGTCCAGCATCCCTCTGGCTCTCACCTTCTTCTTTGTGTTGTCCAGAGCCTCGCCCAGGTGGTATCCACTGAGGAGGGCCAGTCCTGGGTCACCCAGGGCACCCCTCGTGATGCCTGGCTGGGGCCAGTGAGAGGACTCACTCCTTCCCTTCTCCAAAGTCCACCTCCTGGTTCTGTGCGAGGCATCCTGGGTGCCACAGAACGGTGGCAGGGAACCCTGTGGAGATTGGCTGCACTAAGAGCCAAGACCTCCAACCTGCCCTCTCTCCCCAGCCCCCAAAATAACACAAATGCGATCGGCCATTATTAATTCCCTGTGAGCAATGCTGGCTCCTGCCTCTGTAAGTGTCTGGAAACACCAACAGCGGCACTTTCCCAGACAGGTGTGTGTCTGCACCCCCGACGTGGCTCTCCCTGGCGACTCTGCGGAGCACCACACTTTGCTTTTGGTGGGACCTGCACGGCTTCATCACCGAGTGTCCCTGAAGGGCCAGGGCCATAGGATTGCTGGTGATGGTGCCATGAAGGTCTAGAGAGTCGATTGTGAGGGATCCGGAGTCCCTGGAGATGTGCGTGGGTGAGGAGTGGTGCCATGGTGGCAGCGCACTTGTGTGGCTGTTTTTAAAAGTGGTAGTGACTGCAGGGAGGATGGCTTCAGTCCTGGGAACAGGCTGCCCCTGCACACTCACCCTCACCATCTGGTCTGCAGGACTAGCTTTAATTTCCACAGCACTCCCTGAGGCTGGCGGAAAACGGTTCTGAAGACAAGAGTCACTGTTAACTGGAATGTTGTTGTGAATGGAGCACAGACTTCCATGAAGTAGTGCTGAGGAAGGTGCGCTGGGGCTAACTGTAGAGGCAGCATTGTAGCAAACACTCGTGACAGACCAGCCAGGCCCTGGCCTGCACGGGGGCGGCTCTTGCCCACATCTGCAGGAGGCAGCAGGCACGGCTCTGATTGGCCCGTCTAGGGCAGGTCCCAGCTTACAGGATGCACTCGGCGGTCCCACCCCCATGCCACGGCCCTTCTGAGTGTGCCAACATGGTACATGTTTCCTGGAAGGGAGCCAGGAGGACCACAGTCGCAAGACCTGCTGGCTTTGTCCAGGGCTGAGCTCCAGGCCAGGGCCCAGGCCTTCACCTGCACTGGCCTCTGGCTTCCGGCAGCAAACTCCATCTGCCCTCAGCATGGCCTTGCTCACAGGAACTGGGGGCTCAGCCCCACTACATGGCTTGATGCCTTCCGACTGGAGCCAGCCACAGCGCCCTAGAGGCTCATATGCCTGCAGCTGGCCTTCCCCCGGAGGCAGGGATGGGGCCGCCCCTTCCCTGCCCCTCCTGGCCACCCAGGAGCCAGCGCTCACCTGTCCTCTGTGGGGCCAGAGAGCTGGATGTGGCAGTGGGATGCTCAGTTCTCGGTCAGTGGGAGCAGGTTCTTGTAGAAGATCCCGGGAAATTCTTCATGGCTTCAAGCACAGTCTGGACACTACCGCATCAACACAGAGATGCAGGGTGGGGGGCAAGATACATATTTGCAGGAGAGACTCGGGCCAGTGCACGTGTGCCCAGAGACAAGGCAGCATGGACCATACTCTGCTTGGTGCTCGGCCACGTGCCACACAGAAGGAGAGGTGGGTGCCCAGTCCAGCCAGCTCTGCATTTGGGGGTGCAAGCCACTCCAAGATGTCCAGGAATACGGCAGCCTTCAAAGGGAGCATGGGCGCCTGGGGGTGCCTCCAGCACAGACTCTGAGGACCAACCTTCTGTCTTATGTGACTCGTGTTCCGGGACCCTGTGTCCTCATGGAGCTGAGGCCCACGTGGGGCCTCGGGTCAGAGCCGGCGGCAGCTGCAGTGCATTGTGGCTACCCTTTGCTTTCTTTTTGGTGCCCTCTGTGTGCCTGGCCCTTGGATACAGGCAGCCGTGTTCCTCATCCCGGCCATGCAGCGAGGCCAGCACAGACATGCACAGAGGCTCAGGCACAGAGGGAGCCGAAGGGAGTTGCCGGGCCACCTGGCCATCCCTCCTTGTCGTGGGAGGCGTCGAGGTCACCTCCGGGCATGGCACCTGATGTCCAGCACCTGAGAGCCATGGGCTGGACACCATGTATGTAGTTTCTGCACCAGCCTGGGCCTTGGGGCCACTGAGGGCCTTGTGTGCACCCCAGCTCTCCACCAAGCTGCAGGCATCCCCTGTCCTGCAGCAGGGGCTGTGGGGTGCTGACTGGGAGAGGCTGCTGCCGGTGCCTGGCCATGAGGCTGGGCCAGTGGATCTGTGTTGCTCATGGTGGACGCCGGAGGCTGGCCAGTGGCATGGTCCTGCCGGCCCGGGTCACTGCACCTGTCCAGTGCAGGTGTGCGTTCTCCATGTCGGCACCTGCGTCTGTGAAGTGCGCTGTGAAGTGCATCCTGAGAAGCCCTGCACATGGACCAGGCAGGTGTCTGGATGGAGGCCCTGGAGCACAGAGCATCCCTGCCACAGGGCCTTGGGCTGGAGCTGGGGGTTTCACAGGCCATCTGGGGCAGCTGTCACCCCTGGACTTCCAAAACAGCTTCCTGAAGCTAAAACTGCCCATTTTGCTGCTGAATGAGCTGAAGTTTTAGATTTCTGTAGGTGAAAGAAGACAGGCGGCTGAGCCCTGCTCTCCTCAGTGGGCTGAACCACCACGGGAAGCCTGGTGCTGCTCCGTCCTCCTTCCTTCCTACTTGTGGCTGAGTAATTTGAATTCCTTCGAGGTTTTCATCTTGTTTTGGTTGAAGAGCTTACATCTTTCCTTTTCTTAAAGAACCCAGGCTAGTTTGCAATCCTCGGAAACCAATCATCAGCCCTGCAGCTTCGGGCCACCCTATACCTGCTTTAGGGGGTTGGGGGTCCATCAGACGCACATGCGACTCCTGGGAGCCGCAGAAACTGTGGCTGGTGCCGGCCGAGGCAGTTGTGCCAGAAAGGGCAGGGCCGTCTCGAGTACCCATCCACGAGTGCCCTTCGGGGCACTGGGCCCCTGCTGTGCACGCCTCCCGTGTGAGCAGCAAGGTGATGGTGAGATTGGAAGTGCAGTTTCATCTGCCTTGTAGGAGTGGCTGGCTCTCCTTTGCCCCTGGGTGGCCACCGCTTGTTCAGAGCTGGCTGGAGCAGGCAGTAAGTCCGTGGCCGCCCCAGGTCCAGGCCCCGACTGGGGGAAACACGCACCTTGCCACTGTCCTGTCTAGGCTAGGGTTGGGGGTTCGGCTGTTTCTATTTCTTAGGGGGCCAGGAGTCTGGGCCAAGGGCTCCTGTCCTCCACCCCCACTTTGCGGCCAAGGGATACCCACCTGGTCGGCCCCGACACAGGCTGTGAACGAAGTCCTGCTCAAAGACCATAGTTGGAAGCCACCATATGGCCGTTTTACGTGTGGCCCCTCGCCAGCACCAGGTTTCTGTCATCCCATGATTAGCAGTGGCGGCTCGCAGGGTGGCTCGACAGCCTCTGGACCCGGCTCCGGACCTGGTGCTGCCACTCACAGCCTGGCCACATCCCTCGTGCCTGGGCCGCCTGCTTCCCCTTGTGGTCCTGCGAGGAAAGACGAAAGGGACAGCTTCACGCTCCATAAGGCCAGGCAGCGAGGGCCACCTGGAGAGCAGCCAGGTGTGGCCGGGCCCCTTCCTGGCCTTTTGCCCCAAGTGCTGGGGTGCTGCAAGCCAGAGGGGTGCATGAGGCTGTGAGCTTGTGCCAAGATGCTGTGGGCCTGATCCGTGCTGCATAGTCATCTGAGATGTCAGCAAGCTCTCACTGGTTGGCAGTGCCCACAGCCTCCCTAGTGTGGCCAGGTGTGGTGGGAGCAGAGGCCAGTGGGTGGGAGTGGGGTCCACCGTCCTTCCTGTAGAGAGGAAGCCTCTGACCTCTCGGCTGCTGTTCTTGAGTTGGCAAAGCCACACTTTACGGACTTTATGGAAGCAGTAGTTCTTGAGGCCAGACACACCTGAATTTGGAGTTGCCCAGCCTACCCCAGAATTTGTGGACAGCTACCTGCCAAGACACTGGGTCCCTGGAGCTCTGGAGGCTGAGCCCTGTATCCTTCCTGCAGGGCTCTCAGACAGATGCCTGCATCAGAAACTCCCTGGGTTATGACGAAAGGCCTATGACACCCCTAGGGAGTTGGGGAAGCCTCAAGAGCATCAGGAAGCAGGAGGAAGCAGGAGCCCCTGCTGGGGTGAGGTCAGCATTTAGGGGCGGTCCTGCCCATTCATGCTGCTGCCGGCATTTCAGGGTGGGCTGCTCCCAGCAGGACTGCAGATCGGCCTGTCCATGTGAGGAACCCGAGGGGGCCTGTGCTGCGTCCTGGGGCACTCATGCTGGAGGGTTCCTGTGGCTCCATCCTCTCACAGGTCTTACCAGCCATGGCCCCTCTCCTGTTGGACTTGCCTTCCTGAACATGGGGAGGAGTCCCGAGCCCAGGACCCCTAATCAGTTCCAAGGGCTCCAGAGCTTTCAGTCCCTGCCACCTTCTGAGCCGTCGTCTGTCACAGATCATGACCGTCAGCTGTCCCTGGAGGTACGGAAGGAGCCCTTCCCGCGGGGCTGCTGGGTTAACGCCGGAACCATGGGGAGCAGAAGGCGAAGGTGTGTGAGAGGGGTCTGCCCAGGTAGCAGGATCCCCCCACACACCGGACACTCCCCATCGTGGGGCGGAGCTCATGGTGCTGGCCTGGAGGGACACACGGTGCTGACCAGGGTCAGCACCGCTGCTCTGGCCGCCGCCTCTGGGCTGTGAAGCCTGGACGTGCTGGGACAGGAGCCTTGCAGAGACCCCGATCCGCTCTCACGGCGAGCTGCGCCCATGCTAGCTGATGGGAGCTTTAATCTGCTTTCATGTTGGCAAATACTTGGCAGGGCACCCTCTGGCAGCCTTTCACGCTGGCGTTAAACAAATTGGGTCTGTTTGATCTGTCCTACGCAGAGCTGGAATTCACTGGCGGTGATGGCCAGCCCTCGGCAGCTGGAGGGGGAGGGTTTGTTTTCCTTTTGTTCTGCAGAATTTTCCAAGGAAATCGTAAATAGTTTTAAGCACCAAAATCAGAGAAGCTAAAAAGTACCAAATACTGTAATACAAACATTCAAATTGGAGATTATTTCAATGGTAAGTATCTTGGCGGATTTGGACTGAGAGCCTTGCCAGAGGCTGATGGAAACCTTGCTGTCTCCGGTGAGGTTCCGTGGCACTCACGTTGGTAGCTGGCAGGACCCTCCAGGGCTCCCACCTGCCCTTAAGGCCGTGGTCCTGCGTGGACGTACTTCTAGGACGAGGCCTCTCACATCTGCTAAGGGGGACGTGACAAGAGCTACAGCTGTTTTTGGATAACAGAGCCTACCCCATCCTCGTTTCCACAAATGATAACAGAGCCAACCTCACTCTCGTTCCCACAAAGGGTAACAGAGCCAACCCCATCCTCGTTCCCACAAAGGATAACAGAGCCGACCTCATCCTACTTCTCACCAGGACCTGCCTGGACATGGTGCAAAGCTGCCGCCCCTGGTGGCCTCCCTGCTGCCCCGGGGACGTGGGTAGCCTGGCCCTCTGTGGCTGGCGTCTGGGCCTCAGCGTCACCCCACGTCCCTCTGCCCGCCATCACTGCCTGCTCTCTTGGCTGCCCAGGTGCACCCAGCTCAGCTGTCCCGAGGGCCCCGCCAGGCCAATGGCCAGGTCCGTGTGCCCTGCACCTTTCAGGGCAGCCACTCATGCCTGAGACCAGCCAACCCCAGACAGAGCTGGAGCAGGGGCCATTTCAGTGGCCCTGATTTTGCTCCTGAGGGCTGTGGTGTAACACGAAAGAACGTTGCCGTAGGCTTCCGGCCGTGGGATTCCGGGGCTGTCTTTGCCTTGTGCTGCTGGACAGAGCAGGACCTGCACCTCTGTTTGTCACAGGCTTATCCTGGGCACCCCCTCAAAAGGAGGAAACAAAAACAGAAGGGCTGAGTCCCGGAGCCAGGACCCCAAATCAGAAGTCCCTCCCAGAGCCCGCACCCCCACCACCGGGCCGCCCTGCTGCCCCAGGGCCTGAGCTGCTCTCTGGATGCTGGGAGAACCGGACAGTGGTTGCTGGAAGGAAGGCCTGGAGGGCCCTGGGTGCTGGGGTGCTGGTGAGGCCAGGCATGGGTGCAGGGCCTGTGGTGCTGGGGTGTGAGAGAGGCCAGGCAGGGGTGGGGGCTGCCACTTGATGTGGGCGTCAGGACAGTGTGTGGCGAGGAGGCATGGAGGAACCGTGGCCCCCCAGAGGCTGCCAGGCTGGGCAGCCAGTGCAAACGCCCTGAGGCAGGAGTAGGCCCGGAGGACGGGACGGTAGCAGGCGGGGGCTGCGGGAGACACAGTGGAGGAAGAAGAATGGCGGCCCCCACCCATCTCCCTCTGCCTAGAAGGAGCCACAGGCACAGCCTACAGGCGTGCACTGGTCTCTGTGCTGTGGGAGGCCAGACCTGGTGTCTGTGAGGAGCACCACAGCTGCAGACCTGCCGGACAACCCTCGGGTGACGCTTTGGGGTGGAGGACCCCCGCCCACCCTGCGAGCCACGTTCCTCGGGCTCAAGCCCCGTCCTTCCCATCTGTGGAGCAGGTGAAGCCACTAGCAGGGGCTTCTGGCCTTTCGTCTCCTCCCATTGATTTGTTGAAAGTGATTTAGGTTTTCTGTAAAACAAAGC
This sequence comes from Hylobates moloch, assembly GCF_009828535.3. Lineage (NCBI taxonomy): Eukaryota > Metazoa > Chordata > Mammalia > Primates > Hylobatidae > Hylobates > Hylobates moloch. Next base: position 700,745 of record NW_026652292.1, read on the forward strand.
GGACGTGGGCCTGGGGAAGGCGCTTGCGGGTATTTCATGAGCTTTTCCAGGCCTGAGACACGTTTTAGGTGGCAGCGGGCTCACGTGTGTTGGGAGAGACTGGTCACAGGGCGACTCGGGGGTTTGCGCTCAGACGGTGACGCCCGGCCCCCTTGTCCTCAGGGTGACAGGGAGAGGTGGCAAGAACTGGCAGCTGCCCGCAGGCTGAGCCGAGCCCAGCAGAAAGGCCCAAGGCCAGAGCACAGAGGTGGCCTGGATGCTTCTGGCCGGTGGTCAGGACCCTGCCACGCCTTGCTTGGAGGCATCTTGTGTGTGAGGGGAGCCCTGTCCATGCCAACCACCTGGCTGTGCCCAGGGGAAGCCGCCCCAGAGGCCCATTCTCGGGGTCTGTTTGCCTGTCGTGGGGAGAGTGTGGCGCAAGCTGGGCTCACGGGGAGGAACATCCTTGGCCTCCGAAAGGGCAGAGAGCACCATCCCTGCTTTGGGGCGTCTTGGGGAGCAGCAGGTGGGGACGTTACGCCTCTGTCCACAGCACAGTCTGGGAAACTCAGAGCCCTGTTGGTGAGTCCTGGGTCAAAGGGCATAGCGACCAGGCCAGAGCGTCGCCTTCCCACTGTCCCCGTGGTGGGGCTGTGATTGCCTCTAGCTCTAGTGACCGGGGCAATGGTCCTGGCTGCCTGCACCTCCCCTGGCAATTATATCCCCCATCGGCGTCCCCTGTGCCAGCTCCTCCTCTTTCGCGTTTGGAGTGACCCCAAGACGTGCTGCAAGGGTGGCTTTGTGTGCGCCTCAGAGTTCATCCCGAGAACCCTGCAGCCTCCGGACCTTGGGTCCGGCGCCCTTCCTGAGACGAGATTGTGTGTCCCGTAACAAAGATGCGCGTGGTCTCCTCTGAACACTTTTTACCTCTCACGAGTGGGTTCTCACCGCTCTCCCCTGAGAGTGGGCTGTGGCTTGTGTGGACGGCAGCTGCCAGGCATAGCCCCTGCCCCCTAGAGCCCTCTGCAGCCTCTGCCAATAGCAAAGCCGCTGGTGGGTGCCGGGCCCTCCTTTCATCTCGTGGAGCCCCTCGCCAGCCACAGCAGGGCCCGCATGGAGGTTCTGAGATTGTCGTGTGCGGGGCATGCAACGGGGGCGCTTTAGAGAGAGAAAAGGCCTTGATTACTTGTTTGAGTAGCTCAGTCCCCAGGGTCTGGAGCTGTAATCAAATATAAACCCCTCAACCAGCATCTTCCGCTGTTTCTCTCTGGTAAGGACGTCGACGTTGCATGTCCACATACGGTGTCTTCCAAATTAGAAAAAAATCCCTGAAACACAGCAGGGTTCTTTCCAGCTTTGGAATTAATCTTCCTTTGAAATAGGAAACATGAGGCTTTAATATGAATGAAAGAAAACAAAAACGTCCAGTGGGTTTTTCCTGGGGAAGAATTCAGATAGAAGGGAAGTGGATTCAGGTCTGCTTTCAATCTCGGTGGAATTCAGCCTCCTCTGAGTGGGGCGGTCGAGGGTGCAGCAGTTCGGAAGCTCAGGGCCTGAGTCGTGGTTTTATTTTGTGTGTTCTGCGGCCTGGATGGTAAGCTGAGGGTGGCAGCTGAATTTAGACGGTCAGTCACCCTTGGTTTTCCTTTTTCTGTGACGTTGGGGATCGTTAGCTCTGAAGACAAAGACAGTAGCAGGCGTGACTGGGAGAAGAAAATTAGACCTGCAGATGAGTTGTGAAATGGTTGTCTAACATTTATTGTCAGCACTTCAGGATGCTGAGAGTTGAAGGCAGGGAATAAAGTTTCGGCAGAGTTTATGATCACGCCTCTATTATGTGGGCAGACGCACACACATGTATATGTAGGTGTATATATATGTTCACATATGTGAGTACACACATGTATACATATATACAGGTTACACACACATGTATGTAGGTCTGTATTTAATACTGGAGCTGAAAACATTTCATTTCAAGGCACCCGCTCTCCACCCCCGGCCCCTGGTCGCCCTGCTCAGCCTCAGCCACACCTGGCTGACGATGGAGACTCTGGGAGGGCTGTGGGTTCCCATTCCTGAGCCAAGGTGTGGGCCCAGTGGCGCTCACGGCTTCCCCCTCCCGTCGGCGTCGGTTAGTGCGGGTAAAGTGCTCCCTGAGTCCCTCTCTCCAAGCGTGGGGAGAGGGAAGCTCAGCTGCCTGGTTGTAAAGCCAGGTCTCGCTGACCACGTGTTGCTTGTCATTTTTTTTTCTGCATGTGTTTTATGTTGGGGTTAATTTCATGGGCAGGGCAGCCCTGGGCCTGTCCCTGTAACTCATCTCTTCACTTCCACTTGTAAGGATGCCCCGTGGGTTGGGGTGGGTGCCCCTTGACCCCGTGGTGTGGTCAGTCGTCCCCTTAGGCTGAGCATCCACCCTCGTGGCAGGGGTGGGCCCTGCAGAGACCCTCCCTGGACTTAGGGCGTTTACTGGGTGAGGGGGCAGATGCCAACACAAAAGCCCTGTAGGGAGGGAGTGAGGGGCGTGGGTAGTGTGGTGCCTCCACATGTTTTCCCATTTAAACAATCCAGATGATGAAAAGCTGCTGTGAGGCAGGATGAAGAGGGAGACAGAAACATTTCTATTTTCTGGTCTTACAGGAAGTTAAGTCGCAGCAGAACTCTGGCTTATGAGGACATCTGAATATTTTAGGAGACCTTTTGACCCCAAAGTTACTGTTTTTCTAGATATAAATTTCACATGTGGTTGTTAAAAGATCTCTCAAATCAGTCCTAACCCAGAAGAACCGATGGGCAAAATCTGCAAATGCCTCTCAGATATGGAGGCTCCATCTGAATGTACCTAGGGCTTACGTGGGAAGCCCGGCTCCCCTGCCCGGTCCCCCCGCCCCTCCCCACCACCCAGCCCCCCACCTCCCAGCCCCTCCGCTCCTCCCGCCGACCCGGCCCCCCCCGCCCCTCCCCCCACCCACCCACCCCAGCCCCCCTCAGCCCCTCCCCACAGGGACTCAGTCTCATAGTCCTTAAATCTTTCACTTTAGAACCAGAAGTTCAGAATAGCAACCACAGCCTGGAAGGAACTGGCACGCCATGTTGCTGTAGCCTCTCTGGGCCCCAGCAGCACATGTGTCGGAATTATTAAGCCCATAAAACTACATTGTCACATCTGAAACTGCTTAGCCATTGAAACCAAGACTTTGACTTCAAAGCTGGCTGCGGAGTTTCCAGACAGGCGCGCTGGCGGATCACCTTGAAGTCAAATTCCATCCCATGGCAGCTGGCAGAAGTGGGCCCCCAGCACCTCCTTGTAAGAAAACACTCTTCCGCAGACGCTGGTGGCAGGTTCCCCCCTCCCACGGTGACATTTTGGAGAGGCATCTTTGCATCTGAGCTCCCAGCAGGGAGGAGGCGGATGGGGTGGTGGTCTTTGCATTTAAAGAGCCTTGGAAACCACTGCCCCCCACCAGGCCCCAGGCCCTCTGCCTGCTGCTCCGGGCCCCTCCCCCAGGGCCGCCTGCAGCCTGCTGTGACCAACCCCCGGCCTCCTTCCGTTTCCTGCTGGCCTCATCTTCCACCTGGTCTCATAAGGTGCCCTCCCCCCCTCCCCCTACCGCTAGCCGAAACGGGGTACTTGCTGCCCTTCAGCCCCAGAGCCTGCACCCTTGACCTTGCTGGCCCCTGTCCACCAGTTGCCAGTGGTGCTATCCCTGTCCCTGCTCTTCCCACCCGCTGTGGGTGTCCCAGCCCTTTGTCCCTGCTCTTCCCACCCGCTGTGAGGTGTCCCAGCCCTCTGTCCCTGCTCTTCCCATCTGCTGTGGGTGTCCCAGCCTGTTGTCCCTGCTCTTTCCACCCACTATGGGTGTCCCAGCCCTTTGTCCCTGCTCTTCCCATCTGCTGTGGGTGTCCCAGCCTGTTGTCCCTGCTCTTCCCACCTGCTGTGGGTGTCCCAGCCCTTTGGGTTCCTTGGGATCCAGACATCACCCTCAGCCTTTTCCTGAGAGGCCTAGCTCCAGCCCGTGTGCCATGTCCCAAAGCTCCCCTCCCTGAGCCGCCTGCCGGGCACTCACTTCATCCCACCACGTCCAGCGTCCTCACAGACCCTGAGGCAGGAGGTCACTGCTGGCCTGGACGTGGCCTTGGTCCTGCCCAGCCGCACTCCAGGTGCCTCCTGAGTGCCCTGAGGCGGCAGTGGCTGCAGCCCAAGCCTGGCAGGCCCCCACCTTGCTCCTCACCACCTGGCATCCTGCTTGAGCCCCACAAACCAGCCCTCGATGCCACGACAGCCCCGTAATTCTGGCAGCCTTGGGCCTGGCAGCCCAGTTTGTAGAATTAGCCCTGCAGAACAGGGTGGCCACAGGGGTGGCGGCAATGAGCGCAGGACATGGGCCAGGCTGTCGCCCCGGCCCTTCTTTTCAGCTCCTGGAGGCCCCCTGGGCGCAGCGCCAGAACTACTTCTTGATGTGCCAAGGACAGGGAGGTGCACTGAGGCCATTTCCCCAGTGGCAGAAACTTTGAGCCAGGGGCTCCACCCGACAGGGCTGTCCCCACCACAGTGCAAGGTGGCCGAGGCGCTGGGGAGCCGGGGTGCCTGCCGGGAGGTGCCTATAGATCCAGGGGCGCCAGGTGCTGCTGGTAGCGATGGAAGCTGTAGGGGTGGCCTGTCCTGCGTTGGGCGGTGCAGGAGCTGCGCCTTCTGGATAACGCCCCAGACTTGGGGCTCCACACCCACTCCAGAGGGACCCGGGAGCCCCAAGGTCTGGAAAATGCTGTCTGACACGTCCACCCAGTTCTCTGAAGCCTTCCTCTCTGTCTGTCTCCTCCCTCCCCTCCTCCTCTGCCTCGGCTCCCATCACCTCCACCCTCCCAACTCGTGGGGAGACGTTGGGCTCCAGGGGCTGCTCCCAGCCTGGCTTCCTGGACACGCCATGGCCTTTGCCTGTTTTTGTCGGGGTTGGTATTTCCAGAACCCTAGACCAGGGCTTAGGTCGTGACCCAGAGGGCCGTGACTTCACCGTGGACCACCCGTGTGCTTCCCACTGGGCGTTCCACCAGGGCTGTGGCCAACAGTTGCCCTCACGAGGCCCAGGAGGGGACAGCGCCTCCTTGCATTTGCAAGACCTGGGAAAGGTGCCTGGCCGTGCCTACCTGTCCACTCGGAAGAGGACATCACCCGCTCCAGGTGGCTCCAAGAGGCACCTGCACCGGCACTTCCAGGTTGAAGGCCACCAGGATGATACCTGTGGTGCAGCTGCCTGGAGGCCCTGCAGGGGTTCTGACAGACGGGGTGGCTCTGGGGGGCAGTGGTGCTCCAGCGGCTGGGCGCTGCCGAGCGCTGGCACACGGGGAACACGCTCCTTTTGACTTTTCCAAGGAAGCTGAGAGTTGAGGTTTTGTGAGAGTCTCTTCGTGCCTGGCCACCTGTGGAGGCTGTGGTTTGCATCTTACCGTCTGGGCTGGGACCAGGACAGGGGCTGGGTGCTGGGAGGACGAAGCACTCAGCCTGGTACCTGTGGCGGGGAGCAGATGTCCTCACTGTCATGGCGGGGACGTGGACGGTGGTCTCGGGGTGGTTGGCTCACAGACCGGGGTGGCCTTCCCGAGCATCCCATAGGGCCATGGGACCTGAAGCAAAGGCCACCTGTTGTCGACGCTGTGTGACAGACGCCTGCCGCTCATGCAGGTGCAAGGCTGTGGGCTCTGGTCCCGGAGGCCTCCGTGGGCTGGGGTCAGACCCTTCTCGCAAGTCTGAGGTGATGCCGAGTGCGGGAGTGGGGTTGAGCGCTCAGGCAGGTGTGGCTGCTGTCCTTATGGGATGAGGCCCCATGGGGCAGGCCCACGGTCGGGTTCCCTGTCCTCCGAGGGGCCATCGCAGGAGGATGCCGTGGGTGGGAGGGGACAACGGGCATGGGGAGGTCTGCAGGCCAGCCGTGGGGTCCCTGCTGACATGGAGGGTTCTCAGGGATGCAGGGCAGTGGGACAGGCTAGAGGAGGCGCCCAGGCACCCCAAACCGGAAGTGCAGCTGAGACAGGAAGGGGGGGCAGAACAGGTTGGGGGGTCACAGGAGGGTCTCCCTGGGGACAGGGCCAGAGGGAGTGAGGGTGGGGTGGGTCTTCGGGAGGGCGAGGCCAGGTAGGGGCCGCATCTCAGGGAGGGGTGCCCACCCTGGGAGGCTGAGGTTTTGCTGGGTGCCGGGACACGTTGGGCCAGGCCTGCTGGGATCCCGTGTGTGGACTTGGCGTCTCAGGAAGTCTCCCCAGTGGGGAGGGGCTGCACATCTGGCCAGCGGCCCGGGGGCAGGTTTTATAAGTTGGAATTAAAGCTCTTGGCCTTCTAGTTAACCGAGGCAGCGTAGATTAAAGGGCAGTTTTATGCAACCAGGACGGATTTGATGAAATCACCAGCCACGAGACTGGAGTGGCTTTGACTGCAGATGCTTGTTTTTTCCCCGTTTGATCCTCCCTGCATCTCAGAGGTAGCTGTTGACTTGGGTCTTAGAAAAAAACACTGTGCATTCGAGCGCTGAGAATTCTAGGGCTGAAGTATAAGTGGATATTTTAATGGGATTTTCCTCTGTGTTAGGAACTCAGTCATGAGCTGGTTGGTGTAGTATTGGCTGGTTGATACAGCATTGGCTGGTTGGTGTAGCGTTGGCTAAGTGGTGTAGTTTTGGTTGGTTATTACAGTTTTGGTTGGTTATTGTAGCTTGGCTGGTTGGTGTAGCGCAGGGAGCGTTTCCAGACATCAAACCACGGGTCTGTGCAGATTCTGTCTTGAACAGCTGTGCCCCTCCTCCTGCCACCCCGTGCATTTAGACTCCTGTCTGTAACCAGTGAAATCCCCCCCAAGTGCGCTCAGAATTTTTAGAAACATGGCACGGGCCGCGTTTGCATTTTCACTGTATTAGCTTCATACGTGGAGTGCGTGATGTGCTGTTTCTCATTTGACATTTTCAGCAAATCGTGAGAAACACTTAAAAATCCCTTAAAAAATACTCCACCCTGTCCAACCCGCCGCCTGGCTGCCCGTCCTCAGGAGCCACTGCACCTCCAGCTCCTCTGGGTTCTGGCAGTTTCCAGGAAGCCACTGCTGCTGCCCCTCATCTGGGCAGCGATGTGGCCTCCATGAGTGACTTCAGTTAAGGCTCTTTAGCAAGGGGTGCTGTGCGCGCCGGCCCTCAGGCCCCAGGGCACCTTACTGCTGTCTGTAAGGAGGCTCTGGGCACCCAGCACCATGCAGGAGGACTGAGCTCTGCCTGCTGGTCTGATGGAAGGTGAACTGGGTGCCTGAGGGGGGATTGTGGTGGGGGAGGCACTGAGAACCCTGGGGGCTTCACCAGGCAGGTCCCCTGCACCCTCCCCACATCCCAGAAGAGAAGGTCTGGGCTGGAGCTCCCAAGGGTGGACAGGGATGCCTCGGGGCGCCCACCTCAGCATTTAGGGTCACTTTCCCCTCCTTACCAGCCCTCCACAGTGACAGTGCCTGCATCCCTCAGCCTGGGCGTTGGTGGCCTTGGCTGCCGTTATGACACCATTTCTGTCGGCAGCCACTTCCAAGCATCTGGACGAGTCCACCTGAGGGGCTGTGGAGCTCCTGGCACCCGGTCCTTCCCACAAGGATGCTGTGCCCATGGGGGCTGCACCTCTGGGGCTCTGGGCACTGCTCTGCACTCCATGGAAGCCTACGACTGCAGCCTCACCCATTATTCTGATTTTGAAAAAATAAATAAATAACCACAGCCTGGGTTTTAGAGATGATTTGGTTTTATGCCAGCATCCACCTGGACAGAGCTTTTCCCTCACGGCGGTGCCTCCCTGCTGTGCGGATGTACAAGGGCCCCTCAGGCTGCAGCAGCCAGTCCTGGAATGTGGGGACTGCAGCCCCCAGGAGGGAGGCCTACTTTTTAATAATCAGCTGTTTTGTTTCTTATTAAAATGAGGGCAAGCTCTCCTGCCTCCCGCTGGGAGCTGCCCACCCTGCCTTGGCACCTCCCTGGGCGGCCAGCAGGAGACTTCAGCTCCGGGGGGCCCTTGGCTCAGCCACAAGGAGGGCTGGGGGCCTGGGTCTGAACTCAACAATATTCAGCCTCAGCAGCGTCACCTTAGTGCCCATGTGTGGATGGGGGTCTGGTCCCTCTCTCCCGGCCCAAGGTCTAGGGTGGCAGCTGGCCAGCCTGGAACCTTCCACCATACCCTGCTTGGACCCTGGCCAATGACCACGGTGGCAGGTGGCGCTTGGGGGGGTCCAGGTGCCCTCGAGGGTGACCCCGCTCAGCCTCCTGCCTGGGCCAGACTCCAGGAACCCCAGGGACCGCAGCTGGGCGGGCAGCCCCATAGGAGGTCGGAAGAGATGAAGGGCACATGACCCCCGGTCAGGAGGAAAGGATGAAGCCGTGGGGACCGTGAGGGCAGTCCCAGCTGGGCAGCCCTGGGGTCTTGTGTCCACCCACGGAGACACCAGCTCGGCACCAAAGTCGTCTCCAGGGTCAGGCTCTGGCCGTCTGGGTGGACGGGACTCAGCTCCGTGCTGTGTCTCTTTGCGGGTGCTCCATGGCTTTCCAGGGACCTGGAATCAGAAGCAGAAACACAGCTGCCCGTCCCTCCAGCCAGCCTGCCCGAGAGCTGCCTGCTCTCAGGAAATGCTCCAGGGCAGTGAGTGCTGGGCTGAGGGGCTCCGCACCTGCACTACTGCGCAAGTCCCCTGCCCTGACCACAGTCTGTCTCCTTCTCCGTGTCCTCAAGGCTGTAGATTATTCAGGAGAACCACGTGAGCTTCGGCTCAGCTGAAACACCAGTGGGATGTGTTTGAAGTTTTTCCCCATTTTCCATAACTGGTCTTGGCTGGCAGCCCTAGAAGAGGCGCATTGGGGTCCTGGGCAGCCATGCAGGCAGCGGCTGGAGTCCTTATGTCAGGCTCCAGTGGGCAGTGCTGGGAGCAGGCCCCAGAGCAAAGGTGCAGGCGTATCTCCTCTTGCATTTAGGGTAATCCAGCTTAGGGGCCCTGGCCAGGGGGATTCCCCGGGCAGGACTGACTGAAGGGGTCGTTCCAGGCAGCTGCGTCTTCCACCTGGAAATGCTTTGAGGAACTTGACAACACAGGAATGTCTGTGTGTTTTGCTTCCTAAAATCTGAGGCTGAGTGGGGCACGAAGGGTTGGTGTTTCTGGACCCAGAGATTGAGATGCCCCAGGAGGCCTGAGGCGAGTGTCAGGCTCCAGTCCAGCCGCCTAGAGCTCCTGCCCGTCTCCCCCGCCTGCCCACTGAGCTATGTGGCCACTGACTACCCCGTTCTTCCTGCAGGAGCTGCCCAGTGGGGACCCCAAGGAGGAGCCTTTCCGGGAGGACCAGTGTCCCCTAGAGGGTGAGTGCAGCTCCCGCAGTCCTCCCTCCCCAAACTTGCAGACTTCATCCTGTACCAAGGCAACGCCAAAAACCACCCTTAAAACAACCCCGTGTGCGGAGCGAGGGGCACTTCCCAGGCTTAGACACACTTTGTTCTTAAAAAGTGCTTGGCAGTACAACTCACAGGGTCCTCGCTGGACTGGCAGCTGGGATCTGGCAGCAGAGATGAAGAAGGTGCATCCCATGGCCAGAGCCCTAAGCATGACCTTAATGTGTTTGGAGTCTCTGTGAGCCTGTGTTTGTGGATGGGGGTGGCTCTGTATAAAGGTGACCTGTGAATTTTCAAGTTAGTCCTGGCTCGGAGGATGCGTGAGATGCTGGCCCAGCCTAAGTCACTGCCACGCGTGTGCACCTCAGTGGCACCAGTCCTACCTGTGGCGTGTGGCAGGCCAGCACTTGGCTTACCTGTGGGTCTGTGGGAGGGTGCTGGGAGGCCAGCAAGCAGGGCCACCTTCGGATGGCTGCTGAAGCCACGAGAGGCACCAAGACCCCCTCAGTGGGAAGGCAGACCCAGAGCATCATCCCAGCTCAGGCTCGACAGGACTTGTCTGCAGGTGCTGAGCCGGGACAGGCCCACGCTCCTATCCTGGGGACGCAGCTTGCAAGTGCCGGAGAATAATGGAATAATTGTGCCCCAGAAACCAGAGGGCTGTTCATCCATCCTTCCTAGAGGCTGGGGGGAGGGGGCCGCCTGTTGACACACTCAGTGCACAGGTGGCCTGCAAGGCCTGCGGGCTCAGTGCTAGGATTCTGGAGTGGAGGGCCGTAGGGACTGTGTCTATGGGGAGGGGGCCGATGATGACACAGGGAGCGTCTCCTGGAGGCCCAGGCTGTCTTCCCCTATCTGTGCTCTTTGGGGTCTACTGCACCCCCAGCTCCGAGGTGGTGGTTGCAGTCGGGGGCCACCGTGGGATGGTGAGAGGAGGGCGCACCCGGCTGTGGCTGGCTGGGATGGGGCCTCCCTCCCCTCTGCAGGGGTCCTGAGATCGGGCTCTTGGCTCAGGCCCGTCTGGACAGGATCATGGTGTGGTGAGGGGAGGGCAGCGAGGGCCCCCCAACGGCGGGCCACATCCTCCATGTCCCCTCTGCCAGCCCCTTCGCCACCTCTTGTCCCTCTAGTGGCACTCCCCCCTGAGAAAGCTGAGGGCCGCGAGCACCCGGGACAACAACTCAGCGCAGATGACGGAGAAAGGGCAGCAAACCGCGAGGGCCCACGAGGACCGGGCGGGCAGCGCCTCAACATTGACGTGGGTCTCTCTCCGGCCTCACTTGCAGGAACACGTCCCTGGGGCCGGGGGCGCAGGGGCAGGCATGTGTTGCCCTGAAATGGGCATCTGTGGACACTGCGTAGTTCACTCAGTCTTCCCCACAGTTTACCCCGTTTAAGGCATTGAAGCAGAGCTCGAATATGCAGCCAAAGTCAGCAGGAGCCAGAGAGTGCGGGATGTTGCTGTGAATTTGGCCAAAACTGACTGGTCTGGCATTAAATAACTTGAGCCACGTTCCCAGCCTTGGTGTCCTTAGCACTACAGGAGTAATGCCAAAGCTGACTTGACAGACAGCCCGACTCCCTGCCCGCTGGAGGCAGAGCACAGGGCTTCCGTTTCCCGGGAGGGCTCAGGGAGGAGTGGGGTCTCTGTGTCCAGTCATGATTTCTGGAATTGACAACACTTGACAGCCAGCGTGTCCTCTTCTCCTTCTGGGTGACGTGGAGTGCTTGCATGAGCTGATAGGTGTCACTGTGGGGGAACTGAATCACGGGGCAAAAAGCTGGGTTTCCCCCAAGGAGGGGGCTGGAGCTGGGCAAGAAAGGAGCTGCTGGTTCCAGGGCTTGGGCTCCAGCCACGCTGCCCTCTAGGCTCCCCCTTTCCCAGCTGGCATGAGGAACCCCTGGGAAAGGCCCCAGAAGATCCTTCCCCCTGTGGAGTTGGGCATGTTGGCGTGGGTAGGAGGCGAGGTCCCGGCCCCCATGTCCCCCTGCAGGCACTCCAGTGTGATGTCTCGGTGGAGGAGGACGACCGCCAGGAGTGGACGTTCACGCTCTACGACTTTGACAACTGCGGGAAGGTCACCAGGGAGGTAAGTGAGTTGTTTGCGTCAGGTCCACAGGAAGGGCCGCGCAGGGCCCAGTGGTAGACAGATGGGGCAGACAGACTGTGGTGGCCTCGCGATACCTCAAGGGGCAGGAGGGGACCTGCCTGCTGCGAGGTCCTCATGCCAGCTGAGCTTGCGTCTCCCCAGGGCCCGGTTCATGTGTGTTTCTGGGCCGAGCCTGTGCCGCCCATTTCTGCGGCTGTGCTTCCCACACTGCAAGGCTGCCCTCAGGTCCACCTGGGCAGACCCAGGCTGCTCAGAGAAGATGCCTGTGTTGGTCCCTGAGGTCTGTTGGTGGCTGCAAGGATGGCGCAGGAAGGGGCAGGGGCTGGGTGTGTTTTCTGGCAGGGAGGGTGGGTGGCATCCCCTGGGCTCTGCTCTGTCAGTGAAACTGATGCCGGGCCCCAGGACATGTCCAGCCTCATGCACACCATCTATGAGGTCGTGGATGCCTCAGTCAACCACTCCTCGGGCAGCAGCAAGACCCTCCGTGTGAAGCTAACCGTCAGCCCTGAGCCCTCCAGCAAGAGGAAGGAGGGTCCTCCTGCTGGCCAGGGTGAGTGAGGCCTGGGCACACACAGAGGACCCTACCCAACATTGGCAGAGGCCTAAGCTGTGTGCAGGGGACAGGGAGGGACAAGTGAGTGAATGGATGGGTGAGTGAGTGAATGAGTAAGTGGGTGAGTGATTAAGCAGATTAATGAATGAGTGAATGAGTGAGTGAGTTAATGAATGAGTGAACAAGTGAGTTAATGAATGAGTGAATGAGTGATTGAGTTCATGAATGAGTGAACCAGTGAGTTAATGAATGAGTGAATGAGTGAGTTAATGAATGAGTAAACCAGTGAGTGAGTTAATGAATGAGTGAATGAGTGAATGAGTGATTGAGTTAATGAATGAACCAGTGAGTTAATGAATGAGTCAACGAGTGAGTTAATGAGTGAACGAGTGAGTTAATGAATGAGTGAACCAGTGAGTGAATGAACCAGTGAGTTAATGAGTAAACCAGTGAGTGAGTTAATGAATGAGTGAATGAGTGAGTGAGTTAATGAATGAGTGAACGAATGAGTGAATGAGTGAGTGCTGAATGAAGGAGGGAGGGAGTGAGTGATGGCAGGATCCCCGCTTTCAGACCGGGAGCCCACCCGTTGCAGGATGGAGGGTGAACTGGCAGAGGAGCCAAGGGTGGCCGACAGGAGGTTGTCTGCACACGTCAGGTGAGGGCTGGGGCGCCAGGGTGGGGCTGTGCCTTAGGCGGGGGCACCCTGGCCACACCCCTGCTTCCTGCAGGCCACAGGCCGCACAACATCCTCTAGGTCAGACCTGCTGGGGGCAAATGGTCCAGCAGCACTGTGGGGCAGGGGCCCTTCCAGCATCCGGCACCCTGGCTAAGCAGGGTCCCTGAGTCTGTCTGAGCAGAGGGCTTTGAGGGGCAGCAGCCACAGTGGCCTTGACACCCTCAGTCTGGACTTGCTGTGGCTCACTGTGGCTCCCTGTGGCTCCACTCAGCAGCTTTGGGGGCAACAGGGCTGGGGTTGGCTGGGGCAGTGGTTGGGGGTGGCTGGGGCAGTGGCTGAGGGTGGCTGGGGCAGTGGTTGGGGGTGGCTGGGGCAGTGGCTGAGGGTGGTTGGGGCAGTGGCTGGGGATGGCTGGGGCAGTGGTTGGGGGTGGTTGGGGCAGTGGTTGGGGGTGGTTGGGGCAGTGGTTGGGGGTGGTTGGGGCAGTGGCTGAGGGTGGCTAGGGCAGTGGTTGGGGGTGGCTGGGGCAGTGGTTGGGGGTGGTTGGGGCAGTGGTTGGGGGTGGCTGGGGTAGTGGCTGGGGATGGCTCAGGCGCGGCTGGGGAGTGGCTGGTGCAGTGGCTACAGTGGTCCCAGAATGGTGACCAGGGGCCATTACAGCATGAGCCACTCCCTAGAGCACCTGTGGCTCTGGTGCCTGGGACGGAGATCACAGGGTTCTGGGGGTCGGCCATGACCTTGTTTCTCTGGATGGCACATGACTGTGTCTGTGCCCAGTCGTCCACTCTTCTTCCTGCTCTGCGAGGAGGTGGGTGCTGGTCAGGATGCACCCTGGACCCCTGCCGCCTGCTGTAGGCACCCCGTCATCAGGGGTGCACTGCCCAGTCTGTGCGGGGCTCAGGACCTTCTCTGTGCTCCATGCAGGAGGCCCAGCACTGACCCCCAGCCCTGCTCGGAGCGGGGGCCCTACTGCGTGGACGAGAACACGGAGCGCAGAAACCACTACCTGGACCTCGCTGGGATTGAGAACTACACGTCCAGATTCGGTCCTGGTAGGTCCTGGAGGCCACCCTGGGCATGAGGCCCCGGCTGTGGGTGCCCATCGAAGGTCTTGATTCCCATAGCCCTGAGTGCAGGGGGCCCTGCCCAGCACCCAAGTCCTTCCACAGCTACCTGTTGGTCGTGGCTGCCTCCTGGCTACCTGTTGGTGCCGCCCGAAAGCAAAGCGAGCACCCTGTCCACGTGTGTGTATGTGGCAGGGGGTGCCTGGTTCAAAGTGAGATGGAAGACGTTGGGTTTGCATTCAAGGAAACCCTGCCTTGGGGTGAGAAGTCAGTATTTTAGGGTGGAATCACTGGCTCACTCAGCAGAGGGAGTCGTCCAGTAGTGTGGATGGCCGGCAGTGTGGACAACAGGCAGTGTGGATGGCAGGCAGACAGTATAGACAGCAGGCAGTGTGGACAACAGACATTGTGGACAGCAGGCAGTGTGGATGGCAGGCGGGCAGTGTAGATGGCAGGCAGCATAGACAGCTGGCAGCCTGCCCAGCACACGTTTATTTCCGACCAGCAGCACCCCCATGCGGCCTGCGTGGAGAGTCTTGGACCAAAGCCCAGGCCACTCCCCAAGGGCTGGGGCCAAGTCCCTCTCATAACCCCGGCTTCAGGAGTCCCCAGGGGCAGGAGGGGTGGAGCTGGATCGGGGTCATGGGGGCTCAGTGTACTGTGTGCTGACCCTGCCCTCCTTGGCCATGCTCTGCACAGGAGCTGCACCCTACAGGGCTCGCACTGCACGTTGTGAAGGTGGCAGTCGAGTCCTTCTCGAATCTATTTTGTAATGAGGGTTTAGGGGATGCGAATCCTGGGGGTGCCCTCCCTGACATAACCTGGCTTTCTGCTATGGCGCCCCAGGCAGGGTCCCAGCTGTGCGAGAAGAGAAGCTCCGCTCCCAGGACACACAGTGGGGACAAGGCTAGAGGAGTCGGCCTTTCCAGGGAGCTGTGGAGCCAGGCAGGTCACCCCTGGTGACCGGGCCCCTTCCCTTCAGGGCTGGTGGCCGTCTGACTGCAGACTTGGCTAACAGGCTGGCCTCAGATGGGACCCCTGGTGCAGCTCTTCCAGTGGGCCCTGGGCTGTTTCTGAGGAGATGGGAACCTGAGCCTGCACTCCCAGGGCCTTACACTCTGACCTGTGTCCACAGGGTCCCCTCCTGTGCAAGCCAAGCAGGAGCCCCAGGGCAGGGCCTCGCACCTCCAGGCCCGGTCCCGCTCCCAGGAGCCGGACACACACGCTGGGCACCACCGCAGGTCGCAGGTGCTGGTGGAACATGTCGTGCCAGCCTTGGAGCCTGCCGCTCGGGCCCTGGACCCGCAGCCCCGGCCGAAGGGGCCGGAGAAGCAGTTCCTCAAGTCCCCCAAGGGCTCCGGGAAGCCGCCTGGGGTGCCAGCCAGCAGCAAGTCCGGGAAAGCCTTCAGCTACTACCTGCCGGCCGTCCTGCCACCCCAGGCCCCTCAGGACGGTCACCACTTCCCGCAGCCTCCCCTGCAGCCGCCACCACCACCTTACGGCCACAAGCGGTACCGCCAAAAGGGCAGGGAGGGCCACTCGCCACTCAAGGCCCCACACGCCCAGCCTGCCACAGTGGAGCACGAGGTGGTGCGGGACCTGCCGCCCACACCAGCAGGAGAGGGCTACGCGGTGCCAGTGATCCAGCGGCACGAGCACCACCACCACCACGAGCACCACCACCACCACCACCACCACCACTTCCACCTGTCCTAGTGCCGCTGCCAAGCACACCTCGCTCCCAGCACAGCACAGCCCGCGCCGTCAGGGCAGGGAGCAGAGCAGCTGCCGGCTGTGTGCCCGTGGAGAGCCCAGCCCCCCTCCACCTCCGACAGCAAACAGCAACTGACTGCAGGTGCTGGCATGACGGAGGCGGTGCACCTTGGACACGTGGACAAGGCCCAGGCGCCCTCTGCTCTCCTGCCCTCGATGCCATGTGGCAGTGAACACATCTGAAGCCACTGCGTTTCCCGGCTCTAAGGCTCATCTGTGTAACCCATAAAACCTGCTTTGATTCCAAAATGAGGCCCTGGAGTGCGCAAGGAGTGCCCGGATGCTTGGGGTGGGTGTTCCTCCTGGGACTTCGAGGGGTGACCACTGTAAGCTGTCCCAGTGCGAGGCCGGGAGCGAATGGAAAAGCTGAGGCTTTGCCTGGCTTGTGTATCATGAAGTCAGAGGGGACAGGGCCGGGGGTAAGCAGCTTATGCTTAGTAGGGAGCATCTGGGGCTCCCCGGAGGAGGCCAAGCAGCAGACGCAGCAGAAGGCAGCAGCACTAGAAAGAGAAGTGCCAGACCAGCGAGGAGGTGCCACAGGGCACAGGGGGCGCCCAGACCAGCGAGGAGGGGCCAGAGGGCAGCATGCGGCGGTAGAGGTAGCCCCTGGTCCCGGAGCCACAGCAGCTCAGGTGAATGCAGGACACAATCGAGGCGGGGAGGGGCAGGGTGACAGATGTTGGAGAAAGGCAGAGGCTCACGCTTGGTGCGGCTCAGAACATGGGGACCTGCACATTCACGGTCTTAGCACTGACGGGGCGGCTTCTGTGACATGTCAGCTTTGGAGAAAGGTGTGTCCTCCTGCAAGGGTCAGGAGACGGTTGCAGTCCAGAAGGACGTCCCAGTGATGTTTCTGAGTCTTGCAGCCTGCAGGGGTCCACATGGTTACCCCGAACAGGAACCGTGGGGGGTGCTTTCTGGGACCCAGGGGGACCGTGTCAATGTTTCTGAATCTTGCAGCCTGTGGGGGTCCACGTGTTTACCCTGAACAGGAACGTGCTGGTGATTTCCGGGATCTGGCGAGGCTGTACGGCAGTTTTGCATTTACATTCCTTGTTTTGTTTTTAAGGATGAAGCGGTGCTGGGTGGGGTCTGTGGGAGGGGTTTGAGCCATGGGGGCTGATCTTGGTGAATGGCTTGGATGTGTGTCCCCTCCAAGTCTCATGCTGAGAC
>NW_026652292.1:717473-719091 GCF_009828535.3 Hylobates moloch
GAGCCATGGGGGCTGATCCCTGGCGAATGGCTTGGATGTGTGTCCCCCCCAAGTCTCATGCTGAGACGTGATCTGCGGTGCTGGGTGGGGTCTGTGGGAGGGGTTTAAGCCATGGGGGCTGATCCCTGGCTGGCGAATGGCTTGGATGTGTGTCCCCTCCAAGTCTCCTGCTGAGACCTGATCCACGGTGCCGGTGCCCGGTGGGGTCTGTGGGAGGGGTTTGAGCCATGGGGGCAGATCCCTGGCGAATATGGCTTGGCGCCCTTGCCGTGGTGATAAGTGAGCTCTCATTCTGAGTTTGTGGGAGATCTGGTTCTTTAGAGCAAGGGCCCCAACCCCCAGGCTGTGGACTGCTACTGGTTTGTGGCCTGTTAGGAATGGGCCGCACAGCATGGGGTGAGCAGTGGTGAGCAAGCATGAGTGCCTGAGCCCCACCTCCTGTTAAATCAGAGGCGGGATTAGATCCTCATGGGTGCTCAAACCCTGTTGTGAACTGCGCATACGAGGGATCTAGGTTGTGTGCTCCTTATGAGAATCTAATGCCTGATGATTGGAAGTGGAAGTTTCATCCTGGAACCATTCCCACACCCCGTCCGTGGAAAACTTGTCTTCCACAAAACCAGTCCCTGGTGCCAAAAAGGCTGGGGACTGCTGGTTTAAAGGAGCTGGCACCTCCCCTCTCTCTCCTGATCTGACCATGTGACATGCCTGCCCCTCCTTTGCCTTCTGCCTTGAGTGGAAGCTTCCTGAGGTCTCCCCAGAAGCTGAGCAGATGCGGGCACTGTGCTTGTACAGCCTGCAGAATGGGGAGCCAAATAAACCTCTTTTCTTTATAAATACCCCAGTGCCAGGTATTCCTTTATAGCAACGCAAAACAGACTAACACAAGAACTCCCCCCCCCCCGCAAAAAAAAAAACCCTATAAAACACACATATGCACAAAAAGTGAGCCAGTGCTGAATAGTCTCGTTCATTAAACACCCACATGTAAAGATCAGTGTGTCTCGTCAGTTACGCTGCAGCAGCTTGGCCTGGGGCCAAGGGCGAATTGTGTGTGTGAAGCTGTTGGGTACCATGTCCAGCAGGCCTGGCACATGGCAGATGGGAAGGGACACAGCACAGGATGGCATCAGGTCCTGCTCTAGCTCCCGGGCCACACCCGTCGGGGGACATGGGTGCCACCAGAAGGAAGGCCATGCTGTGCTGCAGGTGAGATGGAGGCAGAGGCTCCTCGGAGGACTCCCGGCACACAGCCTGCTCCTGGGGCAGCTCTACCTGCCGTTTGGCCCGGTCTTCCCACCATGCTGGCACCAGGAAGGCTTCACTGTAGGAGACCGGGTGACAAAGGTGACACAAGGACAGAGGTCTGTGTCACAGAAACCAAGAGGCTTGTTCTTGTGTGAGTGTAGACTTTGACTACCAGATGATCTTGTTGCTGGACTAGCCTGTATCTGAATGAGTGGGAGTGACTTGGTGTAAATTAGTGAGTGAGTGGGTGAAGGATGAGTGGGTGAGTTAGTGAGGGAATGAATGAGTGAACCGGTGAATAAATGAATGGAACGGTGACTGAGTGAGTGAATGACAGTGATGAATGAGGGCTGAGGGGTAAATGAGTACA
>NW_026652292.1:719101-719384 GCF_009828535.3 Hylobates moloch
GTGAATGACAGTGATGAATGAGGGCTGAGGGGTAAATGAGTACATGAGTAGGCGAATGAATGCGTGACAGTGAATGGGTGAGCTGTGAATGAATGGGTGCTTAAGGAGTGAGTGAATGATGAGTGGGTGAATGAATGGGTGAGTCGGGGAACGGGTGGATGAGCAGGTAAGTGAATTAGTATGCAGATGAGTGGGTGTGTGAATGGGTTAGTGTGTGAATGGGTGTGTGAACGAGTGGGTTAGTGTGTGAACGAGTGGGTGGGTTAGTGTGTGAATGGGTGGG